>NC_137458.1:163024870-163122370 GCF_964235325.1 Thermobia domestica
TACCAGAAGAAGATTGTGCAGTGTTTTCTATAAACGACGCTTTGAAAATAGTTCATTAACAATTATAGTGGGTAAAGTAAACGTTAATTTTGTCTTTCAATTTTACTTCTACCAAAAGTTCAATTAGAAAAATCATTTAAGTTGTTATCAAGACCACGTCATTCTTACAAACGCATTACGTGCATTAATTGCTTTCCTTAGAAGAATACATACTTCCAATAACAGCTTTTTCGTCGTCAATTGTGCTTGCAACAGAGTAACAAATTCAAGTTCCCCCAATTACTCCTCCCTGAGTAAAAGGGTAAAATTGTTTTTGGTAATTGATTCTACTTTTAAAATAAGGGACGTTTCTATTTAACTTTTCATTTCTCAATGAGAAAAACGTTTGTAAGACAGAAGGAAGCAAGACTATGATCTTGTTTCGTAAAACTTAGAATATGGTTTAGTTGTGGGAAGTTAATTTTGAAAGGGTTGTAATTGGATTCTATTTAGGAAATAACATGAGAAGTAAAAAAAAGAAAGAAAAAGAAAAAAGAAATTAAAAAATAGAAAAACTTGCTAAAATATGAAAATAAACTTTGAAAAGAAGATAAAAATATGATAGTATAATCAACTGAGAATAACACGAGTAAAAAAGCAGTTTAAGGAAGAATACTCCTTAAGGAAACAGTTCTACTATATATAAAATGAGATCGCCAAATTACCTTGTACAACAATTTCCTCTAATTTCACTTGATCGTTATTCATCTTTAAAAGTATTAAATGAGGAAGCACGGTGGCTCAGTGCTAGAGCATTTACCTCTCGTGCATGTACTCTCTGGTGCGATCCCCGTCCAAGTAAGTTTGTGATGGACAACATCGTGTCCATGGGTTTTCCCGGGATACTCTTGTTCTTTACTACTGGATTACTTTCCCGTGGACCTGTAATAAAGTTTTCCTGGATAACATTTAAAGGAATAGTCATACTACATCTATGAAGTGCCAGTATCAAGCAGCAACTACAAATCCAAAGTGGTGAGTCGGGGAAAAGTGTGATGGAGGCCAGATGTTATGGTAGGAAAAGACCTATGTAAGGGTTGATCTTGTATGATAGTTTGTGTCCTTCAAATCCACTGCATTCATGGTTCGTAGCCCACGTTAATAGTAGGTCCTGTTCTTCATGACTTTGATGCTGCATCAGGATGCAGAGTATAAAAATTGTTTCGTTTTTAACTGTGTTTTTAACAGAGTAATAACACTTAGATCGCTTAATCACTCCTCACTGAGGAAAAGGAAATTATTCTAGTAATATATTAATTTCACAATAAGGAATATTAATTCAAAATTCTAAAAAAAAAAAGAAAAGAAAAAGAAAGAAAGAAAGAAAGAAAAGAAAAGAAAAATATTTCTGTTAATTGAAAATATACTCTTTACTATTATTATTACTACTTGACCTTGTAGTCTGTCAAGAATGTCTTCCTCTATGAACAGAATACTGTTCTAGTTACTTCTAAAAATTGTCAATATACAGTAGCTGAACATGTCGATATAATTTACAAAGTAAATATAACCCAGATATTTAACAATCATTTAAATATATACTGCATGTTTTAGGTTGGCCCAACACTATAATTGAAATCCCTTCATTATTGACACAGCTACTTACTCAGAATTCTTGAGTACGTGTATATTTTTTTCTAGAGCTATATTACAACCATTGCTCTAGAAAAAAATTAAAGGACAGCAAAAAGAAAATGTCAAGGCCTACCATGCCATTTACTTACAACATTTAGTACAAAAATTAGGAAGTATGAAAACCTTGGAAAGTTACTGTAAAATCAATCATTATCTCAGCTATAGCTATTGTTCCTAAAAGAAACACTGTGACATAAACGAGGTAGAAATAAATCTAAAACATCTTTAAATAAACCTACACAAAGCGTTAATTCTGAATATCTATCATAATGGCCAGGAAGTTATTTAGTGAAGAAGTCTTCTAATCTGCACTTGCTAGAGACGGTTGTCAAGTTATTAAATTAAAATCGGTTCTACTCATGTTTCAATTTCGAAAGCAAATGGTAGTGGTTCAGATAGAGATTCAAATAAAGTGTAAAAGGTCGGCCCCGACACACACACTTGCTGTAGTTCCTAACTTCCATGGGATTTACAGATACTTCGAATAATGAATGATGAATAACAAGCGTACAGAGACGGATATTTAAAAATGATTTGATTCCGTGCACCCTGTTAGCATTAATTTCCCTTCATAGAGATATAAATAGAGCTCCCTTATGGTTATGGGTTTAGCGTACGCGTCTTTGACGAGGGAGACGAGGTTCGATTCCCGCTGGGAACTCATGTCATTCGGTTTCCACGTTAAGCTTTAGATTCACGTCTCATATAGCCTCGTTGCTGAAAGGGACGCTAAACTCTAATCTAATCTAATCTAATAGGTATAATCTTAATCATTGTACTTACACAAATGGCAAAAAAGTAAACTCCATTAATTTATTTGGAGATTCTGTTTGGGAGTACTTGACTACTCTCTATCTACCTCTCTAAAAATTGGTGTGCAAGCACTGGAGCACTCTTAAACATGGATATTTGGATAATTCAAACACCAGTTCCTCAGTGATATCTTGACCCGACTACGATAGGTTCCATAGTAGTGCAGCTATGAGCTTTTAAAGTTCACTTGTTTCACAGTTTCGAAACCCTATAACTCCGAAACTACCCACTTTGCACAGGTCCATATAAAGATTTTTTTTTTTTTTTTTTTGATATCAGGAATCTGTTCTCAAAAAATTGTGATACATTTTTGTAACACCCTATATAGAGTTGATCTAATTATTGTAACTAAGTTGATTGATTTAATAAATTTATTGTTTATTATTGTAGTTAGAAAATCATATTTGTGTGTGTGTGTGTGTGTTGGGGGGACAGAAGAGGGCGTTATTGTATAATTTTGAATTATTGCACCTACACACCTCTGTGTCTTGTTTGGTCTCACTTTATCCTCTCCCAATATCAATAACCTAATTCACAGACTTGATAAAAGTTATGAAGATTTGTGAAAAGATATACCAATTCTATTTTTGCTGACGTGATTCATTTTGATTTCACAATCATAAATTCTTTATACATGACTATTACACACTATCAGTACAAAAGGCAATATCATAAATGTTGGACTTCTACGTTGTGCAGTGAATTTATAAAATCGTTGTGCGTAGCCCATCTTTACTTTCTTCTGTCCAGTTTCGTGGTTTGTAATTTTCGTGGCGTTACTTTAAATAATACATTAAAAGCCAACCAGTTCAATTAAAACTCTTGAGGCCTCGTCATTGGTTCTCGTTCCAGACTTCCGTGTAGTAATTAATCCAATAATAACTCATTCCTTTCTTTTTATAACTCTTACCTTAGGGTGGGGAGGTATCGCTTGATCTGAGAACCAGGGTGTGCTGCTGTATTCCGCTCTTATCACCCGGAAGAGAGAAGATCCGCACCCACCTTCCCTCCCACGGTGATCGATGGTGGTTTTTCCTTTTTAACAAGTGCCCCAGTTCGCACGCAAACACAGTTCATGCGTTGACGCACTTTATCATCAAATATATAGGTTCTTTCTTGACACTTTGTTCTTATCCCTGACAGCTAATCTCCCAATTTCAGAGATACGCTTAAAAGGAATACTAACGATTGATTTTTAGTTAACAAGAAAACTGTTTTCAGTAACTTTTACCACACTCAAAACAAAAATTGTATCAAGTCGAAACTTGATGTATAAAATCACTTCATATAGCACTATGGTAAGCAGTTTCTATCCTAACCGTACTTAAACTTCCTGATTTCTAAATTGTCGTAAAAATGCATTCCTCATTATAGAACCAAAGATTGGACGATGGATTTTGATCCTAGTAAACGACTGGGTGGCTAGTCCCAGTGTTTCCCATGAGACGAGATGAGACGAAAAATAAAGTTTTCTCGTCTTGTCACGCAGATTTTGTAGAAGTCTCGTCTCGATCCATCTCGAAGAATTCTTTCTCTTCTTCTCTCGATCGACTGAAAATTTTCCTTAGGTCATTCATTATGTTAGCACAATTACTTTATTAATTATATATATATATATATATATATATATATATATATATATATATATATATATATATATACTACTAGTAGCGTTCACCCCGCTTCGCTGCGGTCACCCCGGAACGCAATAAACTTTGTTACTTAGATAATTTTTACTTTTTCGCTTTCAAATTGCAGTAAATGTTAAAATTATAGCGCCTGTCATTTATGTTAACCCGCCGAGTCACATGGTCATGCGGGTTGCATATAAATACGTTTATTTTTACCTATGATGAACTAATAACAAAGGATTTGTACGTATGGACACTTGAATGGTCAATTATCTCAAGACACTGGTAATTAAAAATTAAAGTGATATGATAAAAACCATCTAGGGTCCAAATCCTAATAACCCCCCAAAAATGAAAGAAATTGGTTCAGCCGTATTAGCGTGATGAGTTCACAAAGGATTTGTGCGTTCTCTTTTATATATATAGATGAATATATACTATGAATCATGTAACACTAAAACAATGTTAAAGATCTAAGACTTGGGTGAACAAGTGTTGTCCAAGAGATTAGAAAAATTTTTCGTTTCGTCTCGAAACTGAGACGAGAATTGTCGTGTTTCTTGTTACGTTTCGCCTCAAATTTGAAAATGTACTTCTCGTCTTTTGGACAAAATTAGTTATATTAACCGGTGGTCCCATTAAGAGTCTTCATCCCGGCGAAATTAAAATACCGCTAATTTTACAGTAATTATGTGATATCTCCAAATAGATAAAAGATAATTGAAATATGGAACAAGAGCGCCCTAGACAATATTATTTTGCGTGAGGTACCGTTATCACAAGTCACCTAGCGGCTTTCCGTTTTTAGCTGTTTAGAAACGCGAAAATAAATGTCGATTTTCAAAATGGCTCGAAATCAAAAGCAGATAAGTGAGTCGTGATAACGGTTTCTCATGTGAAATAATATTGTCTAGGGCGCTCTTGTTCCACATTTCGATTATCTTTTATCTATTTGAAGATATCACATAATTACTGTAAAATTAGCGGTATTTTAATTTCGCCGGGACGAAGACTCTTAAGTGAAATCTACCATATTCTTAAACCTCTGAACAAATGAAATGACCACTTTTCCTTTCTCATACTAGGAAGTACCTTAGCTAGATAGCTGATAAGGGCGATTTTGATCCACGCGATTGCTGTAGGAGTTGCCGCGGATCCGGTAGTGCTCTTTTCACTTGCGATTGTGTCTACGGACGCTACTGGCAATAGTTAGGAGGCAGTATGCGTAAGAAAGTGTTACCAACTTACTCACAATCAGTGAAGTCTTGTAACGAACTCTTATTTTGTGGCGATCTCATGTTTAGCTTCGTGCACATCAGCTAACAACAAGTAACTGAAATTATGACTGTGACCAGCTTGGCAGCGCTGCAGACGTTTGGCGAACCGAACCAAGGAACTTATAAAATAGAGGGTCTGCCCTTACAACAAAATCTTGAAGCCATACATCACAGTTTCGCCACCCCTATTCTGCCCACTCCGCTCAATAGGATCGCAATGTTTTGAGCCAACAATCATGGCGGAAACGAAAGTAGCCAATCAGACTATGGCAGAAACGAAAGCAGCCAATCAGACGTGCCGATGCTCGGTTGTTTTTTGGCTTCATCGATTTAATAGGATGAAGATACATATGGGCAGATTCTCTATTTATAACATCCTTGAACCGAACCGATGCGATGTTAAAAGATCCAATATCGTCGTCATCATCATCATAGGTATTCTGCCATTATTGGCAGGTCACTTGCCGCAACTGAGAAACTTCCATGTTCCACTGCCTTTCGCTTACCTATTTGTCTTCACGTACGATTTTTCTGTTTTGATATCGTCCATCAATTGTAGTCTTCTTTGCACTCACCCTCTCTTTTCAGCCACCATACTTTCTAGCACGTTCCTCATGATATAGTTTCTTCGTAGGTTAAATGTCAAGTTTAATATCCCTAGCATATCTCTTATCTTAAGGGATTTCGACATATGGTCACCTTATTATAACCATTGCAACCTTCGTCTTTTTTCTTCCCTTCTACGAACATCACAAAACGCTGAAACACAGTTTTAATTATATTAAATGAGAAGTCTAAACATCAAATATCAAGTCTCTAACCTTAAAGGATTTCAAAATATGCTCATCCTGTTATAACAATTATAACCCCACTCTTTTCTCTTCAAGTCTTTTTTCTCCACCTCTAGGATAAATATCATAAAAACAGTGAAACACGTGTCTATTTATTTTAAATGGAAATTCCATATACCAAATTTCCTACCTAGTTTTCTAAGATTCAGAGATAGGGACATTTTACTTTAGACTTAATAAATTGCCACACCTATTTGTTTCCCCCTTTCCTCGTTGAATTTCCAAAAATCAGATTTAATGTCTGATGAAGACAGCGTTAAGTTATTAAAACTGTAACACTTCATTTTAGTTTTATTAAATACTATAAGTGTATTAAGCACTGGTCAGAAAGTATTAGTTATTTATGTAATAAGTTGCAGAGTCGTACTGGATAGAGTTATAGTAATTAAGAAGTTTATATATAAGAACTTATAAATTGGCACAAAAGAAATATTTTGCTTGTTGAGGCATTACCATGCTTAAAATTATCGTACTATGATTAAACGTGAGGCACTTAGTCTCAGGCAGAGGGCAGACGAGATGATCCACTCCAGGTATTCAAAGTGGTTCATGGGACTATAGGTAGAGAGATAGACAAAATACAACTTTACTAACGTGAACTGAAAAAGCAATGTACAATATTGTAAAAGTTTAATATGCAAAGATCCTGATTCTTCCCTTATTAATTCACGAATATAAAATGTCAGTAGCACATTTTAAATAAAATTTGAATACAATAAAGTTCCAATGAAGGAATTTCGAAACTCTTTACTTGAAACCCAAACAATATTGCTCTGAGAGGTGGATTCACTGGAAAGGTCAGAATTGCTTGGGAATTATGTAATAGTAGTAGTAGTGACTTTAACGCGCCACAATTATACACTGTAACTGAAGGAGACGCTGATGATGATAATGAATGAAATGATAGAACGAAGAATGTGTGAAGAAACAGGAAAACCCCGAGAAAATCCATGCACATGATATTAGCTTATCACAAATCTTACTTGCCGCGAACTGCGATCGAACCAGGGACCCCTTACACCAGAAATAAGGTTTTTACCAATAACTACCATGGCTCATTATTATTATTATTATTATTATTATTATTATTATTATTATTATTATTATTATTATTATTATTATTATTATTATTATTATTAAATATCAACGCTACCTATCAATATGAGCTCCGCTTATAGCTAAGCGGTTAGCATGCGCGCTTTTGGCGTGGAAGAGACCCAGGTTCGATTCCCAGCGGGAACTCGTGGTTCGGATTCCACGTTAATGAGTAAGTCCACGTCTCATATAGCCTCGCTGCTGAACAGGACGTTAAACTCAAAATCAACTCAACTCAACTCAGCTACGTTGCCTAGTCATTTCTAAGTTCAGATGTAAAAGTTATAAAATTCCATCTTTCTGAAAAATAGTTCATTTTTTTCTTCAAATCGATATACCATATGGTGAAGTTTTGTTGCGTGTATTAGTACACCAGTTACCCGCATGTATTAATTAATTATATATGGGTCAACGCACAATGCAGTGGGAGAGAAGCAATATCGACGTTAGAGTTCATACATACTTGCGTAAGTCATTTGTTTACAACAAGTAGCTTATAGTATACCCACATTCGTAATAGTATGTCTATAGTGAACCTACATTCATAATAATATGTTATTCATAGGGAGGAACACTAAACAGAAATCATTGCTACTTGTTGAACAGCAGGAGGGGGACGTTAACCAAAATCATTGACTAAATTTGTACTCAGACTCTGTCTTTTGAGGGTGACATGTCAGAAGAATCAGTGGGTTCATCATAGACCATAATTGATGGATACTCTTGTGATAAAAGGAAAAACAACAACGCACTAGTTTGCACTAAAGAGCTAATCTTTGAGATTTCATTCTGATATTTTATGCTATAAGACAGCGTTTCTCAAACTATTGTCAACGGAAGTTTGTCCTTACGGTTCTCTTAAATTGAATATTAGTCTAAGAAATACAGAAAATATGAAATTCAAGTGAATTGCGTTTTACTTACTGTAATTAAGAATTTTAAAAAAAATATATAATCACACCAACAAAATATTATACTAGTTAAGAAGATAAACATGATACTAATACTAATACCTAATATTGATTTTTATTATAAAAGTATTATTCTTAATAGTTTTTAATTCTTAATTAAAAACAAGTAGGAGTGCCACGTCTACACCATGTGTAGGACTTTGGTTTGTATGGCGTGATTATTTCTCAATATTGAAAAAGAAAATGATAGCAATTTCTACTATTTCCGGTTTTAGTAGAGAGATCTTAAGCATGCAGTTGCAGAAAACCGTTTCGCGCTATTTTACCCTTTTTACTCTATAGCGATCTATGTTGAAACCGGAAGTGGTTGATTTTTGTTATGGTAATACTCTTAGAACTCTAAATCAATTCTAAGAAATGCTGCTCGCTAGTTCTTATCATTGTTGCTCTGTGTAAACAAACATTGAAACCGGAAGTAATAGTGGATTTCTATCACTTCCGGTTTTTAGTAGAGAGTTAAGGGTGGAGAAATGTACTCTTGCAACGCTTAATCAATTGCACGAAACCAAGCTATCTATTACGGCTTTTGCTCTATATAGTGATCATCGTTAAAACCGGAAATGATTAATTCCTACCATTTCCGGTCTGAGTATCAACGAACTCGACTAAGAACTTTTGACCCTCTACACCCTGTTCAAAATTGATGGTGGTCCATTAAGGAGTTCTTGAGATTTCCTGTCTCCCGGACGGCCGTACAGACTGGGTAAGTAATAGATCTATATAAAGGTAATTAGATAAACCAAACTCCTAAATAAACTAATATGTCCCTACTAAAGTATGTTTCTATCAATGCCAATATAAAATAAAGGGAATTTTAAGTAATATTATTTTTAAAACATCATTTTACTAGAATATGCTCAAAACGTGCGATAAATTTGCTTTCGAAGGGAACAAGAATAAAGTGGTGCGTAGATCATTCTGACTAACTGCAGTGGTTCTCACTTAAAAAACCTTTTTAAAATGTTGCTATAAGATATTCAATTGTAGAATCTCCAAATAGTTTCAGCAGAAATTTTCTTTTGTTTCTTGAAGTTCAGCGTCAATTTTCAGAACACAGCAAAGACGGAGTGGGTCGTGGGTCAACAGGACGTGACCTACTGCGACCTACCACCCACCATGACCTACTCTGATCCACTACAACCTATAGACTCATTCTACCAGGGGCGGATCCAGGACGGACTTCTTGGGGGGGGGGCGGTGGGTTGTAATACTGCTACTTAGAGATACTTTTAAGAGATGCAAACTATGGGATGGGTTTTATTTATATATATATAAAATAAGAAAGTTTCCTCTTCTGAACACTTGTAAATTTGTCTACGTTTTACTGTCAAGATCTCCATTTTCTTTCCTTTTACTAGGACTTACTAATTGAGTTTCGAGACACAGTCGAATTTTACACTGTTTTTTTCTTTACTTTGGCCTATTTTACCTTGATTTGGGGTGTCCTCTCACTTGTGTACATTCCCATTTTCGTGCATGTCAAAATCCTTCCCAGTTCCGTAGAAGAGACAGATGTAATGAAATGTCATGATTTAAAAATCGAGCTAAGAATTCCCATTTCCGTACAAGTTTAATAGTATAATACTATTTCTGTGAATTTTTGTTAATTTTTGAGCATAGGGGGATATGGAATCTAAAGGTTCCGTTTCGAGTAGCAGTTACAGCTAGTAAGCGTCCTTGAATAGCTTCATCTTGCAGACTGCCTAGCAGGCCAGCACGACCTTCTTTATTGATGGCACGTTTAACCCTTTCAAGATAGGGTCGGGACGGGTGTGCCACTTTCTTAATTCTACTGTGTAAAGACTAATTAAAATATCGGGATGATTTTTTCCTTCAAATATGGTTGGACCGTAGTTTATCCTGATGGTAAGTTTTTCCTCAGTGTCGAATTTCCCTGTCAAATTTGAGCCCAAAGTCAAAACTTCGAGAATGTTCGAATTTCCAGTTTTCCTTTTTAATTTTTTCGGTATAACTTCCTTTATTTTAGCGAGATCTACTTAGAACTTGTCAGGTATATACCTTATATGGATAGCTATTTTTTTTGTGATCAATTTAAACAGCTCACAATCAGTGTTGCCAGCTAGGGAAATTAAAAGTTTCCTATTTTTAGGTCAAAAATTCTAAATTTCCGTAATTTATGTCTATAAATCCGTACTTATATGTACGAACGCAAGTCAACTTACACCAGTTCAACATTTGTCCTTACTGAACAAAAGCAAGTACAGATTGTTAGAATCGGGTAATTAGGGAGCATGAAAAATTTGAATTTAGGTTCTAAACCTCGATTTCTTTTACTCTTCTGTTTACCATAATGTTCTTTTTTTAAATTACAAGCTTCGTTTCTTAGATATTGACATGATACTTGTAGGATATATTAGTGGTGTACCAAAGTTTATTTTAACATAGTTTGCGACTGTCTGGTAGCAGTATTTCCAGCCACAGAAAATTCCCCTGTTATTGAATACAATGGAACAAACGTACCAGTATCTGAAATCCTTATCTTTGGCCTACACAACGCACTATAGAAAGTTTAAGTAGGATAATTAGGAAAAGTGCAATTGAGGTTTACAGTAGACCTTGTTCTCTAAGTGGAAAGATAACTGTGATTTTTCTTTTAGGTTAGGTTAGGTAATAAGACTTTTTTAAAAGTTACATGCTTAGTTTATTAGATATCGTCATGATACTTCTACACTATATTAGTGGGGTACCAAAGCTTGTCTTAAGATAGTTTGCATTTGTCTGATATCAGTGTTTCCAGCCATAAAAAATTTGAATTCCAATTTTAGGTGAAAAATTTGGAAAATTTCCTATGTTTCCCTCTTGTAGGCTACATTATAACAAACGTAGCAATATCTGAAAGACTCATGTTTGGCATACACAACGCACCATAAAAAGTTCCAATAGAATAATTAGGGAAGCTGCAGTACTTGCATAACTGTTGATTTTTGCTTCTGAGGCGGAAAAAGTGTCAAAATTTCGTGTGTACGATGAGAGTTTTTTTTTTTTTTTTTTTTTTTTTTTTGTCTTTGTATAACAGCCAACGACTTCACGTTTTCACTGTGAGTTGTCGACATACCAAAGAATTTTTTGAGGTGACTTGGACCCACCTGACGACAGTGGTGCCAGCTCCAAAAAACTCTTAAAATTCGGTTAAGGATTTTCACCCCTACATTTTTCTCCATAATTTCCCTTCCGTTGGCAACATTGCAATCAAAGTTACGTCACAAAATTGCCACATCCTTCTTCTAAAAAACAAGTTATCCATATCAATTGATTGAATAGTCTTTGGGCCATAATTCATTAACTAAAAGTCTACAAAAACGCCAAAAATGACCCTATCTGAAAACTTTTCGCCCAAATGTGATATTCATGCTGATATTCGAAGTTCAATAGAGGAAACTAAGGTGATTCCAGTGGTTGTGGACCTTCTCTCGAACAAGAGAAAGCATACATATGAAAGGTTCTTTTCACTAATAAAGAAAGAAGTCCTGAATTGGAATCCTGAAGTTGTAATGGTAGACTTCAAGAAAGCAATAACAAAATTCTCTTAGGATAATTTTCCCTTCAGTTTCCATAAGTGGGTGCAATTTTCACTTTAACCAGTGTCTTTGACGTAAGATACAGGATTTGGGCTTGGTTACAGACTACGAAAACAATGATCATGTAAGACAACAGGGTAGAATGTGTGCGTCATTATCTTTTCTTCCGTTAGAAATGATCGACAGTGGTTGGCTGTCTATTCAAGAAGGTATCCCCTAAGCTTGAGCAGTTCTATGACTATTTCGTTGACCAGTTGCTACAAAATTCTACAGTCCCAGTAAGCATGTGGAACTGTCAAGAAAAACGCCGCAGAATAAATAATCCCGCAGAGGGTTGGAATAATAGATTAAATTAGCAAACCCGCACGTCCTGCGCAAGCTCAGGACACTATTGTCTGAATGATTGAATATGATACAAAATTAAAAATATTTATAGCTAGCAAAGTAATTTTAATAACCAGTTAATAATATCTTTAATTAAGAATTTCTCGATAATTACTCGAATTTATGACGTCCTCGAATCTAAGATGCACTCTTTTCCCCTCCCCATGTTGCGGGGCACGGCATGTTAAAAATATCCCAGACCCGAATGTCATGTATGTAGAAAATTTGATCGAGATCGGTTGGGTGGTTCAAGAGTTAAGTTCTATTTATTTTCATATATTAATCTCCCTTCCCCTCCCCCTCCCCTAGGTTCTACCTTCAAAGAGAAAATATTTTTTAAAAAAACTTTCCAATCTCGTACGTCATCTATGTTGAGTGTTTGATCGAGATCGGTCGGGTAGTTCAAGAGTTATTAACTCACGAACATGGTCACTTTTATTTTTATATTTATTGATTTTTGTATATCTCCCCCCTCCTCCCCCTCCCCTAGGTTGTTCCGTCAAAGTGAAATGGTAAAATTCATCCCAGGCACGAACGTCATCTATGTTGAAAATTTGATGAGATTGGTCGTTTGGTTCAAGAGTTATTAAGTTTTATTTATTTTTTATAATTCCCCCTCCTCCTCCTCTAAGTTCTACCGTCAAAGTGAATAGCTAAAAGCACTCCCAGGCCAGAACTGCATCTATATCAAATAATTGATCGAGATCGGTCGGGTGGTTCAAGAGACTAAGAGTCACAAACCTAGTCACTTTCAATTTGGATCTGAAGTTTTTGTTCACAGACACCGCTATTAATACATAAATACTCTGCTAAACAAGCAACATCTCCATGTTATCGAATTAGCCCGTTTTCTCAAGTTAGATGCCAGGATAAGTGACCATTGTTACGACAGAAAGTAACTTGCATGATAAAAGAAGAACGTATATGTGCAGCTTGAAAAAAATTAAATTTTGATGTTTCAAAAGATGTTAGATGATGTATGGTTGCACTTTCATATATTCATAAGTTGTCATGAACATATATTATATATTATACATATACATATATTATACGTATATAATACTTGTACATATACATATATTATATATAAGAATTACATATAGGTGGTGGTAACTACGGTAAACGGCCTATTGCACATGCACACATACACAACAGAATATCCAAATACTAGTTCGACGAAGACTTTATAAAAACAGACTTGTGTATACCTTTGATATGATTTGTGAATTCAGATCAAACTCATTTCGGGGATACGTTGCTCGAATTTGAGTTCAACGTGAAGATTTGAATCGAAAAAAAAAAGACTTACAACAGTATGGAAAGCATGTACGTATCTTTTTGTATTTCCTTGAGCATGCAATTCCTCCTCTGCTCAAACTTTATTAAAAATGCACAGAAACAGTGTGTTATTAAACATGTACGGAAGTGGGAAATCTTATATCAACGTCAAAATATGTTATGTCATCGTCCATGGCACTTTTACGGATCTGGGAAGGATTTTGACATGTACGGATCTGGAAATGTACGCATCTGGGAGGTAATCGGTTTGGGACTTCCAAACTTCAACCTATTTTCCACTGAAAAGTAATTTAACAAGGAAATAATTATACATGATAATTAAATTAAAATTCATCGTAATATGGCCCACGACAAACACTTGACCATTTTATATTGTAAAGGTCAGATCCACGGGTGTTGTAACAGAGCGTTGCTTGAGCGATTGACCATAGAAATTCTAACTTCAATCAATGATAATTTCACAGCCTTGTTTTATTACCAGTGTAAATTCTTTATTCAGTTGAGAGGAGAGCGTGGATTATGAGTCAAAAATGATGACGATGGATTTTGGAGGGTAGTGGATCCGAGTGGGTCATGGTGGGTCATGGTGGGTGGTGGGTCAGTGGGCCATGGGTCAAGTTTTCATTGACTCGCCATCTCTGGGACCGAAGCTGTATGAGCTCAGTGGTAGAGCGTTCACCTCTGGTGCTTGGGGTCCCGGGTTCGATCCCAGTCCCCGCCACGTGAACTTTGTGGTGGACAAACACCGTGTGCGTGGGTTTTCTAGGGGTTCTCCCGTTTCCTCCCACTTTATTCATTCCACCATTTCATTCATTACTCATCACCGTTTCCTTTAGCCTAACCGGCATAAACGTGGGACGTAAAACTCAAAGATTTCATTTCATTTCATTTTTCCGAAGCTGTATGAGATGTGAACCTACAGTTAACTCTTAAGTACTATGCATGTTTTTTGTCACATTACTACTACGCGGAGTCTGTCGGACTCCGAACAATACATTGCGAAAAAACTACCGACACGTTGTTAATTTTTGCATATACACTCAATATAACTAAAAAGGTAGAGGAAGCGACAATTTGGAGAGGCGGTAGAACGTGAAGTTATGGCGAACGCGGAGTCTGTCAGACTGTCAGACTGTCTGTCAGACTCCGCCTAGTACTTACGGGTTTTAAAGGTAAAAATTCTAACCACCGTAATACGTTCAATTCTTTACCACCGGAAGTCAAGTTGTGAACTACGTCCATGAAAGGTGCGCGCTCCCCATTAGATCAACAGTTGATTCAATAGTAAGAGCAGATTAAAAAAAAAAAAAAAAAAAAAAGAATAGTAGAAAGTAGTTCTCAAACATGACACGTCAAAAATCAACAATCACGAAACAGAACGAACTCCGTAGTCACTGCAGCCATTAAGGGTTTTGGTCGCACTATAGTTTAATAAATGATTGCGTACCCAGCAGTCAGCACGTTGGTTTTATCATCGTTATTTTAAGTTTTAGGGCCAGAAATTTGCTACCTTAATTCAAGTAATTCTCCATTTGGCCAGTTCCCAAAATTGTATCTTTACTGAAAGTCGAGTCCAGGGTTATAGGTCTATATTAGGCCAAAGATGTCTCCTAATTTTGCTACAACATATTTGAAGAGGTAAGTGCAGAAACGGTCCATTTTCTGCTTTTCTAAGTTTGTGTGATACATAAAACTGATGCTGATATGTTGATAAATATACAATTAATTACAGAAGTAAAATATTCACCAAAATCAGTATAAGTCTCGTCTTCCACAGTAAGAACGTTCTCATTATCACAATCATTTATCTGGATAATGAGGTTGATCTTATATGGTATTTCGCGCACCCACCAAATGCACCAGATTCAAGCCCGGTCATAAGTAGTAGGTCCTGCCTTCATAACTTCAATGTTGCATAAAACATAAAATATCGAACTCAGTGGATGCATTCACATGAAAACACGAAATAATGAACAGTAATGTTACACGTTCGAAGTTCGAAGACTAATTGAAATAAGAACGTATTCAATTTGTAAACGAAGAAAGTTATTACTGAAGCATCATCTTACATGATTCGAAAAAAAAAAAAAAAGAGTTAGAAAACAAATAAACAAGCAATGGGAATCTAAATTATGTATGGATCATTCTTTGAATTTTTTGTAGATAACCCTGTTTTGCGTTATTTGTCTCCTGTATACTTCATCATAGTTTACAGGTGCTTCAACGACATTGTTGATTTTAAAAATGCCTTTTAAAAAAAGAACACTTTTGTGGTGTTTTCTCAGTATGATGTATATCCCCACTTCTATGGCACTTAAAGAAAAATCTGTAAAAGAAAAATAGACTCCCTTTACATAATAAAACACGAAATAAAATGAAAAAGTAAAAAAAAAAAGAAAAAGAAAACCTAGAGGGTCTATCGACCTGTTTCTTTCTTTGCCAAGCGAAAGCTTTTTCCCAGTACCATGTTTAAAGCATACATAGATGTTGCGATAAGATCAGAATTCTATTCGGTAAGACAAGCGTGTATACACCACAGTGGACTATTCGGGAAATTGTCATGCGCTGTCCTATATATATCATCGGCTTTCTCCTAAATCACCCGAGTGACCACGGAGCAGAAAAACGATCCCTGCTGTGACTGTGTGTGTGATGCCAAGGACTAGGAAGTAATATAATTTAGTACAGGTCGATAAATAGAAGGAACGGTATCCTTAATCTTATGCAACACGGAAGCATATTCTCTCCGCAATTACATCAAGCGAATGAGTTAAAGGTATACTGTGTAAATCTAGTCTTAAATAAAGGAAAATTTATTATGGACGAGAATATGTATCTTACTAATGGATTATGTATCTTGGGGTGTGGTGCCAAACAACATGTAACACACTCATTAACATAAAATGACAATTTCTTGAAAATTGAAAAATCAATTCTTCTAACCATCATATTACAAGATATTTCATATTAAGTTGAACTTAATACTAACCGAATATTCGTTACGCATTCACATTGGACCAGGGGCGTGGTCCTGTAATCTAGCTCTCTTGGAAGCGGGACGTGTGGTGGGGAACGGTCTACATTCATCGGCACCGGTTTCTGTATACCGTTTGGAGGAACGCTCAGGTATATGTGTTTCGCGATTACATATTCAAGCAAAAATATTAAGATTCAGCGGAGAGGGCAAACAAATTGGGGAAGCCGGTTCCCTCGGCCCCACTAGGATCGGCGCCCGTGCCTATACTGTGAAGGTTGATCTTATAAGGTAGTTTTCGCACCCACCAATTCCACCAGATTCAAGGTCCGGTCATTAGTACTGGTAGCAGGTTGTGCCTTCATAATTTCGGTGTTGCATAAAACATAAAACCTCGAACTCAGTGCATTCACATAAAAATAAGACATAATGAACATTAATGGTGCTACAGACCATAGGTTTTGAAGTTCAAAGACTGGTTGTTGTATGAATGTTTTCAGTTTATTCATTAAGACAGAAAGTGTTAGAAAACAAATGAACTTAACAAGGGCCTATCCAGTTTGCCATAAGCAGCGGCGCAAATCTGTCTTCAACATTGTGAGGGGAACGGGTAAGACCGTTCCCATAATCTCTCTCTCTTTTTCTTTCTTTCTTTCTTTTCTTTTTTTAAGAGGCTTTCAAAATATTTATGAAGTTGAGAAACAATGCTGTGGAGGATCAGGGGAGTATAGAGTCGTCTTCAGTATTAGAGGCTGGCAGATTTGAGGCTTATTCTGAGGGAATATCAATTTCATCTCACTTTCCTTTGTGGCAATCGGATACAAATCATCACATTTCTCCCCAAAAACTACGTTTCAAACCAGATTATTGGGGGCGACAGTCTTCCCCAGTTCCAAGATTGGAGCGGACATGCCCCCCTTAACCCCAGGATTTGTGTCACTGGCTATAAGGACCAGACTGTGTCATGTGACCAGGGCAAAACTCACGTTGCATGTTAAATCGAGTCTGGAAATTCCAAATCCAGATGAGATATTGCAAGCACGTAACCTTTGCGTGGGGTGCCCTGGGTTATTCACAGAAGATGCATATGCTTTATCATTACTATTAATTTTACTCAAACAACTTGACTTTTGACAATGTTCTATCCATATTTACCTGACGTACTATGCATCGCTTTTAAGTTCTTCATTATGTCTTTACAATAAGCTTTTAATTAGCCATTTCCTTATTACAGTTTTTGAGGTGTGTGGATGTTTTCATTTCTTCATTGATTTTCCATTGACGTTAATATTAATATTTCATGAGTTTTTACTATGTTCCATCCATTTTAGGATAATTTGCTTTTGGAATATAGAATTTGCAGTCTCCTCTCCTTTTGAGCTGAATTTCAGCCATCTCTCTCTCTCTCTCTTGGGGTTTTTGAGATAAGTGGAGGAATTATGTGTTTTTTCAATGATTTTCAGTTGACATTAATGTTAATGTTTAGTCCTTTTTTTTTTTTTTTTTTTTTTTTTTACTATGTTCCGTCCAGTTTAAAACCATTTGCTTTTGGAATATAGAATCTACATAGTCTGTTCTACATTTGAGCTAAATTACAACCATCTCCTCCAAAATCTGTTCAGATCATTGCAACCGAACAGACCCTTTAAAATGTATTAGAGCAATTATATAGAATTTCTTATGCAGTGGGGCGAAAAATATGAGCATGCTAATGATATTTTCATTAAACTGTTAATCACATTTTTAACTCGTTAATTTGAAGTGTAGTTCGTCAATCTGCGGTATATAACTTTCCAGAAAGGGTAGACACCCACGAACTCTTGAATAAATAGTGAACATGTTACAAACATTACATCAATGTTTAAAAAATCAGACTAGAATTTCTGTTCTCACACTACAACTCTAACCGGGTTTATTAGGAAAACTATTTAAGCAAAAGTCAGAATAGGAAATATTTTTCTCTTGGTCCTATTATTTAGCAGCAAAAATCAATAATGTCCATCATAATTAGCAAAATCCAGTAGGTAATAATTTCTAAAATTAAACTGCTATGATTGTAAAACTTATAAAATTATTAATGAAAGAATATTATATTAATGCTCCACCATAGCAGCCTAAACCGTCCACCATCACTAGTTCTTCCTGCACTGACAGAATAATGAGTTAAGCTCCCAGTGTTCCTGATAGGTGTTTTCAAGCTACGAAATCAACAAGAATTAAATTTATCTCAAAAGAAGCATTTTATATGTTAAAGTGACACCTTTTTGGGAAGGGTACATATGTGCACTTTCCGATGCACAATTCAGTGCGTCAGTGATTGAGAAAATATGTGCGACAAAGGGCAACAATGTCAGCAGGCGTACAGTAGCAAGGGTAAGCCAGTGCTGTAAAGGCACCGGCCCTAAATATCAACTCGTGAGAGTGAAAAGGAAACGGGCATGTCCAGCCGGGACACTACGCGTTGTGAGAAACATCAGGGCATCAGTTGTGAAGGAGAACCCACCCACCCAAAGCAACCTTGCCACCTCATGCAGAATATTACAGAGCACAGTGTGTCGTATCATAAAAAACAATTTGGGATTGAAAAAATGTCATAAGATGATGGGGCATAAGTTATCACCAAGGCACATTCAAGAGAGATTTGCGAACGCAAGAAAGTTGTATGGACATTATCTTTCAGGTGGCAAATGATAGTGGGTTGTCACTCTGGATGAAGCCTGGATCTACCTTCATGACATCAATAAGCCCAGGGCCATTCTTTTATTCACCACATGATGCGAAGAGCCGCAGCGGGTTCGTCCTTGAATGTCGCGAGAAGTTTTTGAAAGGCTTCATGGTGGTGGCAGGTTTCTGCGTCCGTGGGAAGTTGCCAATGCATCGTGTAGATTCGAAGGCCAAGGTGAATGCAGCCTACTTTCAAACGAACATCATGGAACCCTTATACACAATGCACATCCCACAGTTGTATTTCAGGGACACCCGGAAGGTGTGGATCCAGCCACACTGCTCGCAGTTCTGTTGCGTATTATAGGTGTATGGCAACGGAGAATGGTGTGTCTGTCCATACCTGTGAAGTTACCAGATGCATCGCCGATGGTTTTTTGCGTCTTTGGCCTTCTGAAACAAGGTCTCGCGCGAAGGCGTCCCACCACCATAGCGGGGCTCTGGAAATCTTGTCAAGCGGTGTGGTCTACAATTCCCCTCACACACCTTGGATGCGCACTGCTTCAGTGTAAATTCGTTGCAGGGCAATAGGCCAGGCTCGTGGCCACCACATCGAGCACAACCGTTGGTGGAGGAAGGGATTGTCGTAAGCAGGTGAGCGCAAAACTTTGGCAATCTTAGGTGAATTGACCTTTTGTATACACGACAAAAATACAGAGTGCTCCGTTAGTAATCTTTGATGCGGAAATTCACCGTTAGATCGAAACAAAGCTGTCTCAATGAAATATGTAACCTCATTTGTGAATGTGCCTCTAACACAGCGTTTCCGAACCGGTGTGCCGTGAATGGGCTGCTGGTGTGCCGCGAGTAAATCGAAACAAAATTAATTCTATAGCAATTAAATTGCAGGACATAGCGAAAAATGTATATTTGTATTTCACATTACTATAACCTCTAATGTGAATCTACAATTTTAAGTTTCATACCGCGTTACTTTTCTGTACATTTTTAATATTGAAAAAGGTATTTATCATTGTTATGACGTTATGACCATTATTGCTTCTTTATTGTTGCAGACTATTTCGTAACTTCAAATTTTAAAATATTCATTCCTTTCGACAAAACAAACATGCATACGAATTACCTACATTTGTGTTTCAAAAGTAAAAGAGATTTGTTTGTTCGTTCATTATTTAGTGATGTTGCTTGTTAGTGAAAGTTTGGACGCAGTTTTCGAAAAAGAAAGCGTGTTTTTAAAAACCTAAGTCCAATATTTCATTGCAATTGTTTTCTATTTTTAAATTAGAATGAAAAATAAGCATAATGATTTACAATGGAGGAAAATCAGTGATCGAGCTTTCTTCTCTTTGAAACCAGTAATCACAGAAAAAGATACCATGGTATTCTATATTTAAATATAATAAAATCTATGAGTGTGCCGCGAGAATTCAAGTTACACCTATAGTGCGCCGCAAGTTGAAAAAGGTTGGGAAACGCTGCTCTAACACAAGGAATACGTAGGCCTATCATCCTAGATAATGTTTCATTGAATATTTCGCGGATATCTTTGCAGGATCGACACACGATTTTTTTTTTTTTTTTTTTTTTTTTTTTTACTCTAGGATAGTATTTGTGGATAAACATATATCAGACATAAAATACTTTACAAAGCACATGACAATAAATTAAGGTATCCTTCAGAATTGCAACGTGTCCAGAGACATACACAAACCTTCGCTCGATTCAATTGTGTATTCTACGTGTACTTCAATACTAAAAGGAGCAAGGGAAATGGAAAGGTATATTTGAACTACCTTTCCCTCCCCCTTAGGATGCATATTTGAATCGAAATGAAATAACAAAAATTCAAGTGATAACTACAGGTATGTTGAGAAACTAATTTCAAGCGATACAGCTGTTATACTTTGCGAGAAATTTAAATCTTTAGCATATGCATTTTAACAAATGTGTAATGATAAAAACTGAGGTGGACCCAAGTGCTAACTAGATTTAAAACCACTTTAAACGATTCACTATTTCATTATTCTTGTCATTTTATAAATTCAAAATAGGAAATTAAAATATTATGGAAATTGTCTCCTTCGCCCCCTTCAGAAGGCAGCATTTTCAACAATTGTTATCTTGGCAGCAGAAACAATTGTTATTTTTTTTTAATAATGAGTTTATATATCGAGTTTAATCTCCCTCATATAAGGTCCCTGAGGTAATTTATTTTTGGCATCAATTTTGAACTTCTTAAAGTGACATGTTGAAAAGCTGGTTTGAACTAAGTACTAACTATAGTCAAATTATTTTAAACTATTCAACCACTTTACAATAGACAATTAACTATTCAACAACTTCTTAATACTTATTTGAGAAAAATACAATAGAAATAGCTCCACTTCTCCGTTTTAGAATCGATTTCTTTTTGGAAACGCTGTAGCACGTATCCAATTATAAATATTTGTACACCATGTGTCAACTACCTGACATGAGAAGCTCATGAAATACTCTATTTTTGGTACATATTTTAAATCCTCCCACGCATTTTAACGCAAGTAATATGTTGGAAATTCGACACGCTAATCAGTGGAAGAGGACTCACCTGCGAGGATCTCCGATTCAATCCCAGTTCGAGCAAAGCGAACTTTGAAGTGAACGAACACCATGTGTGTTGGTTTTCTCGTGATTCTGCGTTTCCTCCCACTTCCACCATTCCACCATTTCATTCATTCTCATCATCACGGTACATAATCGTGGGACGTTAAACTAGAAATTTCAATTCGTTCATTTCCGACTCGCTATGTTCAAATATTTGTTCAAACACTTTAGTCGTTTTCCGGTAACGATGACAAATTCTTAGTTGTGGTTCTTTAGATACATCTTATGTACAATTTTCTGCACAATTAATCGAAACTTCTCTGGTAGGTCCTATAGATTATTCTTTTAATTATATTCTATAGTACGTTTCCAGTAGTTTATATCTATGTTTATTATAACTTTTCTTCATATAAAGGGAAAGTTTATCGGTTTAATTCCATAGTTACCAACCTGGAGTGGGGTGGGGGCGTGAAGAGCGAGCAAGGAGGCGCAAGCTACTGACAGAATTCAATTACATTCGTAATTACAAATATTACGAATGATGTAACCATTGGCGGGTCCACGGAGAGAGCAGTAGTGGCTACCTCTACCCCAAAAACCTACCTTTTTATTGGCTTATATATAAGTTATTGCGATGATTTATTCTGATTTGATGTAAATCTCCGAATTTCAAGCCTACTTTAATCGTCAAGAGGCGATCTCCTTCCCCCCCCTTCCAAATGATCCTTCTGAATCCGCTAGTGGTAGTAGTAAATAGCCATCAAACTAAATACCGTGCAAATACAAAAGAACTATTGAGTAAGAACTGTGATTTCGTCAAGAATAAAGCTAGTATTTCATTATGGTATGCAGAAGTTTTGCTGGAAACAAATGTAAATTGGTGAGTATCATTATCGTTATTACGATTAGATTATTGAAGATTTGAGAACTCATTGCTGCATCTGAAATCGCAAAAGAAGACAGATAAACAAGCAGCAAGGACGGGGAGAGGAGTGGGAGAGTGTCAAGTATAAAGAGTTCACGAAAAGGCAGATAAACAATTGAGAATCTTATAAAAGCAGACCAAATAGAACTGCAGCCAACGTACCGAATAATTGATCTATCCAAAGTTTGTATTGTCTGAAAATTCAGTATAGAGGCTGCAAAATTTCATGACTGTGGCATATCTTACATAAGGTATAATTTTTGGGTGGTGAAAAGTATATAATGAGCATTTCAGAGCAATAAAAACCACGATACCTTAATCTCACGTCATGCGGCTCAGAAGAAAAAAGAAAATTCTCTTTTATCATCTGAATCAGAAAAATTAAATTATGCACAAATCGATATTATCATTCTGTCAATGACAACTTTTCCTTTTCGCTTTCTACAATTTATGAAAATTTTAAACGTAAGCGGCTTTTAAATGTAGTAGTTTAGTATATGAGGTGGGGGAAGTGCGTCCATCATCCACGCAAAGGAAATGCTTTATGTGGGTCAAAAGAATTGAAAACGAGAAACATGGAATATGGACAGGGAGAGAGAGTGCATTGACACTTGAAGAAACCTCTTTTTCTGCTTCTGTATTTGCATGCCTGAATCAATAAAATAAAATTTAAAAAGAAAATGCTTTTGAGCTAGGAGAACAGCTCAAGTGGAAGAGACAACACACAATACATTAAGTATCTAATTTCAAAATTGTAATCTTAAGTAGGAAATAATTCTTCATATCAGATGTGGAGGAGATATTCTTTAGTTATAGCTGTTTACACGCTAATTTCGAAATATGATTAGTGTTCAAAAATAAATATATGTTTTATAATAAAAGAAATGCTTACAATAATGCTTATAATAATAATAATAATAATAATAATAATAAAATTAAATCTAACAGTTTTACATCCCATAGTTATGCTGGTCAAATGGCGAATAAAAATAAAGGATATATGATTTGCTCTTATATATATATATATATATATATATATATATATCTCCCAGGCAGAAAACCGTGAAAGCCCAAACATAATGGAACCAAGAAAACAAAACTTTAAAATGAAAAACCCTATTGACACCTGTTACAAGTAAATATTTCTTATGCACATATATGTGACGCAGTACTATACTTGTAGCAAAACTAGAATGTTTCTGTGATTTGTACTGATTACATAGAATTTCACATACCTTAGAAGATCTGGCACATCAATTTTGATCTTGTATATCCTGCACATCGTTAAAGTTCACCGTTTTGGTAATATATAAGATCACAAGTCAGTTAGAGAGAGAGGGAAAAGGTCGAATATTGATAATATTCCGTAGAAGCTAAATATTGATCACTTGTTACTCGATTATTCACATGCTATTTCACGAAACTTCCTACTCTGCTAAATTGGTTCAACTTTACACTTCTTCCTCCTTTCTCTCGAACTTCAGCTTTATAGGATTTTGGTCCCGGACCTAAATTTCTGTAACTAATAATGATGGAAAAATAATCTTGTTTAACTTTTCTTTATATTAGATGAACTTTTAGGAAAAAAATCCTTTCAATTATTTGCTAGGACTAATAATTTTGTCCTAATTTTAATGAATCTGTCGGGAAGACTGTTTTTTGATATAGCTGGTTGCTATTATTGTATTCGCAACTAATAGTAGTATAAATTTCTAATTATTATTATTATTTTAGTTTTACTCCTTAATAAACGGAATTAAAATAAAAACAAGAATCTTTTTAATTTATCACCGGTGCAAGTTATTTTGTCCTAATTTTGCAATTACATAGAACGTTTTTATTTGTTTATTTTCTATATTTATTTGAAGCATGCGAAATTTCTTCTTGATCATAGTTGAGGCTCTTTCGGAATCTAGCAGCTGTTGCTATTTTTAAAACAATTTCATTTCCAGAACTCAAATATAATTTGTCTCAAACTCAGCGGAATTAAATAAAAGTCACCAGTCTATTCACAGTTAAGCCAATTAGAGACAATGATATTCCCAGCAGCACAAAAATTTGTGATTCTAGTGCGAAGTTGGAATACAAAACGTCCCCTTTTATCCAGACATGTCCTCTTTCTTGGTTCCTAAAAATATAGAGTATAATTCGTAATATACAGTGTATGAAATGTAAATAATTTTTACTGTAATACCTGTTTCAAAACTTCATCTTGCAATACAGACTTTTAACACCGGACAAAGATGGAAGTAACTCGGGGCTAAGTCGAGGCTGTATGGAGAGTGAGGCAGATGTTCCCACCCTAATTCTTCAATTGCGATGTTGGATGGTAAAGTGGCATAACTCAGTTTTCTGACATTGTGAGGTGTTGAGACTTTTATTAGAATCGATATAGAAGAAGCGGACAAAATGGGGTTATTTGTGCTGCCATCCTCTGGCCTATGGCTTGGTCTTTTAACTTCGAGATACGCAACTTTACCATCCAACAGGTTATGGTTTCAAGTTCACGGAAATGACATAATCTCATTAAAAAAAAAATGAGTTAGGGTACGCCATTTGACCATCCAACGTCTCAATTTTGTTTCTTGTTTGCATTCTGAGTTGGGATGGGCGTTATCGTCAAGAAGAAGAGACCAGGTCGAATTGCGTTTTCCTGAAGAAGAATTCAAGTTCGACGTAAGCACCTGTTATCCTGTCAACTAGTGATGAAGAAGCGAAGCAGAATGTGAGGAGAGTGAAATAAAGCTAAGGGTTTGGACAAATTGATGCAATAGTGAGACAAATGTCAATAAGCCTGAATCTCAACGGGGAGAGGTGGGAAAAGACTCACTTACACATGTAATTCAGTTTACAAATGTATATTAAGAAATAAAATTTTTACAGCTTTGGGAAACATATTGAAAGACCCACGCACATTTTAAGACAAAATAATTTCCCAAAATGAGTCTTACACGAGTACGTCTGCAAATACTGATATTTACATAATAATTATTTATAGAGCCTAGGTAGGAACCGGTAAGCTATTGTTATCATTGTACATAAGCATTCATAAAATATATAAAGAAATCAAGTTGACAAAATTACGAAAAAAAAGTGTGAAATCTTAAAAAGTAGAATTTTCAAATGTGAG
Organism: Thermobia domestica; assembly: GCF_964235325.1. Classification (NCBI taxonomy): domain Eukaryota; kingdom Metazoa; phylum Arthropoda; class Insecta; order Zygentoma; family Lepismatidae; genus Thermobia; species Thermobia domestica. The sequence continues at coordinate 163,050,702 of NC_137458.1, forward strand.
ACTTCAGGGAAATTCTATATATATTTTCACTGACAAATTGATTGTCAAATGTAATTATCAACATGATTAGTGGTTAAAAAGTAAAACAAGATTTAGTGATGATTTCAATGGAAAAGAGGCACACTATGTGTTGCAATGTCTGCTCCAGTAAAAATTATTAACTTTAGGATTTTTAAAATGTATTTATTGAAGGAATATAAAAACTCTGTAGGTTTATTTTAAGCGTCTCGTAGTCAGGTGCTTTCATTTATTTGAAAAGAAATGGGTTTCATGGTTTAACACAAATGAGCATTGGGTTTAGTTAGCATTTCTACCAATATATAATTCTAGTGAATTCATATGAAATCTTCAACGTTTGAAACTCACGTAAGTGAACAATCTTAAAAACTCGTTTGTAATATTAGTAATAAATCAATACCTGAGATATCTCCCCCTCACGTGGCGTGCTTGCGCTAATGGATTGAAAGGGGGAGTACAATTTCTCCTAATGGCACAAAGTAAATCTTACCCTTCACATTTTTACCATAAACAAATTTCATTTATACGGTTAGTCAATATAGAAAGCCTCAAGTACACCCTACCAATCTCAGGGAGACGTTTTCGTCTTTTAGTAATGACTAAACACAACTATTCCACTGACTTCCATTTGTTCATACCATAACTGACTTTTATATCTCAAGAATTCATACTATAAAAGACACGAAAATAAAATGAAAGATGATATACTTGTATAAATGGGTGATACGATGCTTTTTCTACAATTCTGTTGATGTGAGTTTTACTATTTTTGCAAACTGGTTTCTCATACACGATTACCAAATAGCAAATCCTGTAAGTAAATATATGTGGTAAAACTACGAGAGAGAAGAGAACACGGAACTAATAGTGTATAACGGGGGCACGGAGGCTCAGTGGTAGAGCGTTCACTTCTGTTGTGTGGGGTCCCTGGTTTGATCCCAACTCTCGCCAAGTGAAATTTGGGGTGGACAAACACCGTGTTCGTGGGTTTTCTCGGGGTTCACCCGTTTCTTCCCACTTTATTCATTCCACCATTCCATTCATATCTCATCATCACCGTCTCCTTTAGCCTACCTGCCATAACTGTGGGACGTAAAACTAAAAGATTTAATTTCATTTCAATAGTGTATAACTTTATCAGGAGAAACTAGTAATTACAGTTAATATTCCATAGCTTTGTGTCCAACACAAGTATATATGTATATATGACACTTTTGTTAATGGATTTAATGTATAACAATAAATGTTTGGCGTTAAGTAACGGTTGTTTAAGAGTTTATTGGCCAGTGATGGAATGGATCATGGGTCATGTCTTTCATCTGTGTCATCTGTGTCTGGGCCTCACTTCTCAGACCCGGTGTCACCCAGTGACCCAGTTAGATCCGGAGGCCCAGACAGATGTAGTGATCCGAAAGGGCCCGGCGATCCAAAAGCAGCCGAAATATAATTTCTGCAAAATTACTGCAGAATTTTGTAGTTGATTAATGATGTTCAGTGCTTCAGTTAGAACATTCATTTGTTTGAATCCCAGTGTGGCATTTCTTAATCAAGATACCATACTTTCAATATTTCAAATATAGTTTCATGGTTATGTGTCTTCCTATAAGTGGTTTTTGAACATAGTCTATACAAAATGAATTAACAAAACACTGTTTGGGCTTAGCGGTATCTTGTATGTTCTAAATACAATCTTTACAGTATTCTAATGACAAACCAATTAAACTTCGACGATCCCTCATAAGAGGAACATGTAGTTTATATTTTCTGTGATTCTGACGCATTTGTACTCTGACAAATCTTGCAGTTGCCTTCGAACGCATGCTTGACACACACAGATGCAAACAAGCGAAAAAGAAAATTACATTTAGTAAAAACGCCATGAGAGCGAAGAGAATTATGTTCGTTAGACTTGCATTAGTATTTCACATTATACTCCATGTATGTGACAACGTTTTGGCTCCGGGTCACAACGGTCACTCTGGATCTGTCCGCAGACCGCGTCTTGGGCCTGTCCGGGTCATCAGGTCAGTCTGGGTCAAGGATCTAGCCGCGTCTCGGGGTCTGGTAGGTCAGGAATCTAAGCCTCTGAGTCGTCCAGGTCACAAGCCACAAAGTTTGTGACGGGTCTAAGAAAATTCGGTGTAGGAAGATTCGGTGTAAGAAAACTCCGTGTAGGAAAATTCGGTGTACGGAAAACTCGGTGTGGGGAAAGTTAGGTATAAGGTGGATTCGATGTAATACATATTGCATATTACAGTTTACGATAACTTATAGATTTCATATTGTGAAAATGAAAACGCCATAAAATGCACCGAATAAAATATTATTACGTACTTCAAGAAATGAAAATTTATTTTTTGCATTTGGTCCGATACTTCTTATATGTTTTTTGTGGAGAATTATTATAATTTGTTTTCATCACACAATCAATCTGACACTTTTTGTCAGAAATAAAACAATCACAACTATATGTTCAGAGAATAGTTAAAGGAACATAATTTATTGAAACACCTAAAAACACCTTCCATATAGTACACCACAGAACATATATACATATGCAAGATGCAAAAATATGTTGATCAAAAAAGACTTAGTATGATGGGCAATATAAAGTGGGTTGGTTTTATCAGATAATACCGTAGTTATAGAAATAGTATTGAGATAACAATAGGAACAAAGGGTAAAATAATAAATAAAAATAACAAGTTCAGTAAAATATTTACTTCGTCCTAAAAACACCTACAATATACCTAGGCACATTATGGATAATATCGAGCCTTGAAAGCACAAATATCATATGTCCAATTTTTCTAAATATTAACTTTGTCAGCTTTCGATGGCTTGGTACCTGCCATGTTAGGTGCACAAATGTCCACTGTAAATAGCTCCTTGGCAATACACAGTGAATAGTTGTTGCAAAGCTCAAACTCACTGCTTTGCTAGGGCACACTTATCACTTCGAAACAGTCTCCCGAAAAATTTAGAAAACTGAACACATGACATTCGTGCTCTCAAGACTCAATACATGCATAACAAATGCGAGATTCAGAATTATTTGTCAAAATGACAAATTTAGGCCACTCCTCTCAAATATTGAACAATGTTCCCATTTCCAAAGTGGTTGCAAGCGACTGCAATTTAGATTTTTTTTTTTTTTTTTTTTTTACTATTATGGGAGTAACCTGCATGCAACCGTTCAATTTCAAAGGGTGCTAACGTCTGCTCTCTTTTCAGGACATCCAGCAATCTCTACATTGATGGATGGATGCCACCAGCGTCGAAACCTCTGCAATTTTCAACTTTACTCCTCCAGTAACCTACAATTATTTTTGGAAGTCGCGGTGGCTCAGTGGTAGAGCGTTCACCTCCGGTGCTTGGGGTCCCTGGTTCGATCCCAGCTCGCGCCGTGTGGACTTTGTGGCGGACAAACATCGCGCTCGTGGGTTTTCTCGGGGTTCTCCCGTTTCCTCCCACTTTCTTCATTCCACCATTTCATTCATTTCTCATAATCACCGTCTCCTTTAGCCTAACCGGTATAAACGTGGGACGTAAAACTTAAAGATTTCATTTCTTTATTTTTGGAAGTAGAAAATTTTAGAAGACACGCTCTAAAACAGCATAAAAACTTGTTTCAAATTAAATGTCGATTGGTAGTGACGGTCGCTTCACTAAATCACACTGCCCTCGAATTCAAATTATTTCAAGATCACTATTTTTTAAAAATAAAAATTCCTTATAGTAGACAGTAAAAGTATGTTCTACACAAACTTTGAACTTAAAACTAATACGCTTCTTTATCCTAAAAAGTTAAGTTTTTAATGAATCTTATGCTCTACTACATCAAATCTTTCTTTACACCTAGCCAGAGTCGGATTTAGGTTTGGTGGGGCCCTAAGCTACTGAAGGTAATGGGGCCCTTTAAGTATCAAGATGAACGTAGACACTCTATATACAGAAATGAAGAAACTAGTGATATTTTAGGAAGCAGGCTTGCAGAAGGAGCCCCATTGCTTACATCACAGGAGTCTACACAACACGAAGCATTGTTGCTATATGTAGATTTTATAATTTATTATTTTGATTTATTATTTTTATTATATTTTGGAAATGTACATCCAGTTATTTCCTTTAATTTTTGGGGCCCCCAAGAGAGTGGGTCCCTAAGCTATAGCTTGTTTAGCCTATACGTAAATCCGGCACTGCATCTAGCATTCCCTACACCGAGTTTTCCGTACACCAAATTTTCAGTGAACCAAATTTTCTTACAGGAAGTTTTCTTACACCGAGATTTCCTACACCGAATTTTCCTGCTCCCAGTTTGTGACCTATTCCATCGCTCCAATAGCGTTAGTTTGTATAAACAAATATAATGTGAAAATTATGTAGCAAAACGTAAGTTGAGATTAAGATTACGAAGTAGTTTTATAAATTCGCGTAGCTACTGGAATATATTGAATTAGGAAAGATCAGATTTGTGAAGATTATACAAGTACTTTGTGTGAGGATTTGAAGAAATAAAGATATAGGTTTACTATATGCATGGTTACTAAAACATGAACGATATTCACTTGCTTTTAGTATTACAAAACCTCTTTGAGATTCAATATAAGATAACCTCAAAATCTTACCATAATAGCTTGATACTATCCTTCGTTTTAAATTAACGTAAGAGTTTCTAAATTTTATATATTAATATCTCACGTATGTTGCAAGAAATGTTACTGGAGATTTGTGAGATTTTGGAGGAGTCATATTACAATACAGCGGTAAGATAATATCGTATCGATTTTGATTGCAGGTGGAGTAGACTATTTTGACTCTCAATCCTTAAATAATGATGAAAAACATAGAATGTAAAAATAAAATTTTATAGTGACATACCTTTTCTGAAGTGTTATTATTGGAAAAAGTAATGATCCTGTAGTTGTTGGTGATAGTTGCTATGTGCATTACTTGACATCATGTCTGGAAGTCTTCGGTGTTATTAGTAGTACTCTTGAGACAGTGAAGGAGCAAGTATGTTTGGTGAGGTTGGAGACAGTAGTTTACATGGAAAAGGCAGGGGCGGATCCAGAACAGATTTCTGCGGGGGGCGGAGGATTATAATACTGTTACTTAGAGCCACTTTTAAGAGTTCCAAATTCTGGGATGGGTTTTATTTATATATAAAATAAATAACTTTTCTCTCCTAGGGGAAGCGATCGCCCTGATCGCCCCCCCCCCCCTGGATCCGTCATTGGCGAAAAGGCTTGTTGATATAATATAGGAAACTGTATCTGAGTTATATCTACGCTCTTAGTCTAACAAACAGTGTCAGTTTACATTGAAGAGAAGATTTTCTACGGAAGACCTTATCTATAACTGTTAATATACAGTTATAGTAAGCAAATTGCCGCTAGATGATTCGTGCTACTTGATTCACCTACAATTTCTTCCATGTATGATTTAGTAATTCAGAACTTACGAAAATCATTTCCATAAAACCTGTATAATTTTGAAGTTAAAATGTTAATCATCGCTAATCAGAGCTGTATGCAAAGAATACTGAGCGCAACTCCTCCCTTTTCAGAGGTTTAAACTTCTTGTAAGTATACCGAAAGCTAAGTATATTGAATAAAGTGAAAATTCCATTTTAATTCCTTTCTTAGAAAATTCCTTCTGAAGTTAATACATTGAACGTCATGTGGTGCTTGATCAGAAGTTGCAGAGTAGACAGTTGATATTGTGGGCGAGATTCGATGCTTTGTAATTTGGATACATTTCATTTATTATATACGGCAAGTGCTGCCAGCACTTTCTACCTTCTGCGTGTTCTCAGGGCAACATTCGAGCATAAACAAAAAAAGTATTTATTTTCATTTAAATTGATGAATCTAGAGATTCAAGTTTCATTTTCATTGTTGTTTCTGATTTACTAGCCAATGTGTTAATATGAATGTATTTTGAATTTTGTAAAATGAATATCAATTTAATTTATTTCATTCCCCTCCCTCCTTATATCACGGTTTTAGAAAGTACAGAACAAAAGCTATGCTAGAGTTCTTCCGTAGCTAAGTGACTAAGGAGGTCCAGGTTCCATTCCTGGAGAGGCCACGATGGTTTAGTGGTAGATTGCTTATCTCTTCGTTCTAGGAGTTCCTTGTTCGTGAATTTTCTCGAGACTCTCCCTTTCCTTCAACATTCTTATTCCACTACCTCTTACCTAATTATTCTTTTTAATTAATAATTCGTTTCCTTTAGCCTAAAGGACATAATTGTGGAATTCCGTTCCCGGTGGGTTTCATGTGATTTAGATCCCACGTTAAACTGTATGTCCACATCTCATATAGGCTCGGTACTGAAGGCAACGTTCAACTCAAAATTAATAATAATAATAATAATAATAATAATAATAATAATAATAATAATAATAATAATAATAATAATAATAATAATAATAATAAACGAAAAACGTCTCACTCGACACATCATGCTAATCCTAATAATAAAATCACGCTAATAGATGTCGCTACCTGCGCTATCGCTTGCCTGTCTGACCTTATTGGATATTGCTACCTGTACTTTTTATTTCACTCTTATTAACTGAAATTTCTGAAGATTTTAATTTAGCTCTTTAAATTAAAATCTTCACAAATTTTAGACGTTTTAGAGCAGCCGTGTGGAACAGCCGGCCCGCGGGCCATATGCGGCCCGCTGGTCAGTTATTGAAAACAATAATTATTATAATTTTTCTCTTTTACAAAACCTGTTAAGAGTGAACTGGAAATTTTCCATCGATCACACAGCGCGAAACGTGGTAACGCCCTGAAGGCAAGCACTTGGCAAGCGCAGGTATTTGGGGGAAATTTGACTCGGTATAAGGATTGCTAGATGTACTGACAAAGTTCTAAATACATTATTCTGCTCGTCTTTAGTGAGTAAAAACAGTATTTTGGTTGCCAGTATAACAGTTGTTTTGTGTTACTGTGATGCAAATTACGATGAACATATTCCATCATTTAATACTAGGCCTATGCTATTCAATTGTCGTAAAAATGATATACCTACTAGAGATGGCCAGAACCGGTTCCTGGTGGAACCGGTTTTCGGGTCTGAACGGATCCGGTTCTAGAAGATCTGGTTCCGGAACCGGTTTTTCGGATCCAGGTCTGGAACCGAAACTTTGTGACCATCCCTACGCTAAACCCGAGCTGCTGGCAGGCTGTGAACAGTGTGCTAGATGAAATGGTAGAAGCGACAGGCAGGCGCCCAGGCGGCCGCTTGTCTCATTTGGCTAAATAAACAGCGTAACTGGCAAACTCATTGGCTAAACAGGCAAACTGGCCAACTTATTTGGCTAAACACCCACTGGTGGACCATTTTTTTTTTCTGAGGGCACAAGCGGGTCTGGGCGGGGAGGGTACAAGCGGATGGTCCTTTTTGCAGTGTTTTGAAGGTGAACTTTGTGTCTCCTTTACGGATCTTTGGGGACTTTCGAATCCAAATCTGGAACCGGTTTCTAAGATCCGGTTCTGGAACCGGGTTTTAGGATCCAGGTCCGGAACCGGAACCGGAACTTTGTGGCCATCCCTAATACCTACAGTGAGGCCCGCGACGACATTTAGTGCTCTGTGATTGGCCTGCCCACTGTTCCAAGTTACACATCCCTGTTTTAGAGGGTTTAGTGGCAGGAAAGAGGGAGGGGCTAAGGAGACTACAATTAATGGACGATTTCTCAAACAGAGAAATCGTACGTGAAGATGAAGCGGAAAACCGTGGATCATGGAATTTTCTTAGCTGCAGCAAGTGACCTGTCAATAATAGCAGAATACCTATGATGATAATGATTATGATTAATTTAGCTTTTATACTTGTTTCGAAAAGCGAGTTTTGTCTTTTGAAAATAAGTGCATGCTTTTAATTACAATTGGGTTAAACTGTGCAGGAAATTTGCAGGTTTAAAACTATTTTAACCACACTCTTACGATTGTGACGATTTAGTTGCAAGTAAGTGGAAGGTTCGGGCGCAACAACTAGTAATAATAATAAGAAAGCTGTGGTAAGACAATTAGTATTGTTTTTCATACTTACTACCACGAATGTACGCAAAGGATGTGTTCTGGGGTTCCAGACCCCAGAAACCCTGACTTTTCTGTAAATTTAGTTTAATTTTAGGATCAATTTTACGAATTTTAATATAAATCCTCATATTAAATTTGGACTCTTCCAAAAGCTTTGGATCCTCCCGAAAGAAATTCCTGCTACCGTGCATGCTTGCTATACAAGATATTTTCTATTTAAAAAAAGAAAATATTTGGAAAATAAGGAAAACATACTAACAAATTGAACACTAGTTATCCCACTGAATTAAACCGATAAACAGAAAATAAACTTTCTTTACTGAAAGTAGCAGAAAACTGTGGTTTTAGTGTAGGTAGAAACGAATTCAAAATGCGATGCGTCAAATTTTAAAATATCTACAAGGCTCATGTTAAAAGAAAAGGCCGATAATTTTCAAGTTGGTATGTCCTAGTATTCTTTGCTTGCAATAGACATAGAATCGACCGAGTGGAGTTGCTTACGTGCAAGTAGCAATAATGTGAAATGACTATAATCCCGCTAAATGTGAAATGAGGTATGTCATACGATTTCCGAATGCCAAAGGACAGAAAGCAGCTGACATCCATCGTGAATTGTGTGCCATTTACGGATCACAGTAACGGGTGAAGAAAAGTCATGCAATAGTGCAGATTTTCGGAAAGGGCTTTCAAATGTTCATGACGATAATTGTAACGGAAGGTCTAGTGTTCAAATGAACGATCATTTGGAACGCGCTAACGAAAAAGTGTGGTTCAATCGACGGTTCTCAAGAACTAAACTTACCAAAGAATTTCCAGAAGTGTCTGCGAAAACTGGAATTGTGACTAACAAGCTGGGTTATCACAAATTGTGTTCGAGGTGGGTGGCAAAAATATTGACGCTCACAAAGAGCAAGAAATGACAGTTACACGTGATCTTTGGGCGCAATGAGGGAACGATGGGGATGACCTCTTTTTTCACATAGTGACGGCGGATAAAATCTGGATATTGTACGCCACTGAAGAGTCGACACATCAATTAATGCAATGCTGACACTTTGGTACTCCTAAAGTGAATAAATATGTATTGGCAATAAAAAAAAAATAACAGCAGATGTGTATTGTTAAACACTGAATAATTTGCGATATGCCTTCAAAAATCTGTGGAGAGGAATGCTACGCTCTGGAATTATTCTGATCCATGACAAAGCCCGTCCACACACTGTTGCTCGTGCTGATGAAACAATTCAAAGATCCCGATAGGAAATGTTCAATCATCCCCCTTACAGCTCCGACCGTACTTCCAGAGATTGCTTTCCTCACTTCAAAAAATTGCTTACATTAGAGCTTTTCGTGAGCAGTGAAGTGCTCAAGACATGTTCTGGACTGGTTACACTCTCAGGCGACAGATTTTTACACAGAAGGTATACTGAAGTTTGTGCCACGCTACCACAAATGGTGTTTCATGGTGCCTACGTCAAAAAATTGTAAACGTATGTACTTATATATCAATCACAATAAATTCCTTCTCCTATCATTTTTTTTTTTGTATTTTTTTAAGGATCAGCTCATGTTTTGACATGTGGCTCGTAAACAATATAATTACATAGCGAGCTTCTTCATCATATCACTGGCGTCGTTAGTTTTTTAAATCTGGGGGTCGGATGAATCAAAATCAAAATCATCTTTCAGATAGAAGTTATATATATACAAAATAGTATAGTTTCTTTAAATAGTTTTATTTGACTAAAATCTGGGGGGACCCCTCGATAAAAACGCCCGTGATCACATTATCAATAATAACATTTAAGAAAAGTGTTATTAACAAAAGGGTCATTCCACCTCAAATCGACCAATTTTCAAAGGTCTTTCCGATGACCATCATGGATTTTCATGAAAAGTTGTACACATAAGCTGAGTAGTATCAAGAGATAAAATACCAAGTTTAAAAGCATTCCTGTAAGTAAAAGCAAAGTTATAATAAGATATGCATCACAGTGCGTAGCCCCAATATTTGCCGAAATGAAAAAAAAAAAAAAAAATGTTACCCGCGGAACGTTTTCAGAATCTCACAACTTTCTGATTTATGAATGACATCAAAGTGAAATTTACAGGATTTGCAGAACTAAACACAAAGTTTTTACTAACAGCAGCAGAATGATTTTCCAGCAACATTTTTGGCTGATATATTCATTTCAAAGCGAAAGAAAAAAAAAAAAAAGAAATAGTAAAATGTTACAAAGTTCAGCATTTTTTTTTTTTATGAGAAGAGAGTGGGTGAGGAGAACCTCTACCAGTCCTTGTATACACCTCCTTTCCGACTTTCAAACAGGGTAATAACAAAACTGTAAGCCACTTATTTTTGTTGTAATTTAACATTGAAAATGCGAAAAAAAAAACAAAAACAACGAAAAATACACAAGTTGGCAACACTGTAGCACAATTCTGATAGCTCGTACGAACTTCTGTACTTGCATACATGAAGAACAAACATATCATCTTGTAAATGTCACATAAATTACATCTTGTTACTGCAAGGTATGTAGGAGTTATGAATCTGTAAAACGTAACTAATTGATTTACATCTCGAACAGTAACGTAATGCACCAATCGTCGTGGCGCACTTGGGAGCGCGTTGCATTGGCATTCGGGAGGTCGCCGCGGGTTTATGTCTCGCGGCCGACTGTCCTGACTGATGTTTTCCAGGGCTTTCCTCAGTTCTACCAGACTTATGCCGGGATGGTACTTAGCATATAGACCCTGGCCGATACCATCCGAAATCCTTCCGTTCGTTATATATCTAGTGTACAATGGCGTCTGAGATGTACCTGGTGTCTATTAACAAATAAATAAATTAATTAAGAAGTCGACAACTGACGAAATGTATAAACAAAACTGTGAATATTTGTAATGTACAGGGTGGGCCAAAAGTCAGGCGACAGTCCTGTAACAGAAAAGTCTGTTGGGCTAAAGGTCCACGTTGGTCATAGATGATGAGTGGAGGTGGGGGGACCTAAAAACACACGTGACCACCATTAACCGTTGATGAATTATGGCCTGTTTTATCGTTGCAAATTCCAGTGACTGGACAATGGTACTGATGACCCAGGAATGTATTGAGATCATCCTGATGTGTGGAAATCGCAGTTCGCGTGTGGTGGCTGTGGCGTTTAATGCGCTACACCCCGAAAGGGAGCCCATATCCCACAATAATGTGGCCAAACTCATTAGCAGATTCTGGGAGACTTGTTCTGTGGACGACAGACATCATAGAGGTCGTCCGGAAACGTCTACAGGTCAGGAAACCACAGTTGCTGTCCTCGGATTCTTCAGTATAAGCCCTAATGCAGCACACGGCGTTAATCCCAGGAATGTGGAGTTTGTCAAACACCCATTCGGAGGATACTTTCCACTAACAAGTGGCACCCATACAAGATCCAACTTCACCAGCATCTCACAGAGGACGATCCAGACTGTCGGGTGCAGTTTGCAGAATGGACATCACAACTGGCAGCCAATCCAGATTTTCTCTTGACCGTGCTGTTCTCCGACGGGGTGGTTGAACTGAGGTGGAATGACTCAAAAACATGACTACGAAATAAATTCTATTATTATTCATATTACTGTAACTGATACGAATTTTTTAATATAAAAGCTCATGAATGTTTGTAAATAGCATCCTCTATACGTTTCCGTAGAATGCGTGTCACTAGTTCAGTTAGATGTTTATTGTTAGCTATCTAACCTGGTATATATTTTTTTCTTTGCTTATTTCTAGGTAGTTATCTATTACTTTCATTTGCCTGTACCGTACGAATAGTGGAGTTAGCGTGACAACTAAAATCATGTAGGTTGAACGCTAATACGAACAACTAGAGATCAATACCGACAGGAATCACTCTACGAGGACAAGCCGCAAAAAGAGAATTCTTTAAGATAGTCCCTATGCATGCTACGTTTCATAATGGCATAACCTTTATTAACTTTTTTTTTTTACGACACTGTCTCTTGAGGTTTAGCCTGAGTGATGAGTATTGTTTTATTACACCTCTTTTTTTTTACTTCTTTTTATAACTGTTTATTTCTATATGCCCTAATAATCGTGTGAAGTTGCCCGCCCCTCCCCCCCAAAAAAACCCTTGTCGATTGCGCAGCATTCCTATGAAGAATATACATACACCCAAATTCTAGATTACCAACATCAAGATATGAAGGAGTATGGTTTGCCAAAACTCCTTTATACGAGGGTCACCCCAAAAATAAAGGAACGTTTTATTGTGAAACGCAAGCAACAAATAATGTGTTCAAAAGATTTATGGCCCAGAAACTACGTAACTTTCCTCTAATTTTCAACATACGAAACAATTTCTTTCTATACCGTCATTTGACTCTGTTGCTGCTAATGTATTCAAAGCGTGTTTGAACTCGCCAGTAGTAGGAGAGAGCTTCGGAGCTGAGTTTTTCAATATCGGGAGTACGATCACCCTCTTCATGTTCTTGTAGGCGAAATAGCAATGTATGACTAGTACTGCAACCTATAACTCCTAAGGAAGGTTCTGCACTCTTATCTGTAAAGTTGAGAAGTGCAAGCTAAATCAGCAGCAACGATATTTTTTTACTTTTCCTTATAAGAAACGGATGATTTCAAAGTAAAGTATGCATATTTTGTGTATTAATGATAAGGAAGAGTGAAAAACTCAAAATGAGGAGAAATACAATTTCCGATACATCATCATCAGAAGATGATTTAGGAGTTGAACTTCGTGATGACAACAGTGATGATGACATACCATATGTTGAACAAAATGACAAGTGTCTCTTGTGTGATTATTATGAACGAGATAATGAATTGTGGTACCGTTGTAACACATGTGCAGTGTGGGTTAACGCTGAGTGTAGTGGTTATGATTCTGCAAGTGATTTTTGCGTGTGATTTTTGTTTTCGAAATCGTAAATAATTCCATTAAAACTAAAGAGAAAGTGTTTTAGAAAGTGAAAATATCAAAATATTATAAAAAATATCAAAATATTACGACAAAATCAAAAGTTATGTGTTAATAAGAAAGTTTATCGTGATTGCCATTCCGAAGAGGTATTGGGAATATCGATCAATGCAGTATGTTTGGCTTTCATATAATATCTAAAAGACTATATAGACTGTATGCGTACTGCGTTTTCTGTACTTAAAGTAGATAGGTCAGTGCTATGTTAACATCTTTAGTTCAATAAATTTTTGCATATATCAGTGAGAGACAATCTTTAATTTCTACGTGATCGCCATTGTCCCCGCCTTCTCTATACTTTTCTCAGTCAGTGAAAAGAAAAAAAAACACACACACACACAGTTCGTTAAAAACATAACCTACTTCGCGGTTAGAGGTAATGATTCATAATAGTAGCGATTGAAGATCTGATGGAAGACTTTGCAGTTAAAAAAAATAAGAAGAAAAAAAGCTTTTCAAATAGGTTGTAGTCTAAAAGTATTGAGCTTTTTCCACACGACATGGAGTTAGTACTCTGGATCTCAGAGTATATGAATTGCAGTGGGACACACTTAACGTCATTTGACAACAGTTGAAGCCAGTAGACGTGCAAAAGTGGTAGAATTCTATAGTATTCGCACCGAGTCGTGAAGCTTGATCTAGATCTACCGATTTCACTACCCAATAGAACGCGAGGATGTGTTCCGGTCGTCAAACCCCACCCGTCAAATTTTGTCAGTTCGTCTCTCGCGCTACACGGAAGTCATCTCCCGAGAGTACAGTGTTGTCGGATTGTCGTCAAGCTCCGTTCTGTTAATTTGTTGTTGTTGTTGTTGTGTTATATATTCGTGTTATTGTTACCGTTTTAGAATAATTGTTACACTGGTTGTTGTTGTGCAGTGTTATTATTGGTAATTTTTAAATGTTTTTTTTTTTAATTATTGATAATTCTTAATTTAAAAAAAAAACACTCATTTATTGTGTCTTCAAAGTTTGGCAACATTGTTGGTGAATTTCAACTGTTTGACGTTTACCGAAGTGTGCGCTAGGGAAGCGGCTCCACGAATTATACCGAAGTTTTCCGAGTATCGGAGCTCAAGCAAAATATTTCTATGATTGGTTTAGAGCCCAAGCTTCACGACTCGGCGCGAGTACTATAATAATAAGCAGACTTAAAATACTACGGTTTGGGTACAAAACCTCGCGGCCAGAACATCGCAGCGATAACCTCGCGGACCAAAACCTCGCCTGGCCAAAACCTCGCGGCGTTCAAAATCTCGCCGGGCCGAAACTTCGCCTGGCCAAAACCTCGATGACCAAAACTTCGCGGGCCAAAACCTCATCTTGCCAAAACCTAGCCAGGCCAAAACCTCATCTTGCCAAAACCTCGCGTCCCAAAATCTCGTCATACCCAAAATCTCGCCTGGACAAAACCTCGAGGTCCTGATCTCGGGACACGGAATCTCGCCTGGTCCAAACTACGCGGGATTTAATCTCGCCTGGGAAGAAATGTCAGTATAAAACGTCGTCACGACGATTTCTTCGATATAGAATGCTCTATATATTGCTATATGTATATATTTTGTAAAACACATAATTACATTAAAATAATGAGAAGAAAATTCTAACGCTTGCATTGAAAATCTATCCTGTATAAAAATGAAAATGACTATGTTTGTGACATCATTCTTGAGCCACCGACCGATCTCGATAAAATTTTCAATATAGATGAGGTTCGGGGCTGGAATGTATTTTATAATTTTACTTTGACGGCACAACGAAGGGGAGGGGATATATTTAAAAATAAATAAAACTTAATAACTCTTAAACCACGAGACCAATCTCGATCTAATTTCCCACACAGGTCAGGTTAGAGCCTGAGATGGTTTTTATCATTTCACTTTGACGGGAAGGGGGAGACATAGAAATACATAAAAATGAAAGTGGCTGCGTTTGTGACTTAATAACTCTTAAACCACTCGACTGGTCTCGATCAAATTTTCAACACATATGGGGTTTGAGCTTTGGATTGTTTTTATTTCACTTTGACGGTGACCTTAGGAAATTCTAACAAAATCGAATAATATTTATGAAAGTATGAAATAATATCTGAGTTTTTACGTTCGTCGATTATGTCTTGTAGGTTAAAGGAGACGTATATGATCAGGATGAAGGAAATGATAGAATGAAGAAAGTGAGAGGAAACGGGAATACCCCGAGAAAGACCGCGTTCACGATATTTTTTTATCTTCTTCTTCTTCTTCTTATAATAATAATAATAATAATAATAATAATAATAATAATAATAATAATAATAATAATAATTATTATTATTATTATTATTATTATTATTATTATTATTATTATTATTATTATTATTATTATTATTATTATTATTATTATTTGTAATATGGAATTGCACATTAAGAAACTCATTAGGTAAATTTTAAGGAAAGGTTTCATTCTGCAAAGTTTTGGCCAAGCGAGATTTTAGTTCGAGATGTTTTTGGACGGCGAGATTTTGACCAGACGAGATTTTGGCCCACGAGGTTATGGGCGGCGAGATTTTGGCCATGCGAAATTTTGGGCGGTGAGGTTTTGGCCTGGCGAGATTTTTGCCCGCGAGGTTTTGGCCAGGCGGGGTTTTGGCCCGTATCCCAAATGCTACGCCGTAAAGTGAGTGAACTTCCTACAAAACTGCACTACATTTTAACGTTTCATTTTGATAAAGGGGAAAATGCTGAGCAGACTCGGAGAAAAATTCGTGATGTTTATGGGCAAGATACGTTCCCAAAAGATGGTTCAGTAGCTTTTGTTCTGGAAATCTTGATATCCAAAGTACTCCTTGCAGTGGTCGACAAATCACAACAAAAATGGAAGATGTTCTGGCAAAAGAGAGCAACACTAGCATGGAAGCAGCTGTAACGTCATCAATGTGTTCGATTCCTGGCGGGAGCTTACGTGGTTCGGATTCCATGTTAATCAGTAGGTCTACATCTCATAGCCTCGCTGCTCAAAGGGACGTTAAACTCAAAATCAACTCAAAAACACGAAAACATTTTCTTTCTTGTTAAACGTACATGACTCTTATGCGTCATAATAAAATGTGGAATTATTTATATATAAATAGTTGCAAGGATTGAAATATAAATGGCGACGAAAAGAAACATAGTGAACATAGAAACGACAGATGGCAGCATTTCTACGCATGCAAATGTCAGAAAATTCTTTCAATCACAAAATTATTTTCATGAAAGATTACATAAAATACAATACGTTGTTCGTTGCTTGGTACTCGCATAATTACCAAATATACCGCGTAAAGCTTTGCTCATTGTACGCAATAAAATCTAATTCATTTTTTATGTCAGTCACCAGATATTTATGGTGTCCTCTGAAAGGAAATACACACTTAAAATGATAGTATTTTCATATCTACTGAATCTGATACTTGAGGTGACTAATTAGTTTGCTACCTGATTGTTGCTTTAAGCAAATGGAACATTTCACTGACCACTGACCAATAATACAGTTATTAATATTAGATCTGAATGTCCTTTGTTCACCATGCTGGCTGGGATGTTACTTGCAACATATCGTATATGTAGAAAAATCACCCTGGCGCTGTTCCAAGTTCCTTCGTCCGTTCTTGCAGTCCTGTAACACTACCGCGGTGTTAATTTTCACACCGTTCATCTGCCAAATCGGTAATACCAAGACTGTGTTGCCTGGAAGCCTGGCCTGTGTTAAAATTGAGTAGTTTTAACATCAATTTTGACTGTTTAAATTGACATAAAGAAGAAATATTTAAGTGGGCTGATGACTGTACAGCCTAGTTGTTTTTTTATTTTATTTTTTTTTAACTTGACTATTAACATGTTGCTGCTACGTGCACGTGTCGCTAAGTGTTTTGACAAGTACGCATTTCCATGACGCAGTTAAATTAACTTTCATTAAATGATCATCGTGGACAAATCTCATATTGTGGCTTGCTCCTCACCCAAACATTTCTTCCCAACTAGATTAGCAACATTAACAGCGGTAGTTGTCACGCATTGTTTTATGCACGAAGCGAAGATGACGTGTTTGTTGCCAAGATGACCCTGATCAATGGCACCCACACAAATTTATCTTTGTCGCTCACTTATTCAAAATTTCATGATGATGTCTTTTCTTCTTCTAGTAATAAAATCATATTTTCAATGATCAAGTATTATTGTTGCCATTTTTCATCTAGTTCATATCTTCAAATCTTTCTGTACCATCATAACTTATTAAATATTCTGTATTTAACACAGTATTATATGCAAGTGTACGGATTGGAGATTTCCACAGAGATACAAATTTCAGATTTTACTTTAAGAAGTAAACATAAAACAAGAGTTCGCCGAAGTTGAAAGAAAAATATCACTGAAGGGACGGATAAATGAAGGGAGATAGCAAACAGGTTAAGGCCACTTGTGAAAAGAATGATCACACGAGAGGAGTTTAGAGCGAATCTAGAAAAGTACATAAAATAATGTGTTTTAAAAAAATGTAAATATACGATCTGAGTTTGAATGTAATATCCCTCTTTAATAATATGCTTTTTTAATTTGGATAACTAGCTTAGGGTTGTAAAAGGATTCATCATGAAACTGGAAAAAGAAGTTAACGCGCGCATAATCTCTTTCTCATTCACCAGACTGCTTTATTTTTAACTTACACTTTAATGTCAAAAGAGAGACAAATAATTGAGGACCATATATGGTAAGTGGTAGATGTGGCCATGGCCGGTTCTACCATATGTACAACACCCGTGTATTTATTTGTATGGGGTGGCAAATTTTGAGAGGCAACAAAATGTCATAACTATATTATTTCAAATAAATATTTTTGTTGGGAACACAATTCATGATGATGGTAGTTAAATTTACTAAGCAACTATCTATTTGAATACTATATTCATGAATCATGTTTAGATTGCACTAGTTTAAGGTCATATCGACAGTGATAAAGCAAATGGTCAAACAATTTCCAGCAAGAATTGCTTGATTGTTGTCAAATACAAAAACTCAATTCTCGAATAGCAGCGAACACCTGTTCTATTTAGTTAGTAATCACAGTTTTGATATGAAAACTACTCTTTGTCACAAACAAATTCCTTATCACTGAAAGTGGAAACTTTTTTTTAAAAGTTTTTACACAGATGGAGAAATAAAATCAAGAAATAAAGATAAAAGAGCTGGTTGTACTGGAATTTCAAACTTAAGCTCAATATTGAACTCTATATATAAAAAAAGGTTGCCATTTTTCCCTTGCAGGTGTGTTTCCTTTACCTTTCACTAACATTAATATTTAAAGACAAAAAACAGACACAACGAGATTGTATAAGAAGTGTTTAGCCTTTCTGAGTGCAAGTGCACTTTCCCTCCCCTTCGTTGTTCATGATAGGTTACCATACTTAAAATAGTAGCTTTTAAGATTCGTTATTTCTGGAAAAAGGGGACGGAAATTGCCTAGGGGGGGGCTGAATGTGGCTGATCATTCTGAATCTGTTGGCTTGCTGAAACCGTGGTCTATTTTGAAACAGGGTTTAGTCGGACTTGTGAGCTCTCAGGTTCACCAAAGAGGTTGGGCCTCACTAACGATGTCTCCCTACAGATAGAATCCACGATACCTGCCCACCGACATATGCTTTAGTTTACTAATAGTATTGAGAAGCATGTAGAATGTTGCCTGATGCTCTACTCTTTATCAAAGGACAGGCTTTCCCAAAGGATTCCTCTTTCCAAACTTTTCTACAAATCTCAAAGAGGTTCACGCTAGCTCAGACTCGCATTCACTCGAGCTCTCGCTCGCTATCTTCGACGAGGCTTGCGCTAGCTTGATATCACACCCATTTACCTTATTGGACTTGTACTCGCTACAAGCTCGGGCTCACCATCGTCATTAGACTTCGCACTCGCTCGGATTCAGGCTCTGGGTCGCTATCCACTTATAGCTGTGATGTTCATACTTGATCATACTCAATTACTGAACTCGAAGCCGGACTCGTGAGTTTGGACATCAGTGACGTTAGACGGCGGCAAGAGGGTGACCGCCCCGCGTGATTATGCCTGCCTCCAGAGATATTGTATTATAATGTAGGTCAATAACATAAAATTATTTTTTTGGTATTAAAAAATAGCTTCCCCCAAATTTTCTCTGTTCCTTGCTCGAGAAATGAAAGATGGCGTCATTAGTGTTGGACATCTCTGTAGAAATTAGTGGTGGGAACAAAAACCGGTTTTTCGATTTTCAAGAAAACCGAAATAGTTTTTTGAAGATTTCCAAAAAACAGTTTTTCACCGATCTGGTTATCGGTTTTCTCCAGATCCGGTTCGGTTTTTCACCGGGTCCGGTTCGATTTTTCTTCAAAACCGGTTACCGTTATTTCCAAAATTGGTTCTATTTCTGACTAGAATAGTGTTTCGTTCTTCTTCGGAAACCGATTCCGTTTTGACACAAATAGTTTTATGTGTTTTCGAAAAGTTTTCACCGAAACCAGTTTCTATGAAAACCGAAGAACCGTTTCGAAGAAAACCAAAACCGGTTTTTATAGAAAACCGAAACCGGTCACGGTGTAAAAACAGAATTGACGGTTTTCAGATTTCGGTTTTTGTAGAAACCGGTTTTGCCCATCCCTAGTAGAAATCAGCCCTGACCAAGTAAGGTGATTGTGATGACGCATTGTCATGTAGCCTATTCGTCCTATATCTGTTGTTAGTTTTCGTTTTGTGATGAATGCCTTCATACAATTTGGTCAAATGACTGCAAAATGTTTCATTTAGAGTTATAGTATTTCCAAGACGGAATTTGATAAACATTGGTTATTTGCAGTACCAAAAACAGCCAACAAGTTTGCGTGATACAAGGTGCATCCAGAAACTAACTTTCCCACGCGTGCCATTGCTACGAAAACGTATGTTGCGCAAATGTACTGTGTGCACGTGAGAGAGTACGGTCCTAACATGGCACATGCGCCAGCGGAACTTCCCTAGTTTTCTCAGTAGCGTCGTGGCAGTGGTTCCTGTTCCAGCTTCCGCCGTGTGTAAAGTGCGAGCAGTGGTAAAGTTTTTGAATGCACAGGGCATAACGCCGAATGAAATCCATCGTCAGCTGTATCGTTGCAAAAATTATCCATGCTGACCCTATGCGCCCTGCTTTGTAGTCTGAAGTCAGTTACTTCAGCACCCATCTGGCACACAAGTTCTTGAACAGGCTCTCCGTGGCAATGGTGTGCAATAAGGAGCGGGAAGTCTGCGGGAACTGACCGCTAAGTTCCGTTATTGTGAAACGACGATTCTGCATGATGAGTTCCCGAACAAGGTCCACAAGGTCGTGTGTGATGACGGTTGGCCCCCCACTGCGCTCCTCATAATGCACATTTTGACGTCCTGCTGCACATTGGTTACATCAGCAACGTACCATCTGCTTGCTCATGACGTTAGGCTCATAGACCTGGCACAGCTGAAGATGGATTTTAATCGGTGCTATGCCATGTGCATTCAAAAACTTTATTCCTGCTCGCACTTCACACGTGGCGGGAGCTGGAATAGGAACGTCTATCTTCAACCACTGCCACGACGCTACTGAACGTCCATCTTCAACACTAGGGAAGTTCCACTGGCGCATGTGCCATGCTAGGACCTTACTCTCTGACATGCACACAGTCGCTTTCGCGCAGCATAGGTTTCCTAGCCATGGGACATGTGGGAAACTTACTTTCTGGATGCGCCTCGTAGTTTCTGAATTTTTTTTCAGCTGTGGAGAGACTGCATTGAAAATTGTTTCACTTCACTTTCGGATCATAGTACTCACGTCTTGTTTCCAGTTACTAAGTAAACTGGAAACGTTTCTGACTACTCACTAAACTATAAACTTTCATTTGAAATCTCGACATGATTTAGATTTTGAAATACTGTGATCAACTTTTGTAAAAACGTGTGGACACTATTCTCACCATCAAGTATCAACAGTCAAACTTGGACCACTAGTTTCTAAATGACAACTTTTTTTCGCTATCTCAGAGAGTTTCAATTACTTGTGGACTTAAATAAATAAAATTACTATTAAAAAATCACAAATTAAGAAAAATTTAATGATGAGAAATCCTCCACACATTGAGTTTGTTAACATTTGAAGACGTATAAACAGTACAAAGTTTTTCAAACATTTAACTCATAGTTCGTATCATATGAAACTCTCCTCGGTGCTAAAAATAAATGTTAAATCATAATCACAATGTTAAGTCAACCTTTTCTACAAAATGTAAGAGAATTCATTTGTTTTGGTACCAGTAACATCTTAATGCAGAGAATATATTTCGATCAGGAAAATATGCACTGAAAGGAATGATGTGTAACATCTATATATGTTTATAGATCAAATTATAAGAATATAGTTCATTAAAATGATTAATTAAAACAAAAGCAACTTATAATTAAATCGGTTGTTGTTAAAGGAGAATATGCGAAACACATTACTTTGCATACGCCATGGATATAACGCATTAAACCATGTCTTTTACTATAGCAGGCTCTCGAGCACAAAAGGATTTAGGATTTAGATTTCTGGGCTTTCGGCATCTAAGGCCATTTAGCCCATCACTTTTGAGGGATGACGTCCCTCGGCCAGCACACTATCCGGGGAAAGGGAAGGAAGAAAGGATTGGAGAAGCAAGGAAGCGGCCTGGGACCTATAACTGAGTTACCACCCCAGTATTTGCCTGGTGTGAATTAGGAAAAACCAGGAAAACCTCATTCGACCGAGTGCCCCCACCGCTAATCAAACTCGGGAGCGCTCCGCGAGGCCACTCTCTAGCACAAAAGATATGTAAGAAAGTCGTCAAAATAGATGTAGGATTGTATAACGGCGATGGCGGATCCGTATGGATCATCACGCACCGTGGAACATCAATGAAGGTAATCGGACTTCTTGTGACGCAAACATAGAATGTGGGTAAGAGAGACTTCAATATTTAAGGAAATATCGCATCTCATCGATATGCAAAAGGAAATTCATCATCCTAAACAAGAACTTCCGAAAATAAGACATGACAACTAATTGATGAAAATCAATATTTATTAAATTTTCTGTCTGCTGAAATAAGATACCATAAGATTTTACGACTATTTTGACAACAGGTTATTCTTACATAAGCCACGTACGATAAGAACATACGATGATGACTATACAGAATAATCATGCATATAGAAGTAAATAATATACTCAAAAATTGTACGCTTTCTCAAAGCGTAGCAATCATAAAACATTTGACGAAGGACACAACATCAAGCATCCGGAATACTTTCCAATTGCAAACAATATAATTAGGCCTATCTCACATTCCATAGAATATGTAACAGAATACCAACGAAGAATACAGTTGTAACATTCTAGTTAAGGCGAACAACTGCTGGCCGTTGTCGTTACGTACTTCAGTATCGCAATACTTATATCGTTGGATAATTTTAGCCTCACAATGTAAAAGTATTTCTACATATACATGTATAATAAGCAGTTATAGCAGGGTCAACAAGAGATGGTCTCTGACGTTTCTTACCTCATGCGGAGGGACAATGCAGCCCCTACTTTACTGCTAGTGTTACCAACCACGGTCACCCTGTCTTGACACCATTAAGTTGCCACTATAGATGCAGCGAAAAAAGTCTTAACACGTGAGTAGTAGCAACATCGCTGCGAGCTGTCAGAGACCTTCTTTAGCTGGCTTTCCTATAACTTCCTCTAATTTCAGCATTTAGTTTGGTGACATTATGATAGGATAAATGGTATGAAAAGTTGGAGCCTAAGCTCTGATGTGCCCTAGGCTCGGATTTATATGTATGTTTTTTTTTTTCAAACATTACAAGCCCAAAACAAAGTTTATTATCTCAATTAAGAGCCTGCAAGTGTAAATTACAAATTTTATTTCACATAAAAAGACATATTTTCTGAAAAAAGTTATGTAAATAAATATTTTGGACATTTTTGTAGTAAATACATAATTTTAATAATTTTCCGTTATTTTATTCTAAATTTCACAACAAATTGGTATTTTCTTTCTGTCGAAAGAAATTAACATCGGGAAAAGAGTAGGCTACATAATGACCCTGCTGATATACCCCTGCATATGGAAAACAATTCCGAGCTTCTAAATTTTCTTACCAAATATACGAACTTAAGTCCTCCAGATGAGTCAACCCTTCGGAAACGCTATCTATCTAAGAGCTATAAAGAAACATTAATACACATTAGATCCGTATATGAAAACCAAAAAAAAAAAAAAAAAAAAATGGGTGAGCATTGATGCAACTAGTGATTGTGTCAGTGTGAGAAAAGTGGGAAATGTTATAGTAGGTGTATTGAAAAATGATGAAATAATATCCAAACAACATTTCTTGCTAGTTCCTAGAAAACTTTCAGTTACGAATCACGCGACAACTACCAGGCTGTTCAATGAATCTTTGCACATTTTGTAGCTGAATGATGTGAAATATGACGATGTTTTGTTTTTTCTGACTGTTGGTGCTCCTTATATGAGGAAAGCTGGTGAAGCTCTTTCAGTATGCTACTCTAATATTATTCACATGATATATGTCGTCAATTGTGTGAGAACTTCTGAATCCTTTATCCTAAAGGGGACAAGTTAGTGTCAAATGGGATTATTTTTTCGTAAAATCCGAACTATAATTCAACTTTTCAAAGAAAGAAATCCCGATCTTTCACTTCCTCCAACATTCGTAGTCACGCAGAGGGGTACCTGACTTAATGCAATACTATATTATGCGCAGATTTTGTAGCATTTATATCTGTAGTAACTAAACTAAACGCAGACGATGCATCAATAATTGAAATTGTTCAAAATGAACCTAGGTAGTAAGGGACAGTGGCTTGAAATGTGACTTCGTATTTCATATGCCAATTTCGTTTCTTGACTCAAACAAGCTTGGACAACTTGGAAAAGACATTAGTTATTCACTGCAACGCCCTTGGAATTCCGACATCTGATGAATAGAAGCTATTGGTATCAGTATTTATTTTTCATATGTTGGGGGTTTCTCTATGCTTTTCCTTGTTATTTTTTGTCAAATATTTTTTTTTTTTAATTTTTAGCAAAGATTTTTTTCATTTTTAGCACATAAAAAATAAATATTTTAAAGTTTTTAGCACATAAAAATCCGGGCCCTACTTAGAACTTAAATAAATCACATTAAAAGTAAAGGACGTGTAATAACAATAACCTGACATAATTTCTCGTTGTATGTGAACAGTTGTATGTAAAATTCCTCCACTGTTTTCAAATCAAAACTACCATTTTACATCGAGATTTTGAAGCAAGCTTTTGTGTGTAAAAGAAGCTATGTAATACATCTATAAACATAGGTTTTTAGCCCTGCATATTGAACCCTAATTTTAATTCTAGTGCCAAATCATAATACTTTTCTGGTAATATTGCAGAATAAAGTGAAAATTAGTTTAATATCAACAAATGTAAAGTTTAAAATATCGAAAGAAAATGTTAACAGAATAATAGAATTAAATAAATCCCACAACAAGAGATGGAATATTCAAAGGAGATATCATGACTCAATAAGTTAAAGTTTCACCGTCTGTAACAGTTATCAAAATGGTCTGTTACATAATGTGTTATTTGAAATACATTTCGACACACCACCGCTTCTGTGACAAAGATCAGTACGAGAGAAAAATGCTTTCATTCTCCCCCTCCCCGCAAAACGGAAGGATAGGTATATTAGATTAATGGTTCTCTCTTATTCTGTCTTCTAATCCACTAAACTTGCTGAGACATGTTTATATTTGTTTGAGATCCAAACTCTCCAAATGCTACTCTTAAATAACTTTTCCAAACGTTGAGATTTGTAGAAATCGGTTTTTCGCGCTCGCAACCATAAATGTTAGGTAAATGGAGTAGAACCTAACTTGAAGGGGAACACTCGAACAGATATTTAACAGAAAGTCATACTGCATCTACTTTTGTAATGAGGTATATTTTATGTAGCATTAAGCATAAAATTATCTACTTTTGTGTCATTGAAACAAGACAATTCTGTAAGTTTTTAGTGGCACATAAATATGGATAAAACCTACAAAATATTCACCTAAAATAATTGAGTCTAAACAAACAAAAATCAAATAATGAACATTTCTTATTTATTAAGATGTAATTAAAAATGTGCATTATTCGTGAGCATCCTTGTCTCTGTAAGATTATCAATAATAACAAATGTTTCCGAGGTGTTGTTTATTCTGATAAGAGTGTCAAGAATGTAACGTACAAGTATCAAGTTTATCCTGATACGGTGGCTGAATGGTAGATCGCTTACCTCTGATGTATGGGGTCCGTAATTCAATCCCCAGCTAAGTAAGTTTGTGGTAGACAACATAGTGTTCGTGGGTTTTCCGAAGGGATACTCCGGTTTCCTCCCAAATTCTCATTCTACTAATTCTCTCATCATTATTCCCTATAATCGTGAGACGTTAGAGTGAAAGATTTCATTTCATTTTTTCTCAAGTAGCTTCCCATTTACCTCACAATTTTTCGTAAACTCCTCGCCGTAAACTTAGTTAGGGTCTACAAGCATTCTATGCTGTAGTCGTTCCCTTCAAGTTTTATATGCCAGAGACGCCCATGGGTCCATCATACAGTTTCCAAAAGAAAATAATTTAAAGTGCTGCTGCTGCTCTTTCATCTGAATGAACTATATTTCCTTGAAATGAACCGTAAGTGTAATCTGAGACCTGATTCCGTAGCAGTTTGTATGAAAGCAACGCAAGAATTTCGTTGAAGTTTGCAATAGTCAGCATTGCAATTATAACTACTTATTGCATTGCTTGCATAATATTGCGATGTGTAAATTTTGCGAAGATCGTTACAGAATATGGCCCTGGGCCCTACTTCAGTGAAACTTTAACAGTGGTCCTAAAAGTAATAAAATGTTTAAAGTCTATGAGAGACATATTTCATATTTTCTATAGGGCTCAACTAAAGGGCAATTATTATTATTATTATTATTATTATTATTATTATTATTATTATTATTATTATTATTATTATTATTATTATTATTATTATTATTTACGGGAGCCCAAATATTAATACTTGCCCTTTCAGAAAAAGTTCCAAGTTACGGCGCTAGGTGCAAGTAATATGGAAATTATAATTTATGCATGTATGTAGTGACCAAACCGAAATGAGAAATTGGTTCCATTCCAATGCAATAGTATACAAATTTATCGTCAAAGTAAAATGATAAAACATATCTCGACCCAAGTGTTAACTAAGTTCAAAAATTCATTTCAAACAGTTTTGTTCCGAAGCCGTTTACTTATAATATCGATTTCATTCTTATTTAAACACATTGATCGCCATGTGTATCACAGGTGATACACACGGCGTCTTCCTCCTTCGATCATGAAATAAGCGAGAATAAAGTGCAATAATTTATATTTTAATATTTTATTATAACGTACTTTTTACACATGAATTCGGAGATGATTGATTTATCTCTCGTTTGATATATATATTCATATATAACCATAATATCGTTTTGGTTTATTGGTCACTTTGAAATAGAGGCGCGTTTGATTTCCTTACAATAATGTTTTCCCTTAATTGGCTGGCTTTGTTATACTACCTACGTGCGAGAAAAGTTTCATCTACTTCCGCGGTTGTTAGGGGTCCTCCTATTTGGATGTTTTTAAAAAAGTAATTTTTTAAAAAGAGCACTTTAATTATTTGGACTCTTGGGAGAGAAGGTGGAGTGTTCTAGAACTTTTGTTCTTTTAGTTGAGCCATGTATTACACTAGCATAAAATAATAAATTCAGCCCTTTTTGTTTCAATTTGGAACTATTTTTCAGCTCACTCCAGAACTAGGACTGTGACAACACTGCCAAGAACCCACAAACAACTCAGGACCTTAAGGATAACATTACCGCTGCTACGGCAGCAAATTTATATGCGCTCAAGAACAAATCTTACTGAAGAAGTTAACAAGAAAACTGATTGCTTGCCGCAGTTTCGAAGAATGTAAACTTTTAAATTTTTCGTAGGAAAATAACTCGATTCGAATAACAGAGGAATTTTTCTTCTCCCGTTAGGTCCCCTAAAAACTAAAAATATTCGCTTTTGATGATTTTCTGTGGGTTAGTCCCAGAAGGCCAGAAACATGCCAAATTCCATCATTGTAGTCCTACTGGAAGTATCTAATAATTATGGATTGAAAAAGATGTTCCATTTAAATAACATGGGGATGATATTTCAGTTCCACAAAAAATAAATAAATAAATAAATAAATAAAAATAAAATAAAGTAGTTTTTTTTTTTTTAAATTTTGGTGATTTAGGCTATTTAGATAATGCTTTCAAAAATCTACAAGCATACTGATTTTCAGGTTTTTATTCGAATTACCTCAAACATGGGATTTTATGTTCAAAAAAACACTCATTAAAATAACATTGTTTTACCTCCTGAAAAGGTAATACATAGGCCTATATACTTTTGACAATTTTCCTGTTGGTTTCTCTCCTAAGGCTATAAGTAAGGCAAATTTCAACCTTCACGTAAACCAGAAGTACCTGTGATTTTACGTCAGTGAGTCACTCAGTTTGTGTAGCTTTATACGTTATTGATTACGTTTCTTCCACGTCAGAGAAAATTGTATTCAAATTTATCAAGTTACTCTGAAGATACTGTAAAACAAAATCTTGAGGTGGGGAAGCAGTACGTGAGTTCAAACTCAGATCAAGTTGCATTTTTATATAGAGTTTGATTTTACTCTTGCTGTTAACGTAAAAACACTGACGTAATAAATAAATTTATTTGATCAGAAAAAACTTTTTTTACTACTTCGGTAGTTTTGTTAATGGTTACTTGTCGCTTCAAAAGCTTTTTAACCATTTTGTATATTTTCTTCAGTAGTGTTAACATGATTTCTTAGAGCCTCATATTTTTCTTGAAGCTTTCAGAAATATAACAATTGCTAAAGAGAATTCCTGTTAAGTAGGACAATTTACAATGGAAATCAATCAAAACAATTAAGTATTTACTAAAATAATTGATTTACAATAACTGCTCCTATACTCGGGATATATTTTTATTAATTCTAGTCATCATATTTATAGGCATTATCTTTTAAATTATTGGAGATTGAGAACTAACATACACTATGTGATCAAAAGTATCCGGACACCTGGCTGAAAATGACATACAAGTTCGTGGCGCCCTCCATCGGTACTGCTGGAATTCAATATGGTGTTGGCTCACTCTTAGCCTTGGTAACAGCTTCCACTCTTGCAGGCATAGTTTCAATCGGGTGCTTGAAGGTTTCTTGGGGAATGACAGCCCATTCTTCACGGAGTACTGAACTGAGGAGAGGTATCGATGCAGGTCGGTGAGGCCTGGCACGAAGTCGGCGTTCCAAAACATCCCAAAGATGTTCTATAGGATTCAAGTCAGGACTCTGTGCAGGCCAGTCCATTACAAGGATGATATTTTCGTGTAACCATTCCATCACAGGCTGTGCAGTATGAACAGGTGCTCGATCGTGTTTAAAGATGTAATCGCCATCCCTGAATTTCTCTTTAACAGTGGGAAGCAAGAAGGTGCTTAAAACATCAATGTAGGTCTGCGCTGTGAGAGTGCCACGCAAAACAACAAGGGGTGCAAGACCTCCAAATTTTACTGTTGGCACTACACACGCTGACAGATGACGTTCACCGGGCATTCGCCATACCCACACCCTGCCATCGGATCGCCACATTGTATACCGTGATTCGTCACTCCACACGTTTTTCCACTGTTCAATCGTCCAATGTTTACGCTCCTTACACCAAGCGAGGTGTCGTTTGGCATTTACCTAAGTGGTGTGAGGCTTATGAGCAGCCGCTCGACCATGAAATCCAAGTTTTCTCACCTCACAACTGTCATAGTACTTGGAGTGGATCCTGATGCAGTTTGGAATTCCTATGTGATGATCTGGATAGATGTCTGCCTATTACACTTTGCGACCCTCTTCAACTGTCGGCGGTCTCTGTCAATCAACAGACGAGGTCGGCTTGTATGCTTTTCTGCTGTACGTGTCCCTTCACGCTTCTACTTCACTATCACATCAGACACAGTGGACCTAGGGATGTTTAGGAGTGTGGAAATCTCGCGTACAGACTTCTGACACAAGTGACACCCAATCACCTGGCCACGGTCGAAGTCCGTGAGTTCCGCAAAGCGCGCCATTCTGCTTTCTCACGATGTCTAATGACTACTGAGGTCGCTGATAATGAGTACCTGGCAGTAGGTGGCAGCACAATGCACCTATGAAAAACGTATGTTTTGGGGGTGTCCAGATACTTTTGATCACATAGTGTATATTTACTATACATCGTAAATTTATATACATAAGACCATTGTCGTTCCAGATTTAATTAAATTCCGTAGGAACAACATAAATATTCAAAAATGAGAATATTAATTTCAAACATGAAAGAACACTTTAGAATTGTTCAGACGTTTGGTAGGTGTGTAGATAAAAAGGGCCCATGAATTTTCGGTTAAAAGGATGTAGACAGATAAGGGGGTGAAAAATGCCCTTACACGGATTGCTGTAATATTTGTACCAAAGGTACCTAGTATTCAAAGTCAACTTTTGCCAGAAAATCAAACTCAAATTTCTTCAAATTTCGAAGTAATTGTGGAAAAATCGATAATAAAAGATTTTTCATATCTCGGAAACGACATGAGTTACGAGGGTGAAACAAAATAAGTATATATAGGTACTTTGCTCAAAGGGTCTTACTGGAAACAAGAAAGAATGTATTTCACCCTTCAAATTTGTAGCAAAAAACGAATCGAAAATATTCGAATTCAAATTTTTTTGTTTTTTGTTTGAGAGACCACCTTCTATTTTCCGCCATAGATGTAGGACTAACCCACCTATAATCAGTAGTAAAAGTTTTTCTGAAAAGGTAAGGGGACGCATTACGTCACTCCGTCCCCCGTGCCTATCTTTGCTCACTATTATTTTGTAGGAAGTGGAGGGACGCTATAAATATTTTTGGAAGCGAGGGAACGACGTATCCCTACGTTCCCCTAACTTTAACTCTGCCTATAATATATTTTGACCATGGTTTGAATCCTTCGGTGCAACTTGGTGTAAAATGAGGGAAACCAAAGTCGCTATGCTGTATTTGACTGCAAGATAGGCAACCCACATTACGCCATAATTTTTGGCCGACACGAGTATTGTCAGAAGTCAAAGATGGTCCAGTTTGAGTTTCTGACTTGTCATGAATTGGTCTACACGGCAGTATAACTCTCACAATCGTGCCTACTCCAGAAACCGCGTGAGCGCTAGTGCTACCGATTTTTGGTCTGCCTTAGTAGGATACCAATATTTTAAACTGTAATTCACAGAAAGCAATTTCTGAAAGAAGTATGATTATGAGAGTTATATTGCCATGTAGAGTCAATCACGACGAGTCAGAAACTCAAAATCGACTATCTTTGACTTCTGACAATACTCGTATCGGCCAAAAATGTTGGCGTAAATTGGGTTGCGTACTTTGTAGGCAAAATACAACTTTCCTATTTGGTTTTCCTTGTTTTACACAAAGTTGCACCGAAGGTATCAATCCATGGTCAAAATATATTATAGGTGAGTTACCTGCTTCTATGGTGGAAAATAGAAGGTGGTCACTCAAAGATAAAGCAAAAAAGATTTGAATTCGAACATTTTCGATGTTTTTTTCACTTGAAATTTGAAGGGCGAAATACACTGCTCCCTGTAAGACCATTCGAGCAAGGTATATTCTTATTTTGTTTCACCCTCGTAACTCAAGTCGCTTCCTAGATATGAAAGAAATTGATTTTCGAATTTTCAACAACTTTGAAATTCGAAAGAATTTGATCTTTTGGTCAAAGTTATCTTCGGATATGAGGTACCTTTAGTATAAATATCACAGCAATCAATTTAAGAACACTTTCCACTCTCTTATCCGGCTATACACTTGTTCACAATGTGTTCCCGAGGTTACAAGCATTTTCAGAAAATTTCAAACCGTGGAAACGTCAAAAAAAAAAAAAAAAAAAAAAAACGCAAAAATTTACGATTGAATTTTTCGGTATGGAGGGTAGGGTAGATAAAAGGATCCACGGTTTTTAGGTTCAAATTTCATCCTGAAGTTTCAAGTATTATTTTCATAAAAATTCAGAGCTTAATAATAATAATAATAATAATAATAATAATAAATGAAATGAAATTTTTGAGTTTTACGTCGCACGGTTATGTCGGTTAGGCTAAAGGAGACGGTGATGATGAGAAATGAATGAAATGGAGGAACGAAGAAAGTGGGAGGAAACGGGAGAACCCCGAGAAAACCCACGCACAATAATAATAGTAATAATAATAATAATAATAATAATAATAATAATAATAATAATAATAAATAATTATCCAATGTTAAGGAAGGATTACTATATATGGGTGGGGTAAACAAAAGACCTTGTGGTTTCTTGTTTTAATTTGATCACAGTCTGTTGCTGATGTCCCAAACCACGTTTTCATAAACTTTCAGATCGTTGAAACGTCGAAAAGTTGTCCAACTTCCGATGAAATTTACCGTCTATGGGCAGGATAGATTTGATCACAATGTTTTTTCTGATGTTCCAATTAGTGGCTTCAGAAAAAATCAGAGCATACTCAAATTAATATTATATAGATCCCTGTGCAAAAGAGAGTTATTTCAGCTCTTAATTTTCTCAGAGGATGCAACGAGAGTTGAAGGGGACTAAGCTAAGCACCCTCTTCTGGTACAACAGCAATTGACACTATATGCTCTGAAATATAAATTAAATTTGTTCAATTTTGATTTACTTTCTTACATTTTTAGCTTAATTTAGTAGCAGCTAGATCTTGATTTTTACCGTAATTAAGTTTGCCACATCTTATGTTTTTACCATAAGTTCTACGTTTTTCTGGTAAGATTTATTATGTGAAACGATACATGGATATCACATATCCCTAAAATCTTCCACTTTTCTATTTAAAAAATCTGGCAAGCCTACTCATAATGTTTAAACGTTTAAGCATATTTGTATACTTGTAATTAAAAAGTACGGTATGTTACGAATATCTATGACAAATATTAAAAACTAACCATTATTTCATGACTTAAATATAAGTAAAATTAGACATACTTTCACACTTCACATTTCCAGACACTGTTTTATTCGTAAATCAGTGCAAGGCCTTTCCGAAATTTGCAAGATACGGCAGAATTTTTACTTCAGTAGTACAACCAATTCATATTTACATTATATTTTAATAATGTAATATAATTAGTAATGAAGATGGCATACATTCGCAACAATTAATTTTTCTGTAAATTCGACGATTGTAATTAATCGTTCCTAGTGTTGTTTACAATCAAAAATAAGTTCACTTTTACCAAACAAAGTTAACACGATGAAAAATATTTAAGGCCAAGAGCAAATTAATTAAGAAGTATAGATTCATCAAGGATCCACTACTTGCTTTAAAACTGGACAAAGTTACATAGTCTTGTTGTATTAGAAGTACACAAATGTAGCTAGTATTTTTTTTTCACCTAAACTGTTCCGAAGATGAGCAGACAATTATACATGAAATGCCTAAAGTACGCTTTTTGATTTAGTTCGGCTACAACTCAGGTTTAGCTTGTATTACATCTACACCGTATACATAGTCACGGCGAACTCCTTAACATACAATAGCTACACTGATGTTGACCGTTTCATTGAAAGGAAATATTTTGACCGGACAGTGAGCAATTCATCGAGTTTCACAACCATAACAGTACATAAAGTAATAAGTTAATATTGCCCCGTAACTTACCTTCTCATAATTCCTAATCCACACAACAACAGTCCTTAAGCGCGTCAACCATGGATTTTCACACATCATGTTAAACTTCCAGTTGTTGAATTGACCACAGCACAGACAACTTCCGCTTCCTATATTTTTTAGACTTGGCATACATACTGACTAACAACGTAACAGGAGTTGACAAAGTCTCTTAGTTTGGTGTTTAGTTAATTGGAAATAATAGTGTAGAGACATGAGGAAACAACGTGACGATTCTGTAACTGTAGCACCGACCAACGAATAATGTTTTCTTGACTGACTACCAGCAGCAAATGACGAAGTTCGTTTGGAATAAGCGAGGGATATTGATTAAACGCACCTGCCTTTTCCCCGTCGCTCCTTTTGGTCACGCGAAAGAATAGATAGGTTTCGACAGCGATTTTCCATCATTGAAGTTATCCACTTTTTTTCCCCCTTGTTACATTATGATGAAATAAATATATGTTGCAATTTCCTTATAGTGCCTTTGACCTATTTGTCGTTCTAATATAATATTCTTGATTGGAATTATATAAATTAGTAAGTAAAAGACTTAATCAAATAAAGTATCACTATGGTTATTAGTCTTCTTTCTCACTGTCTTTTGGGCAGAGCTACTGTCAGTTATCCGATAACGGTGTTAGTTTTATTTCGGTAACACATTGTTATACCAGTTTCACAGTTTGTATCTTTAAAGACTGTGGCTCATATCGCATTAACTTACTCTTAGTTTTTGTAGATATTTCCTCAACAAACTGAGACTTTATTTAAAGATTTCATCTGTTTATTCAATTTGCTTTTCCCGTTTGTCCGACCACTTTCTGTCTCCATTGGTCAAATATTGTAATCAATTTTTCACCTACTTCTGCCGTTTCGATTAGTTTAAATTTTGCGTGATTTCTTATCAATATTTCACCAATTGCGATCCAGTCTTTATACGCTAATCACGTAAAAATTAAATTATCTGAATGCAAATGCAGGTGCAGGTGAACAATACGGAAGAATGATTGTAAAATTTATGGGTAAAGTACGGTATATTGCTTCACAGAGGAAAAATGATGTTTAAGAAATATATTTATGCAGGCAATATACCTAAAGTAATAAGATAACAATAATGTAAATAATGGAAACCTCACTATCATACACAAGGAAACATTGGATAGCCACAAAGCATGCACACTCCGATAAGTCATACACACTTTCTTAGGGCATTTTAAGGAACAATAGCAACAAATAACTTCGCCGAAGGTGTGTCATCCCCAGGGCTGGATTAATCCATCTGGAGGTCCGGGCCTAGAAAAGATATATGACTCCTGCTGACTTCACCTAATACATTTCTGTGAAAGTACGGTAGGAAAGTGAAGGGAATATGTTTCATATTCTTGGTCATATTTTATTTTATGATGATGATTGTAATCTTTATGATTCTTTTTAGATAGCCAGTTGATATTTTGATGACAGCGAAGGCCCCTGTCCACTTGGACGCCCGGGGCTATAGCTCCCCTTAATCTGGCCCTGGTTACCCCTCATCTACCTCTGCTCTCTTCCCCCTCTCCGGTTTCTGCAATTCTTGGTTTTCACAAAACAAATCTCGTAGAAGCATAACAAAAACAAAAAAAAAAAAAAATGTAAAGTATCTAATGAAACTATAGTTCTTATGTCATTACACTTTTGTAAAGAAACAGATATTTGTAATAATTATATAGAGGCACTTTCAGTTTTATATATGGAAGTAGAAATAGAAAGTTGTTAATAGATTAAAGTCTTTTAGGGAACGATTTCTGTAATATAATAAATTTGTACTCATTATGTGGTATTACCTAAATCATTCCAGCTCCCAATCAGTAGTAATATCAGATTTTTTCCTGCGAGATGTGGTTTCAATACACAGGTTATGAAGATAGTACTGTGAAAATATTATAATGCACGTTAGCATGATCAAAAGTATGATCTGGGGAGAATTTCGTTTCTCCGAGGTTGAATCCTTCCCACCGGGTCATCTACTGAAATCATCCCTTCCCCAGTCATAATTCCAAATGTGTTCATGAGCTCCTATGTCTAGTCAAAAATGTTACTATTCAACTTAATGAACAACTATCCCTTAAAAAGTAAGGTTGTCTTTCGGACTAATTAACAAACTGAAGTGGAACGTACAAAGTAGAAAGATTTGATTCAAAAGCATGCTAAACGATATTAAACTACGTTTCTTGTTTTCCATAATACTATGTAACCCATAAATCAGTTGACAGTAGCAGTTATTAGACTGGTTTGACTAGCATAGTAACTACTTGACTAGAGCAGAATTTCCCGTAATTCAGTTGACAACAGTACCGCGCCGAGGGGGAACGAGCAAGGTAACGGCCCTGGGTCCCGAAGTAAGGGAGCGCAGGATTCGGGAGAGAGAAAAGGAAAAAGAGAGGAAAAATTACTTGGTACTTGGAATATATGTATGGGGACGCCGTCGTATACTCTCGCCCCGGCCGCTGATTTTCCACGGCACGGCACTGGTTGACACTATCAGTGATGAGATTCTGCTATAAAGTGAGACTCTGATGCTTATATAAATTCCGTCAATGCTAGTGCTAGTTACTTGATATTAGTTGAAAAACAATGAATACGAAACCCTATTTATTTTATGTTAGTTGAGAAACTATGAATAGAATATCTTCAGAATAGTGTATATTGCAACTATAATAAAAAATATGGCCATGATTTCAGTGGTTTTTTGTTTGTGGATCGTTTTCCAAACATCGCACAACCATCTTGCAAAATTGTTCGGAAATTGAATAAAAGAATTGAACTACAGGGTTGGTATTCTTCATAAAGGTAATCCTAAATCAGTTCGTACAGAAGGA
The DNA here is from genome assembly GCF_964235325.1 of Thermobia domestica. Classification (NCBI taxonomy): domain Eukaryota; kingdom Metazoa; phylum Arthropoda; class Insecta; order Zygentoma; family Lepismatidae; genus Thermobia; species Thermobia domestica. Next base: position 163,086,532 of record NC_137458.1, read on the forward strand.
GAATTTAAATGTTTTTGCGCAATGTTTTGTAGTCACCAAGAAAACCGTCCATTGAGTATACTTGAGCACAGTGATGACAGCAGCTTGAATTTCTGTGGGGCAAGGGCAAGCGGAGTGGCAAAAGCATTTTCGGGGAGCAGATTTTTTTTTTTTTTTTTTATACTGAAATAATTTTATATCACTTGGCCACCGTTTCAACACATGTTGGGAGAGCAGACAATGCCGCTGGGGGCACCTACCACTTGCTACCTCTAGCATCGTCACAGCTTGAGAATCTCTATTGTTTTTTCTTAAATGCAATAATTTGAATTATATAATTTGTGGTTTATATTTTACTTTCACATTAAAAATAAAGCTTATTATAGTAACTGAATATGGCACCCCTTGGTGGACAAACACTGTGCTCGTAGGTTTTCTCGGGGTTCTCCCGTTTCCTTCCACTTTCTTCATTCACCCTTCTCTCATTATCACCGTCTCCTTTAGCCTAGCCGGCATAAGCGTGGGTCGTAAAAGTTAAAGATTTCATTCAATTTTTTATATCACCCCTATATATTATTGATCACAATCTTTTGTCTTCTTTTTTTATCTATTAGCAAAAAGAAAAGTGTGTGTAGCAAAATCAACAGATCCCTAATAAAAATACATTTTTGTTAAGGAAATAGATCATGATTTATATAGAGAAATAATTATAAATTAACACTCATTAGTACAGCAAGGAATTTTAGGTGCCAAATTTTCGTAAAGTAAGTGCAAATTTCAAATCTAAATATTCATAAAAAAAATAGTGCCAAAACTAATCACATCATATACAAGAACTAAAAAATTCACTCAAGTATTAAAAGTCTGCTTTAAACAAGTGCCAAAATACAATATTATTAAAGTCACAAGCCAAGAAAATTGTCAAAACAGATAACATTTAGCATGTTAATGTTTTTATTCGGTGAAGTTACATCTCTGGTCACTAAGTATATATTTGTATGTAGAAAAGATTCAGCACCAACAGACACAAGTGGTTCATATTTTGTTTGTAGATGGTAATTAAAATTCTTGTTTGTTGTAACATCCTCAGCAGCCGGATTTTTGACACGGAAGTGATTTGATTCCCACAACTTCCGCTTTTAGTAGAGACAAAAGGGTGAAAATGATATCTATTCTTGGGATTCTGAATCGATTCTTTAAAAAAAAAAATACCTATTGTTATCTATTACCGTTCATGCTCTATGGTGATGAATGATGTTAACAATATTACGTATTTTCCCGTCGTCCACTTTCTTTTCAGGTATACTGGATATTTAGGGATGCATTCGAGTCGAGTCGAGTCGAGATTTAAGCCTGTCTCGACTCGTCTCGAGAAAATGTTGTCTCGACTCGTGTCTCGACTCGAAAATATGTTTCTGTCTCGACTCGTGTCTCGACTCGACAGTCTCTGTCTCGACTCGACTCGAATTCGAGTCGAGACGTCTCGAAATTCGAGTCGAGACAAAATGTACGAGTTAAAATATACGCACACATCAGCCAGACCCTCATGACTACCTACCTAATTGTCAGTATGTCGACTTTTGGCATGGATAAAAACGGCGACACGTCTTGGCATACACGCAATGATCCTTGATAGGTCGCTGGAGAGAGCTGGCACCACATGTGCTCACTCAGGTCACCTAATTCCCGTAAATTCCGGGAAGGGGGGCGATGTGCTCTGACGTCACGTTCAATCACATCCCACAAGGGACATCACTCAAATGTCCGGCTCCAATTTCAATGAAACTGTTTTTGCTGATAGAAGGCATGTATGCATCATTACTTGTGATGACAAATTTTTGCCATGGTGCATGTTTTCTATTTTTTTAATAACTTTTAAGAGTTGTGATGTGATTATTAGAAGTTACTACAGAAGTCCCTTACTACCCTTTGTAAACGGAGCGTTAATGAAGAAAAGTGAAGAAAAACCATGTGGATACATATAAGTCCTGGGGGAAGTCGTATGGTAGATATGACCTTGATGGCAGCCATCTTGAAATCCACCATTTTGAATTAAGGTCAAGTTTTCAAAATGGGAATAGGGTAATATGATACATAATTTCGGGCTAGAATTTAATTAGAAAAATAATGGTGAGGTTAGTTTTAAGATACACCCATTTGGGGGAAAGTTACAGGCATATTAATTGTTTTTACTTACTGTGTGCGTAAGTCCCTTCTTACTTTCGTCTCAAGACCTGTAAATCGATCGCAACGGCAGAGCCGGGTTTCGCACTAGTGTTTAGAAATCTTTAAACTCACTTGAGGCAATATTTGTGAATTAGTGTATTGTATTTTGCCTTTAATTAAATTTGAACCCACTCCATGGTCTTGTGTAAAGTATCACTAAAAGAGAATTTCTGTTTTTATGGAGAACGTAAGCATGGCAATTATAAAAGGTGAGTAAGGTGCGTATGTATTTATAAGAAAGTTTATTTTACGAGTCTTTTGTGGTTCCGCCAACCTATTCTTTAGTTGTTTTTTTTTTCAAAATACTCATATCTCATAAATAAAAGAGCTATTATAAAATCTCTTACCACTATTCTTTAATACTTATAAAATTTTATTTATTGTAAAAGCACTGGCGAGATATTTCTTATCGCCCACTAAAATTATGGTGGAGCTCCTTCGTGGCTAACGGTTAGCATACTTGCCTTTGGCGTGGGAAACCTGGGCTTGATTCCCGGTGGGAGTTCATGTGGTTCGGATTCCACGTTAATCAGTAGGTCCACGTCTCACATAGCCTCGCTGCTGAACGGGACGTTAAACTCAGAATCAATTCAACTCAAAATTATGGTTTTGACTTTATTATGATGTCATTAGTTTAAACGCCCAACTGCCCAGTAATTATAAACATTGACTATATTATAAAATTGTAATTTGTGACGACTAAAATATCAGAAATTAAAGATTATTCTTTGGGTTTTAGAACATTTTGAAGAACGTGAAAAGCTGGTACTGCACCGATACAACACACCTTTTGGATTTGTCATAACATGTCTTACATAGCTTTGGTTCGATTCTCAACACGGACTGCAACTACCCGTTAAATTGTGCATCCGAAAGGCACTCTTTGTTAAACCTCGCTTATCACCGCTCATCTTAATAATATGTATAACTTCACCGCGAAGCAAATGTTGCATTTCTCTCTTTCATCCTAACACAAAACAAAACTAACCACAGCTGTGACACGAAGGAGCTATTTCGAAAAGAAACAAGCTGTGCTTCATAGAGATGTGTACCAAATGATAGAAGTATAAACTATTGTTTTCTTTCCTATTTATTGATATCAGTTGGTGTTCTTAATGAGTTTACTCATTAGTTTAGAAAGAGATATATGGAATTTGGACATATGTTGTACGTATTCTCCTGAGAAATTGATGAGACCAGAAAAGTTATAAGGACAGATGGAATAGGTTTAAGCGCATCTACGTGACTATCAAATATTTATTCTCCATAATGGTACCACGCGGAAAACTTGGTATAGGCCTACTTTTATCTTTGCCTCCCTCTGTTAGCTGTTTCGTATCATATATATCGGATGGTTTTGATATTTCTTCTGATCATTAAAACAACAATGGTACCTGTGTGCGTGCAGAAATGCAAAAGCACAAGGTAACTTTCTATTTGTTTTGGAAACAACAAACCCATTTCACGTGTGCGAGAGAAATTGAGCACAGCGAGATCGGGTGTTTACTTACGGTCAGTTTGCAGCAGGAGTCCATGGTAAAAGATTTGGCTATCTCGAAAACACTCGCAAAACCTTACAAATACAAAAGACTGCGCTTCAAAGAAAGTTTAGACACAGATGTTTCAATTTTCTTTTAGCATATTTCTTCAGCAAAAGAGTCGGTTCATTGTATTCGAAAAAGGGAAGGGAGAAAGGGTGAATTTATATTTTATGTGGGGGGTAACGTTGTAAGTAGTATAAAAAACACATACCGCTTCCGACTCTGTACTGAAGCACTTCCTTTAGCGGTATATCACTAGATCTATCCTGACCCTCATCCCACCTCAAGTTGTAAAGTAGAAAGGGACAGAAGTATTCAACATGACTGCGCACTTGAGTTTCAGTTCACAATACGAAAACCAGTGAGCAAGTAAACAGTCTTTTGTAGGATCGTGTTTTACTCCTTGAATTTATTTTTGAACATTTCTGTGAATTCAACAACAGAACGCAGTAGAAATACGGAATAGTTTTTACTCCAACCATTACTTTCGCTCCAACCCAGGGATGTCACATTTATGATTTCGGTTTAGTGATTTTACTATTGAACTAGTGATCTAGTACGTACTTTGGGTAAATAGGCACATTCTAGTGATCTTTTTTTGCATTTTTTTCTGATGCAGCCAAATGAGAAGGAAATGGTTCTTAAAATAAAAGGAAGAAGTATATTGCAGTTCAAAACAAATGTAGAAACCTTAAATTATTTTTTCTTTTTCCTCTGACTGAATGAAACCCCTGCTGTGTAACGACCTTAGGTAAACAACGGCTATCTTTGGTCCGCTACCTCCTTTTGTTAGCCGACATGAGATGGGTTACTTTTTTTTCTGGAAGAAAATGAAGAAATAATTATCCAGTACATTTACGTTTTGTCAGGCACACAGGCGCAGTCTGTACTTGTTTCCTAACGAATTTTAACAACATAACATAAATGAAACATATGTACCAGAAAATAGAGGCAGTACAAACGGAAATTTTCATCTGTGACACATTTGATGAGAAATATAGTTAGATGCCACGTGCAAGCACTCTAAACATGTCCTATCCTGTAATTCTATTCGTATGTTTATGTAGGTGAGACTGAGAAATCAAGAAACAATAATAACTGGTTTTCTTCCAGGGGAAAAGTCTAAATGTGAAGGGGTGTTACACTGGGACTTTAATTGCGTCCTTTGTACAAGATTAACAAGTAATAGCAATTTTTAAATTTATTTTAGTTCTTGGGGAGAGGAAGATGGAAGCGAACCCTCGTAAGGACCTCTGCAAGGAAACATGAATACTATCCGCCACTGTTTGTTACATTAGTCAGGGTTTTCATTCTGCAGGAGAGGGGGGATAGTAATACCTGACGAACATTTTCTATTCTCAGAGTGTTGCAATGATAGCATTTCCTCCATTATAACTTGGCCAAGCTAGTTGCATTATATGTAAGGATTAAGTTAGCCTAAAAAGCTTAAATTTCTATGGCTGTTTTACTCTGTACCCATGTTTCTCATTTTCGGTCTACGGGACTGTGTCCGGAAATTTTCGATGGCTTCCAAGTCGGAAAATAAGTGTATCAAAGGCATATATATTATATCTATGGTTATATGAGGCATGGATCTACAGTTTAAAGTGGGATACCGGTAACAACTTCATGAGCTTCCACCGTAAATCGAACCAGAGTCTCCCGCGATCAAGGCGTATGTGTTAACCATACAGCCACGAGGAAATTCACATAAGCACACACACATATATATTGTTGAGTTGATTTTGACTTTACCGTCTCTTTCAGCAGCGAGGATATATGAAATGTAGACCTACTGATTAACGTGGAATTCGAACTACATGAGCTCGCGCCGGGAATTGAACCCGAGTCTTCCACGGCAAAGACGCGTACACTAGCCGCGGAGTTCACACACACACACAGAATCAGAGTCCTCACACACCAAGGGTGAGAGCTGTGCCACTGAGTCACAGCGGCCACGGGGCTAGGTCGAGTCCACTTTACGTTCATAGTTTCTTAGTACATAAATGTTACGATTATGAAATAGATTTTCGTTAATGAGCTGCATAAAAACAAAAGCTTTCGAAATGCATTAAACAATTAGCTCGATTTGAGTGTGAACTTAAAGTTATATCAGAGTGTAAATACGGATACGCACCAAAGCTCGAAAACTTAATACACTATTTCTCCTATATAGTCAGCATGTATCAAGCAATCGTTCAGCTTTCATTTGAGAGGATGGAAATCGAAGGCCCCTGAACAACTATGTTACTAATGTGCGGAATGTATTTATCTTACAGTGAACTGCTTTGATGCCAAGTGGCCTAACTCCAAAATTGAAATTTTCCAGGAGTGAAAGTTGAAGTTCAATATCTCATGAACAATCCATATTTCTTTTATGTTGGGAACCAAAACCATAACTACTGTATGTAGTTCATTGTTTTATAACTTAGTGTTTACAAAAATCCTTTTAAAAATACCTATTCATAGAAGTGAATGGTACTTATCTGTACTAGTTCTTGGCATCCAAGCAGTCCATTTATTGTAATACTAGCTTAATATACCCATTCTTCGCATGGGGGCAGTATTTGGAAGTCAACACCTGTGGAAATATCACCATTCATTTCATAAATCAATATGGGCTATTTATACGAGTCTCGGTATTCCTCACCCGCTGACACCCGGCCCGCATACAGTAGTAGCTGAATTTGCAAGTCATCGCTGATGGAAGTGTCACCATTGATCTCAGCGACCGTGAAAACTATGGATTTGACACTAATGTCGAACAATTTGGATTACTTTTACTACATGTCTCGCTAAACGCCCCCCTGAGACCCCCTGGTTCCAACTATGACAAAAACGCTTCGCCTTAGACTGGGACCTGCACCAAGGTATCCGTGACCAAAATTTGGTAATTCTCGGTCAACTTGTCTGGTCCCCAGGTTGATCCCAGTAAACGTCCCCCCGAGACCCCCTGGTTCGAAATTAAAAAAAAAACGCTTCGTCTTGATCTGGGGCCTGGACTAAGGTACCCGTGACCAAATTTTGGGAACTCTCGGTCCACTCGTCTGGTCCCCAGGTCGCACACAGACAGACAGACAAACACACAAACAAACTCTTTATTTTATTTATATTAGATAAGATATACTATGTAAAATAGTCTCGTATCATAATATGTGATTTACAACAAGTGTTACATTATATATTATCCGTAGCTCGTGATATGCTGCAACATATTAAAGCCTCAGAATAGTTGGGCAAGCGAATAATCCAGAAGTTACGTAACCCTATTGCGTTCATGGGAACGAAAACACAATAATTATAACTATGCTAAATTACTATAGACTACCAGCTGCTCATTCGGAGAATTTATGAAGTTCACTTTATCGCAATAGTTTTATACAAACTAGATTTAGACTACGGATAATAGTTTTATACAAACTAGATAATCAATTATTATTATTATTATCATTATATTTGCAGCACAACCAAATACAACGACATTAACTATTAGTTCTAATTAACTGAATTGAGCTGAAAATTAAATCTTGATCTTTAAAGATTAACTATTAATCTTATGTGTTCTGTACCTTTCTGAAGGAATAAAAGCTGGAATTGGTTTCAAGGCTGTTTCTGAGTGAATACTTTCTTCAAAATAATATTAAAAATTATAGAAAGATTTTCGAGACATTCGAGTCGAGTCGAGATTTTTAAGAGCCGTCTCGACTCGAAAATTCGAGTCGAGAAATACGTTTGTCTCGACTCGTCTCGAATTTTACAAAGTGTGTCTCGACTCGAATCTCGACTCGAATTCGAGTCGAGTCGAGTCGAGATTCGAGACATGTCTCGACTCGAGCGCATCCCTATGGATATTTGCAGACTCAGTACTAATGAACCGTATTTTGAGCTGAAAAATTAAAACAGTTTAAATTTGTACCAGCACTCAACAACATAGATTGGTGATTGGTCAATTTGCTGTTGCCATCTCGCTTTACTTTGTATTCAGTAGATTTTGTCTAACGAGAGTGTACTGAAACGAAAATAATGTGATGCTGCCATGTTCGCTACTCTTGTTTAGCCTAATTAGTATAGGAATAAAATGTAGCAAAGGAGCAGAAAAGAACGTTTTAAAAAGTGCAAAATAGTAATGACTAATGACATTGAGAAAAGATGCTTACGTTGTAAAAAAAAAAAAAAAAAAACTGGGTAATAGTATACATGAGAACCCCCTGTCTTCCGTGCGCGAGGATACTTCATATTATATATTTATACGTTACCAAATTAAATCACTGCGTTGTCTTCATTATATGTGCTTAACATTCTATTTTTACTTTCTAGAATAAATTTTGTTGATTTCGATTCGAAAAATGTTAAATATTTTTAAATTTATATCATGATGCAGACCAAAATCCTTGTTGCATATAATGTAATGCGCTATAGCATAAAAAGTACAAGGGCAAATAGGTACGTTCTTTTTTATTTTCGTATCAGTGGATAAGTAAATGAAAGTGGGTTTGTTACCCCCTTTCTAAGTTCGTAGATACTCAATGAATAATCCCTAAAAGTATGAGCGTCCAGCTTCTTCTGAAACTCAGACGGTCTTACGTATACTATATCCATAATCGATTCTGGCACTTAAAGAATTTACTGCTTTTTAAAATTTAGTGAAGGACATTCCGAATATATCAATACTTGAGGCAACCACACCAAGTTTGTTGTAGAGGTCACACATGCTCCAAATAGATTAGCTTTTCATCATATTTGTTCTTAATGATCTACAGTGAAATAAGCCAGCTTTTGGACATATTCTAACGTTGGGAACTTTAAATTTCAGAAGTGCAAATAATTGCGACACTTGGATTTTGTTATTTAAAATTTTATATAGAAGGCAGAGTAACCGAACTTTTCTTCTGCTGTCGAGGGATACAATGTTTAGTTGTTTAATTAAACATTGTTAAGTTTCAAATTTAGGGTATATGCCTGTTTCCTTGAAAACTAAGTACCTTGCGAATTTTGATTGTATCATTTCTATTTTACGGTTATATTTTTTTACTTGCAGGGTTCCAGATTTCGGCAGCGTATTCCAGTTTCGATTTAACGATTGCGTTATATATCGTTTTTAATGTCTTGTTTCTTGAAATCCCTTCCAGTTCTTATCGTATACGCTTCTATAAGCTTCGCTCACAATTTTTTTTTTTTTTTTTTTAACGTGGTTGGAAAATGTTAGTTTCGTGTCAAATGTGACCCCGAGGTCTTTAAACTCTTCGATTCTTTTAATATTGACATTGCCAATGCAATAGTTAAATTTTAGATGTGTGTTCTTACGCGAATATGACATTATAAAACATTGTTTAACATTAAGGTTCAGATCATTGAGTTCACACCGTTTGGAACTCCAAACACTCCTAACTGTATTTTAGTTGTCTGTTTATTCTACTGTTATGTTTATCTGTTTTTGTGAATAGTGTAAATGGGTATCTTTGCCTGTAGTATTAATTTCTCTAAATAAATAAAATAAATATTTCCTGGTTTATTTGTATGACAAGCTAATCTAGGTATTTCAATAGCAAAATGTATTAAGGTGCAGCACCTAAAATTCTTAGTACTACTCGTTATGTAGGAATCGCCAAATAGTTCAACTACGTCCAATCACAAATACATAACGTGTGAATGAATATTTATCTACAACAAAGTACCTTATATACATGTTTTGTGCATATTAAACAGTAGGAATGGCCTTTTTCAAAAAATCTGTTTTCGATTTTCGGAAATTTCATTTTTCAATTTTTCGTTTTTCGATTATTTTTCCTTTTGCAAAAAAAAAAAATCATTTTCTATCATTTTTCTTTCTTTAAAATTCGAATTTCGATTGTATTGTTTTTCGAAAAAATTGGATTTTCGTTTTTTGGGAAAATTTTGCCTTTCGTTTTTCGATGATTTTCATTTCTTTTTTTTTTTTTAATAAGTTTTCCAATCCATCACTTACTAATTTTGCTCTATGGAGACGAATATTGATTCGGAAGCGGTTTGATTCCTGTAACTTTCGGTTTTAGTAGAGACATAAGGGTGAAAAACGTTATCTATTTTTGGAATCGTTTCTAAAAGACTACTTAATGTTGTCTATTTCCGTCCGTGCTCTATGGTAGTGCAACGACGTAACCGGGAGCGGTAGATCTCAATTGATCTGGATTAAATAAAAGTCAAATGGATTAGATGAATTTATTCGTGTTCCAAAACTACACTTCTCGCTACTTGGTACCCAGGGGTGTAGCCAAGGGAGGGCATCGAGGCCAGGCTCCCCCAAATGGTTTCCTCCCCCCCCCCCCAATGACCAGCTTTTAAAACAGGTAAAGTAGTAAAATTATCTCGCTTCATTCATTTAAAAGTAACAAAGTTTATTGACAATTAATAATTTATGGTAAAATAGTATCGAGAAATATTGTTTTCCCATACCGATCGAAAAATAGTATAGTATCTCTTCCTTATACCGATCGAAAAATAGGATATTTTTGTAACAGCAGATTACACAATTTACCGCGCTTTATATTTGACACTTTGAAGACAAACGTTTTAAAAAGGTACTACAAATACAGCCATAAAACAAAGGTACTAAACTGATTTGTAAGTGCAGTATATTTTTATATGCTTTAACAAGTGTTTTAAAAGACATAGAGGATGGAAAATTTGGTGAGAAACAATGCTTTTATTCAATTTGGATTTCATTCGCTCTCTTTTATTCCTACTCAGTGTAATAAAATAATTATTTTTTTTTTTAGTCTGAATAATAAATAAATATTTTTGTCAGGAAACCATAAAGAAATTAAGTGAAATTTCAAAGAAAATCAATCTTGTGTAGATAGGTTCTGTATACAAGGTCTTAAATTTAAATATAAAGCTAACCAAGAAAAGTTTTGTTGCTTTTTCACCCACCACCTTCGAACATCGATATGTCACCTAACCTGGAAGATCAAAAATAGTCCCCATCAGCATCGACGACCTTCTGAAAACGTTCTGGAAGGCCATGGAATCCATCACGGTAGAACTTGGTGGGCCGTGAAACGAAGAAAGTATCAGGTACATTTTGGACTTTTATTAGGTATTTGAACTGGCGTCCTCTAAGGTGATTGTCCAAAGAATGGAACAGGTGATAATAGGACGGTGCAATACCCGGGGAATATAGTGGTTGCAATATTGTTTCCCATCCAAGGCGAAAAATAGTGTCCTGAGTCATCCTAGCCACGTGGGACTTAGTGTTGTCCCGTAAACGAGAACCCATTTGCAATTCAGAAGTGATGGCTCCAGAGTTTTGAGTTTTTGTTGAGCACAGCTCAACTGCTGACACTACATAGTTGTATTGATACTCTGACCAGCTGGTTCCCGATGCACGATGCACCAAACACATAGAAGGACCTTCTTCTGGTAAAGTGCTGGTTTCGGCTGTTTTGAAATTGGTTCATGGGATGCTAACCAATGGTGACGGCACCGTGGAGCTTCGTATAGGACACACTTTTTATCACATGTCAACGCCCTGTCCAGAAATGGCTCCGAAACAGTAAATAAACATAGGCGACTGCCGCGTTGCCTTCTGGCCCGGAGTCAAAATATGAGAGACCCATCGACCAAACTTGTAGTGCTTCACAAGTTGATGGATGTGCTGTCGAATGGTTTCTCCACACTGATTTGTAGTCCCAGTTCCTCTTCGTACATGTGTTGGTCTTCTGGCACGTGGTGTTTTCGGGTGTTTCGTCATCGTCCTTAAACTTGTTAAACCATCGCTGCAATGTCCACGTCGTCACAACACCCTCACCAAAGGCCTGGCATATCTTCTGTCCCGATACAGCGGCGTTTGACCTCAATTTGAACTCGTTCAGCATATATGCTCTTATGACGCTCTGTGGAGTCCCATGTTCCCTCTGTCTTTACGCGAGTTCACGGTGTTTCTGAATTGCCACAACCAGGTAGTATGTTGGATATACCCACACCAACAACTGACGTTCGCCTTATCTCCACTCGCATTCAACTCACGGTGGGAGGTCCAATTGAACACAGACCTCCACGAAAAGGGACAGAAATTTCTTGTTTATCTTTATATTTATGCACAAAAGTATAGCGTTTGGACCCGGGCAGTAGTTCTTGATTAAGCATAATAAAAACTATCTTGAATATAATTTATGGATAATAATAATAATAATAATAATAATAATAATAATAATAATAATAATAATAATAATAATAATAATAATAATAATAATAATAATAATAATAATAAGCTAAAATAGTGTTTTTAGTTTTCCAGAAGGAAACCAAAATTTTCCTTTTTTCAGGCCTCAAAAACACTAGTAGCAACACATTTTTTTGTTTTGTACATTGTAGCTGGCCCCCCGTCAAAAACGACGGGCCCCCCTACACAAACCTGCTGGCTACACCCCTGTTGGTACCGCTTTTGCCATTACGCTTGTCGACAGATGAACGGACAGGCAGATAGGCGAATATACTCGTTTTATAAGACTTCCTATACTTCTGTATATATAGTTTGGATGCCTTAACTAATATGAATTCAGTTTTTTATTTCACGAAAAATTTTCCATTTTCCGATACTTCGTTTCTCGCTTTTCGAAAGATTTCTTTCGTTTTCCGTTTCTCGAAAAAAAAATCGTTTTTATTTTTCGAAAAAAAATTCGATTGCCGTTTTTCGAAAAATTATGTGGCCATCCTTAATACATGTATATACATTATACTCGTACATGTTTTCAATAACTTCGAAACAAGCATGCAAGCTGAAATATAATTATCTTTCCCACACAGAGAGAATGGAACTCTATTACTTACCGAAATCTCATGAAGCTAGTTTATTTATTCCGAAGTCGACACATGCATGGTGTGGATGTACAGTTTGCTGGTGGCTGTACTTCAATTAATTTCGCAATTTGTACGATTTAAGGAAAATTAAATTATTTGTATTCAGTTCTAACACATAGCAAATTTAATTTGTGTATGTTTGTTTCTAGCAGTGGCGGTTCGTAACCCAGCCAGACGGGTGTGCAACCAGGGCCGTGCCATGGGGAGGGCGATCGGGGCGACGGCCCCGGGCGCCGAAGTAAAGGGGGCAAAAAATTCGGGAGAAAAAGGGAAAAAATGAAAAATTGCTTGGAATATATGAATGGGGGCGCATTCTCGCCCTGGACGCTGATTTTCCACGGCACGGCCCCGTGTGCAACACTGCAATACTCACTAATTTTGAACCAGCTTCTTCTGCTCTCTCATACATACACACCCTCTCTCGCACGCACCCTCTCCAGGAGTTCACGAAATACTTTTCCAAGGGCTGGTTAAAGAATGACAAAAGTTTAGTCGCGGTACTTAAGTTGACTCATGTGTGCAGACAATAATGTTGCAACAACAATTATTTACGAAACTGCATAACTTTATTAATTACAGTAAATATATTATAACACCACAGCATTAATATATCAAAGACTATATTGTTTGAGTAACAAATTTGTTTTGATATATATTTCAAAGAACTGAACTCTGGAAACCGAGGGCTGAAGAAATCTGTATCCTGTGGGCAACCATACCCTGAACACTTGAATTTATAGAAGTCCAAAATCATTCGGCAATCCTACGGCACATATTGAAATATTATCATCGTTTAAAAATAGAAGCGATATCTGTAGTTTCGTTCGATATTATAGCAATATAATAGGCATCTATTAATTCCTCTTTAATAACATCATGACACACGTACAACATGCATTACAATATACTATTGGGTCGATGCATAAGTTGGTGCGGTTTTCTTTTGGGTTGACAACAATACGGTGTGAAGCGATTGTTTATCGTTATTCCGTAGTTTTACCGTAGTTTGGAGTTTGTGTATTGTGAAACACAGGTTTTCTTTATTGTGAATGTATTATTGTAAGGTAAACGCGCCTGAATTCGACAGGCACCCGAATTCGACATACCTGTACTTAAATGTTGTGAAATAAGCGTAAGATGTCATCCCTGTGATCGTGAATAGAAGTGGCAACATTATGGGAGTGTCTTTTCTCGTGTTAAAAGTGCGGTTACAGTAGATGAGTCATACGCATGGAGAAAAGAAGTACATTGTTGTGTGTGTGATACACTCTTCGAGAAAAAACACATAATCTTAAGAAAATCATAAGACGGCAAGTTATTTTCGTAAGACTTTTATTAAAGTTAGGTTTGCTTCAAGCAAATAGTGGTACTTTAATGTTGTAAAGGAGTTTCAATCAGTGCGTTTTGTTTTCTTCTGTGAGGACAAAGGTCGTGATGTAACATGAACGGGGGGTTGTCGAAAACGCGAGCCTTTATTTGTAACGTGAACCGGATTTCGACAAGGTTGTTGAATTCATGCTCAGTAGTGCAAATATAATTTTAACTGAATATCTAAACGTACAAGTATGTTCAAAGTCTTTCATAAAGCTATTTGTTGCATAATTCTCCGATAGTTGTAACCTCAGTTCGACATGGAATGTCGAAATCAGGTTCCTGCATGTCGAATTGAGGATCAATGAAGTAACTACTCAGTTCAGAAAATTTAAGCTGAGTTCTTTTGAACGTCTGATAATTTCTGCATATTACTGTAATAAAACAATATTTGAAGCTAAGAAGAGATTACTACTAATAATAATGCCGGTTTAATGTTTTACATGGATATAATTGGAGGTGTCGAATCCAGATACCGCAACTGTCGAAATCAGGTTAAGTGTGTCGAAGTCGGGTTCCATTGGCGAGTTCCAGTTTCATAAAAAAATTAACATTAGCATTTGAGCCTTGAAGTGACTTTTAGTATTAGTAGAGACTGTACATTTCAAGGAAAAAAATGGGCCAACACCGACCAATATTATGGCCACAATAGGCAATTGATTTTGAAAAAGGTCCTTAACCTGTCGAAATCCGGTGCGTTTACCTTATATATTTCAGACAAACTAATGTGGAATGTCAAGTTGAGAAAAGTGATCATTTCCGTCACATTTTACTCTTGTTTAATCGAGGATCCAGTGAAGCAGAACTGCGAGAACAATTTGTGCAGTGTACGGGAATGTAGCAATTGCTGAAAGAACAGCACAGAAAAGCTTCTCTTGATCAATGGCTAACAGATTTCTTCCAGTCAAAACCAAAACAGTTTTATAGTTCTACAGGCGAGGCATTAAACTGCTACCTGAACTTTGGAAGAATGTCATAGATAGTGGAAGTGAATACATCACTGAGTGATTGTGGGTTCATGTGAGTGACAGTAAAATGTAGGCCATGTAATGTTACACTCGTTGAATATGTTAATGTTATATCTATGTTGTATTTGTATTCGAATCAACAGAACAGCCCGCAAGAACTTATGCATCGACCCAATATTTTTAATATCTTAATGTGTCCCTACAAACACAGTAACATCCTTAAGATAGCCTTTGATAACCGAATGTGTAGTAATTCGTAGGCAAAATGTATGACTTCTAAAAAGGCCAGGTTTGAATTTTGTAAAGGTTTTGAGTTTCGTCGTGGCCTCCAAACACTAACTCAAAGACTCCGTAAAATTTGAAACACTTACAGTTATTAACTTGAATCAAGTCTATGGGCGATTTTGGCATCCCATTGTTTTAAATTTTCGCTTTGTTTTCGAGTGTCAAAGGAGAAAAACATGTTTTTAAACTTCTGAACATAATTCGCATCGCCTTTTTCCACAAACTTCAATGTAAACAACAGGAATAATAAAATCTACGCAAGCTCTCGAACTCCCATGTGGTTACCGTACGCGTCCTCAGTGTGTGAAACTCAATTCGATTCCTGCTTGGAACCTATATTGTTCAAATCTCAGTTAAGCTGTAGGTCCACGTCTCATATAGCCTTGGTGCTGAAAGGAACTCCAATCCAACCAAACAACTACGTAAGATTTTAAATAAACACACAACAGGTGCAAAGGAACAACATAATAAACTTTATTATAACACAATTTTCTACTGTGATCCAAATTTTTAAAATTTCCGTAGCAAACTCCGAGAGTTTCCTCAAAAGTATGAAAGACAGAGATAAGCATTTCCATATCTCTCATAGCGAAATTTGCGTATGGCAACGCAACGCAAAAATAAAATAAGTGGTTATAACTCCTATGCGGATTATCGCGAACTAAAACGCAAATATTGAATTGCGTTGACGCAAACTCTACGGAATAAAACCCAAAATGACAACGAAAGATTTATAAGATCTGAGATATATAAATATTTACATAAGAATGTTTTTCTCTACGCATAGCGTAAACATTTTTAACAACAGTCTAACAACAATCTCCAACGTGAGTGAATACATAATTAAATTGATACCACAAAATTAATAAATAGTGTAGTTTGATCAATATACGGTGGCACACGCATTCTCTACCTATAACTATGTAATTAAGGAATCTCTCTAAGAGAATAAGTCTTTCTAAAACAGTAAAAATTATATGTGTGTAGAAACAATATAGTTGATTCTAGAGACAAAGAAAATTAGTTTCGTGGCTCCAATCTCACTCCCATTGGCTGCAAGTTATTTTTAAGTGTGAAATCTTACTTCAAGGTGAAGATGGAATTTGATACTGGTTATACGATTTAGTATTCATACAGGCCCGTGCTTGCCCACCGGGACACCGGGACGTGTCCCGGTGCGCCCTCCGAAACATCACAATATAAATAAAAGTACAATATTTAGTAATAAATTCTTACAGTTTTATTGGTAAAGAACCCGTGAAAGGTGCAGTGCGCCCTTTACATTAGGCGCCCTTGCGAGTCCACATCAAAAATGAACGATTTTACTTACTATTCTGTATACGACAGTTCTGTACAATAAATACATACAATAACTATTGATAAAGAATCCATGAAAGGTACAGTGCGCCTTCTACATAAGGCGCCCTACGAAAACGACCCGCTCGGGAGAGTAATACTCCCGGAAGTAGGCCTACGTTTTTTCGCGCGCTACTCTAGCCAGCTGTTTTACGCGCTATCCTAACCAGTTGTTTTAAGTTGGTCACAAAATCTATATCATGGAGTACAAGGGTAAAAAACGAGCCCTGTGGGGCTTCTAACCCGTTCCTACTACTACTACTACTACTTATCTCCACAAAAGTAAGTAAATCACATTTTTGAGTATTATTTTCATATTATTTTAGTTTAAAAAGTGTTATAAAAATGTAAAAAAAAAGTAAAAAGCTTTCCTCGAGCCGGGTTTGAACTCACGCCAAAAGAGTTTTCATTACTAGCATATAGCGCTAGACCACTTTTTTTTTTAATTGTATTTATTTAGCGCAATATAGAATACATTCTGTGCTACAGTTGCGTGAGAGACATGTATAGAGACATATTTATATAGATGGGCTTAAATCTAAAGACTAATATGAACACCTAAAATATATGTGCAAGGAGAATATACAAAAACAAACAACATTGCAGCTTAAGAATAAACATCAAGAGTCACCTGGAGAAATCGAGCGAACAATCTTTGCTCGTCGAGGTGAGTAAACTGTTTTTTCCGAACTCGGTTCAAGTATGTCAGGTATAGATGTCGGTCACAGAAAGGTCGGTAGTTGTCTATAAATAAAATAGTAGAGCAGATGAGCCAGGTAACTGCTCGTTGTTTGGTAGGCGGGAACCACTGAAATTCCGGAAATAAAAGGAGATCAAAGGTGAAATATCTCCCTGAACCGCGACAAATCAGCCCAAGAAAGGAACACAGAGTTTGCCACGCAGGTCGCGTAGCCGTGCATTGTGTATATCGGTGTTCTAAAGTGTCCACCTGCGGACAAAAGTCACATGTCGGACGCACTCCTACCAATTTGTAACAGTCTGGTTTTGGTGACCGTCAAGTTATTTACTAAACGATACCAGGATTCTCTCATTGGGGATGTAAGATACGGCGCTTGAATGGTACGCCAAATAGCAGGCCAATTGTGGTGCGATTCTCTGACTTCACATAGGGGGGTGACATTTATCAATTCAGATTGCAACAGTGTGATATAGAGAGATTTAGGAGTCCAAGCCTGGGAAGGATTGTCACTCGGAACCATCGACCAGGCCAGGATGACCTGTAAGATGTATGTTGGACATGATTCAGGAAAACGAACATGGGCAGGATTGTTCCCTGGCCAAAGGCGATCTACCCAGCATTGGAACCATTGCGCAGTGTGAGAGGAGGCATGTTCCAAATGATGTAGGGTGGTGAGCATGTAAAGAGCTCGACATTTGTGACGCACACTAATGAGATTTAAACCGCCACGCGCAGTCGGAAGATATAAAACGCGTCGTTGCACGCGGAACATGTAGCCTTTCCATATGAACCAACCAAATAATGACTCAATTTGGCGCGCATATTTATCGGGCAGTGGAAAAAGACGCGCTAGGAACCAGAGTTTAGAACTAATGTAAATATTCAGATAGTGAATGCGTTGAGCTAGAGTGAAAGTTCGTGAGCGGCACAATGATAAATTCATACGCAGCACCTGAAGTAATGGCTGCCAAAAATGGTCGTAAGACGAGCGGCATACGGCTTGAAATCGGACGCCTAAAATGAGGGATTCTGTCGTGCAGGTCAGAGAGGTTAAGACGTCCCTGGGAAGCAAGGTCTGAAAGTTATTGACCGTCAGAAGAGTTGTTTTGTGTAGGTTAAGTTGCAAACCGCTCGCTAGGGAAAAGTCTTCGACTTTTCGTAACGCTGAGACAAGTTGAGCAGTGGTAGCACAGAGGAACGTTAGATCATCCATATACGAAATGGCTGTCAATTGCTTGAAGCTGTGAAGAGCCGATGTAGAGGGGTGCTGGAAATGATGAAGGAGAGGATCTAGTGCAAGGCAGAACAATATTCCCGAGAGCGCGCAACCTTGCCTGACACCTTTATGAATCCCAAAAGGGGGAAGAAGATGGCCATTAAGTTGTAACTGGGAAGTAGCATTGTGATAAAGCTGGTGCAGAACGGTAAGTATCTGAGGAGGGAAGTGATACTGTTGTAAGACTTCAAACAAATAAGAGTGGTTTAGGGTGTCAAAGGCTTTTCGAAAATCGCATGCAA
This sequence comes from Thermobia domestica, assembly GCF_964235325.1. Classification (NCBI taxonomy): domain Eukaryota; kingdom Metazoa; phylum Arthropoda; class Insecta; order Zygentoma; family Lepismatidae; genus Thermobia; species Thermobia domestica. The sequence continues at coordinate 163,105,314 of NC_137458.1, forward strand.
GAACTCCTACGGGAAGGGATTGAAATTGGGCATAAGCAAGGAAGTCGCGAATGGTCGCAAGTGCGGTATGAATATTGTGGGTGGGGTGTAAAGCCGTTTGAGCGGGGCAGATGTACGGAAGGATAACTTGCTTAATACGATTGGCTAAAAGCTTAGTAAAAAGTTTGTAATCTGTGTTTAGAAGTGTGATCGGGCGATAGTCCGCCACGCTTGTCGGATTGCCGCCTTTAGGTAGTAGAATGATAACGCCTGTATGTTGATAGACCGGTCCACCTTGCAACAGAAAATTAAATAATTCACAGAGTATTGGACCGACTAGTGGGAAAAAACTGGAGTAAAAGCGGTACCCGATCCCGTCTCTGCCCGGAGATGTACTCCGTTTAACTTGGGAGAGGGTTGTCTCGATTTCGGAAAGAGTGATGGGCGCAAGTAAGGAAGTGCAGTCTTGTTCGGATAGGCACGATGGGATCTTGGTAAGGAAAGGGGGAGGTACTATGTTAACGTCGGGTAATGCGTACAATGACGTGTAATATTCCTGAAAATGCTCGTACAAGGCGTCTTTGATAGTGAGCTGTTGCCCATCCGAAGTGGACACATGAGAGATAAACTGATGTTGTTGGCGATTTAGGCGTTTAACATAATGATACAAAGACGAAGGTTCAGAAACAAGTCTATCTGCCGTCCCGTCGTCAATGTGAACGCTTAGCGATTGAGTATGTTGCAGCTGTTTCAATTGGTGCTTAACACGCATGATCGCCGCCATATTGGAAACGCTACTTGGTTGGTTCCACAGTTCGCATAGGACACTGTATAAGAATTCGTGCATCTCGCGATAATTTTGGCGATGTAATTTCCCCATGCCTTGAAAGAAAGTTCGAATTTGGGGTTTAATGTAGCGACACCACCACATGTTAATATTAGGATAGATCGTGCGAGCTCGTAGCCATCGTGTCCAACTAGCATGAAATAAACACCGGACGTGGTCGATGGTTAACAGTTGATTGTTTAATTTCCAATAACCACGACCGTACAATTTGGGAAGTTGCGTCGGAAAGCGTAATACCAGCTTAATACCTGTATGGTCTGTAAAGCAAGCCGCATATTGCTGTACATCAAATACTCTGCTTAGGAGGCTTGCCGGGAGATAGCAGCGGTCCAAGCGTGAACCCACTTGGGCTGATTTGAAAGTAAAAGTATGATTCTTATGAAAATGAAGCTAAATGTTTTTTAAGCCCAAATGTGTAATAAAACGATGAAAAGCTGGAGATGGGTGATATTCACTGCTCGTATCTTGAGGATACATGTGACAATTCATGTCTCCAAGAAACAAAATTGGATATCGTGTAATAGGTAGCAGGTCAACAACTTCTTCGTGATAAAAACGTTCGCGGGCCATACGCTGATTTGTCCCTGAGGGGCCGTAGACAGCCAAAATACATATACCATCAATAACACATCGAATGGCCCGCCCTGACGAGGATAGTTGGATATGAGTAGCGTGGAGGCCTCGTTTCACAAGTAAAGCAGTGCCCAATGATGGGGGCGCAATATTCACAATAGCAGTATAATTAGACACAAAGGATAGGTCGGGATCCTTGACCTCCTGCAAACAATAAATATCAGCATCGTGAAGCGCTATGAAGTGCGCTAATAGCTGTTTATTCGATATGCTGCTTATAGAATTAATGTTTAAAGTTAAATACGAACGGGAGTTGACCCCAGCGTTCATTAGGTAAAACACAAAAAGCGTACCCACAAGATAAATGTGTACTTTACAAGGCCGTAAAAATCTCCAGGACACATACCTGTAAGTGTACCTCGTCCGCAGAACAGCACACACACTGAGTAACTCTGCGAAACACCATACATAGTGTTGACCACACACATATACACACGCAAAAAAAACACTGGATTGTAAACACAAAACCAAGAACTTCTCGAAAATAGATTAATGTCTTTGCTATATACAAGGAGGAAAAATCCAAATTGACAAAGCTTTCCCACATAACGCAAGTAACACAAGCAAGAAGCAAAACACCAGAACAGCATACAACTCGTGATGACGAGACGAAACAAGGAAACCAGTGAAGTCTTACCACAGTTGCTATTCCACAAGGTCAGGCGTTTGGAGGTCACTCACACTTTCTCGTATATTCGGTTTGCGTTTTTTCACGTGTTTTACTGATAATATAGGCGAAAAACAGGTTGTATCATCATTAAACACGTCAGCGGGCAAAGGCACAGCTGGACGAAGAACTATATCCTGGGTCGTGCCATGCTTAGCAGAAGGAAGACCTGTTGCTGGATCATGAAGTACTACTGTCGCATATGAAGCGAGAGATGAGGGTGGTATGCCTGGGGGGCCTCGGGGGGGCATGGTACCCCATCATCCAAATCAGTGGGAACTGAAGGTTGCTTAGCTGGTACTATGGTAGCGGATGAGTCATTTGATGGCAATTGGGGGAAATCAGTTTCTGAAGTAGACAGCAGTGTTGACACTTGTTGGGACGTAGCGTCGGAATTTGTAGCACTAACAGAGGATGTCAAGGGCACAGGTCGTTCGGGTACATGACGTGTAGTTTTTGTAACATGACGTAGATCTGTCATTACAGGGGTGTCCCCTTCCAGCCGCGTGGACCGGGCAGGACGTCGCCGCTGTTTACACGTGGAAATCAGGTGATCGAGTGATCCACAAGCGTGGCAAGTTTGTAACTGTCCTGGATAGGAGACATTGCCTTTAATAGTGTCAAAATGTAATCGAGTAGGGATATGCTTTTTTAACGTCATCGAAAAAATCCTGTTACCATTATAAAGGCGTGTAGGAAACACTCTTTTCCAGACTTCATACTCCACACTCTTAATTTCACCATAATTACATAATACCTGAGACACTTGCTCATTAGGAAAATCGAATGGCAAGTCCATAATTTTAACTCGTGTGAGATTAACTTGTGCGTCCATAATGTACACATCGCTGACAGATTGATCAAAATGGGTAAAAGATAATTTGTCTGGAGCCTTAGACATAAACTTTTCGTAACTATCACTATTTTTGAATTGAACAAACATGCAATATTCTTCGTTATGGAGCTGTAAAGCTTGGATATCCTCAAATATGTTGGGAAAATGTACACATAACCAGGCATGTAATTCAGCCGGGCTAGGGCGTATCGTGCGTGTGGTTTTGTCAAAACCAAATTTTACACTATTCTTACGAAGTTCCTGCACGGTACCACTAACACTGGAGCCACAAAACACTACCAAAACTTGCAAACCCTGTTCAGTTATAGTAATGTCGAAAGAAAGGTGAAGCTCGCCAAAACAATCACTATTCCCGGAGCTTAACTGTCAACGTCTACTCCCGGCGACAGCCAGTCAGCGAATCCCACTCGGCCACGAGGACCGACAAAAACTATTGTTTGAATTCTGCTATTTGAATGCAACGTGGCAAGACATAGATAACGCCAACCAATCAGAACTGTGTTTTTCGTTCCTACTTACGGGAGCATTACTCTCCTGAGCTAGTCCTCCTACGAAACATCACATTATAGATAGTGGTTTTACTTATCCTGTGTGCCAGCTTTGTATAATAAATTCGAATAGTGATTGTTAATAAAGAAGCTGTGAAGAATACAAGGCGCCCTTTACATGAGATGCCCTGCAAAATATCACATTTTTAAAAAAAAAAATGTTCTTCTGTATTTCAGTTTTGTATTATAAATTCATACAGTTGCTATTGGCAGAACAGATAAAGAGTATAATCACTTACAAAAATATTATAAAGTTATGTAGCTATAAAACGAAACAATGTAATTCATCAAGAACAGTTCGGACAGTCAAGCGTACGATGCATTCATGAAATACTAAAATGACACTAGTCTCTAATTTACGATTTTTACGGCATCGAAGCTTTCAGTCTTAATATGCATCCATATATCCGAGCATATTGATTGTTCCTGTGTATTTTAAAGCAGTGTTCGGATAATCAGTATCTATTGTAACTCTAAAATATAGCTATATCAATTTCCGTAATTTGTAGTCTTCCTGTCACCACGGCACGGCGCGTCCTCAGGTTGTGGATCGAGGAAAAGGCCTCTGGGACATAGAGGTTAGCTGCGAATATACTGAATAAGCAGTCGCGGACAGACAAGGGGAGATCCTCCAGCTTGGGGATTTGGTGTGGGGCTAACAACTCATCTTGTAAAAAAAATGGCTTGTTCAGATATATTCGCAGAATCCTCGGATCAGAACAGATAACTTGGCACCAACTCAGCAAAGTAAAATCGACATGAGAATTGGAACATGGAAGATAAGAAGTCTCTATAGGGCAGTCGCGTGAAAATGTGTAACGAATGAGTTTAAAAATAGAAGATGGACCTAATGGGATATCAGGAAGTTAGATGAGAAGGAAATGGAGGAATCAAGTCGGGAAATTTTACGGAGAACGAATTAAAAATTACCAACTAGGATAAGGGCTTTTCGTTCTCAAACGAATACGTAATATCAGCAATTACATGGGTTGAATTTGTTAATGGTAGATTTTCTTTTACTTCTCTTAAGGGTCGGTAGTGTAATATTATTGTTTAAATATACATACCCCAAAGGAAAATAAGGATGACAATAAAAAGGTTTTTACGAAAGAATAGAAAGGGTTTTGATCATCTTCTGCAATGCCATATGAAAATTCTGTTAGGCGATTTCAATGCGAAGGTAGGACGAGAGGATATTTTCAAACCGATTATAAAGAATAAATGTTTGCATGAGGAAGGTTGTGACAAAGGCGTTAGACAGGTCCATCAACTTGGAGTGCGGAATCGGCAAATCACATATTAAACATGTTCATAATTTTGTACACATTTTGTACAATTTTGTACATCTTTGAAAAAAAATTTGTACATCCCTGTGTTTCCAGTAATTTTCGATCAAAATTCCGCACTCCAAGTTGACGTTTGAGTGCGGAATCACCAGATCCGAGATTTAAGTAGCTAAAACTAATCTGCAAATTTTGAACAATTTTGTACACCTTTAAAATAATTTTGTACACCCTTGTGTTCCGAGAAAATTACCGTCAAAGTTTCGAACTCGACCATCAACTTGGAGTGCGGAATTCTCAAATCGAAAAATTAACTATCCAAAAAGTATCTACGAATTTTGTACATGTTTGTACACCTTTTAAAAAATTTTGTACACCCCTGTATTTCGAAAAAAATGGCCTTCTACTCACGGATGCCACCATAAGCAAACCATTAAGTTGGAATGCCGATTGGCAATATATGGCATATAATTACCGCATTATATTCAATATATGCCGTAAAATTTTGTACACCTTCCGTAGAGTTTTGTACACCATCCAAATAATTTTGTACACCCCTGTGTTTCCAGTAATTTTCGATCAAAATTCCGCACTCCAAGTTGACGTTTGAGTGCGGAATCACCAGATCCGAGATTTAAGTAGCTAAAACTAATCTGCAAATTTTGTACAATTTTGTACACCTTTAAAATAATTTTGTACACCCCTGTGTTCCGAGAAAATTACCGTCAAAATTTCGAACTCAACCATCAACTTGGAGTGCGGAATTCTCAAATCGAAAAATTAACTATCCAAAAAGTATCTCCGAATTTTGTACATTTTTGTACACCTTTTAAAAAATTTTGTGCACCCATGTAGTTCGAAAAAAATGGCCTTCAAGTTACGGATGCCACCATAAGCAAAGCATTAAGTTGGAATGCCGATTGGCAATATATGACATATGATTACCGCATTTGATTCAACATATGCCGTAAAAGTTTGTACACCTTCCGTAGAATTTTGTACACCATCCAAATAATTTTGTAAACCCTCCGATTCCAGATAATTAGCTCCAAAATTTCGAACTCAACCATCAACTTGGAGTGCGGAATCTTTATATCGAAGAATTAACTAGCCAAAAATCTTATACAAATTATGTACACTTTTGTACACCTTTTAGAAAATTTTGGACACCCCTGAATTTGGAAAAAATGGCCAATTTATGAATGCTACCATAAGCAAACCATTAAGTTGCAGTGCCGATTAGCACTATATAACATAAAATTAATGCATATAATTCAACATATGCCGAGAAATTTTATATACTTTCCGTAGAATTTTGTACAGCATTCAAATAATTTTGTGGGGCCGCGGTGGCTCAGTGGTAGAGCGTTCACCTCTGGTGCTTGGGGTCCCGGGTTCGATCCCAACTCCCGCCAAGTGAACTTTGTGGTGGACAAACACCGTGTGTGTGGGTTTTTTCGGGGTTCTCCCGTTTCCTCCCACTTTCTTCATTCCACCATTTCATTCATTACTCACCATCACCGTCTGCTTTAGCCTAACCGGCATAACCGTGGGACGTAAACTCAAAGATTTCATTTCATTTTCATTTTTCAAATAATTTTGTACACCACTGTTTCCAGAAAATTAGCTATAAAATTTCGAACTCAACCATCAACTTGGACTGCGGAATCTTCGTATCGAAAATTTAAGTAGACACAAATAATCTTCGAATTTTGTACACCTTTCAAAAATTGTGTATATCCCTGTATTTTGAAACAGTTGGCATCAAATATGAATTCTACCATAAGCAAAACCAATTTGGAGTGCCATTTAGTAATATCAGACATACAATTAGCAGTTATAATTGTACATGTCAAGTAGAATTTTGTACACCTCCCGTAGAATTTTGTATACCACTCAAAACATTTTTGTGAACCATTGGGTTTCGAGAAAATTAGCTCCAAACTTTCGAACTTAACCATCAACTTGCAGTGCGGAATCATCATGTAGAATATTTAATTATGCAAAAATAATGTACGAATTTTGTACACTTTTGTACACTATTAAAAAATTTTGTATGCCCCTGTATTTCGAGAAAATGTGAGTTGAACTTACGGTTTCCGCTTTAAGCAAACCATCAACTTGGAGTATCGATAAGCAATATAAGACATACAAGTAGCGGATGCGATAGTACATATACCGTAGAATTTTTTACACCTCCCGTAGAATTTTGCACACCACTCTAATAATTTTGTACACCCCTTTGTTTGGAAAGAAAGAGCTCCAAAATTTCGAACTCAACCATCAGCTTGGTATGCGGAATCATCATATCGAAGATTTAAGTAGACAAAAGTAATCTACGAATTTTGTACACTTTGTACACCTTTCAAAAAATTTGGTTAACCCCTGTATTTGAAAAAAAATGGCTTTAAACTAACCGATTTTATCATAAGCAAACGATCATGTTGTAGTGACGATTCGCAATATCAGACATTTAATTAGCGGATATTATTGTAGATGTTCCGTGGAATTTTGTACACCTTCCGTAGAATTTTGTACACCTTTGTGTTTCGAGAAAATTAGCTCCAAAATTTCAAACTCAACGATCAGCTTGGGGTGTGGAATCTTCATACTGAATACTTAAGTAGAAAAAATAATCAACGAATTTTGTACAGCCATGTACATCCTTTAAACATTTTGTGCAACCTTATATTTCGAGACAATTGCTCTTAAACTTACGCTATCAAGCATATCAAACCATCAACTTGGAATGCCGAATCGCTATATCGGACGTATAGGTATTAGATATTATTGCACATATTAAGTAGAATTTTTACATCTTTAAAATAATTTTGAACACCCCTGGATTTTGAGAAGAATACCTTCAATATTACGCACTGGACTTGGACTTTGTACTCATCATTTCGAAGATTTAGGTAACTGTAATCGGAATTGAATTGAACTTGAGTTCCTTGTTTTTAAATCAAATAATGGTAACAGAATTTTATTTTAACAATACTGTAAATTATTCTGAATAAACAAAATTTAGAAACATTACATGTAAACATTACATAAAAATTTGGAAACGTGTAGGGCAAATAAAGTAAGAATAGAAACAAAATTAAAGAAATGTAGAACCATATTATCATTAAATGTAAAATAAGAACATTTTAACGAGCATTTGTCTCATCTGCTTCAAGATTGTTTCTTCTAAACTAATACATACTTAGGTTTGTAGTATAAACTTGTAGGTTGCTAATAAATCTTCAAATTTATGGGAGGCAAAATATTGAGAAGATATACGTTACAATATAAGGAACAACACTAAAACAAGTATCAGTAATACTATACGCTGTTAGTTTTCCTATTGCTCATATTATTATTAATAGAAACTAGTAAATCTACACATAAGTTGCCTCACACAAAGTCGAACTTAGACACGCTGTCATTGCCTCTGGATGTAAACTATTATCGTTCTCATTCTATGGCGAGCAACGTTAAAAACAGAAGTGGCTGTTTTCTGCAATTTCCTGTTTAAATAGAGGATTACCAAAGGAGACGGAACTATTCTTGAGTCGTTTAAACGATTGGTGAAAAACAGCTTCTTTCTATCTATTACAGTTTTTGATTTTTGAAGATCAATATTGAAACCAGAAGTAGTAAATTTCTACCACTTCCTTTTAAAGTAGAGAGATATGGGAAACGATTAAGATGTCAAATCGATTCCAGGAAACAGCTTCTCGCTATTTTTTACCGTTTCTGTTCTATGAAGATAACATTGAAACCAGATTTTAATTTTTACCACTTCCGGTTTCAATAGAGGATTACCGAAGATGATGGGAGCTATCCCTGATACAATTAAGTGATTGCAAAAACCACTTGTTTCTATGTTTTACCGTTTTTGGTCAATGTAGATCAATATTGAAACTGGAAGTAATAAATTTTTACCACTACGGAAAGTGTATAAAATTTCTCGGCATATGTTGAATTATATGCAATAAGGGGGCAGACTACTGAATATTTTTGAAAAACTAATAATTTTTCTTTTGCCCGTTTTTCGTAAGTGGAAAGAGGTAATAAAATGTAACTTACCACAATAATAGATAATGCTATTTTACACCCGAAAATACGGATCGAAAGAATTTTCAGTGTTGCCATCCATTGAAATAACAGTGTGACCAGAATTTGAATTACTCAAAAATCTAGGTAAAGGCAGCGACTAGAAAAATAAACTCAACCGTAATTGATGACTTATCATGCTGTCTATCCTTCTTGTTTACTACTTTTTAAATAATATTTCTATTTATTTTATAAACCTTACATAAATTTTTACAAAATAAATAAGTCATTACAAAATAAATAGAAACATTATTTAAAAAGTAGTAAACAAGAAGGATATACAGCATGATAAGTCATCAATTACCGTTGAATTCCTTTTTCTAGTCGCTGCCTTTACCTAGATTTTTGAGTAATTCAAATTCTGGTCACACTGTAATTTCTATGGATGGCAACACTGAAAATTCTTTCGATTTGTATTTTCAGGTGTAGAATAACATTATATATTATTGTGGTAAGTTACATTTTATTACCTCTTTCCACTTACGAGAAACGGGCAAAAGAAAAATTATTAGTTTTTCAAAAATATTTAGTAGTCTGCAGCCTTAATTTTGTTATATATTGCTAATCGGCAGTGCAACTTAATGGTTTGCTTATGGTAGCATTCATAAATTGGCCATTCTTTCCAAATTCAGGGGTGTCCAAAATTTTTTAAAAGGTGTACTGAAGTGTACATAATTTGTATAAGATTTTGGCTAGTTAATTCTTCGATATAAAGATTCCGCACTCCAAGATGATGGTTGAGTTCGAAATTTTGGAGCTGATTTTCTGGAATCGGAGGGGTGTACAAAATTATTTGGATGGTATACAAAATTCTACGGAAGGTGTACAAAATTTTACGGCATATATTGAATCAAATGCGGTAATTATATGTCATATATTGCCAATCGACATTCCAACTTAATGGTTTGCTAACGGTGGCATCCGTAAGTAGAAGGCCATTTTTTTCGAAATACAGGGGTGTACAAAATTTTTTAAAAGGTGTACAAAAATGTACAAAATTCGTAGATACTTTTTGGATAGTTAATTTTTCGATTTGAGAATTCCGCACTCCAAGTTGATGGTCGAGTTCGAAACTTTGACGGTAATTTTCTCGGAACACAGGGGTGTACAAAATTATTTTAAAGGTGTACAAAATTGTACAAAATTTGCAGATTAGTTTTAGCTACTTAAATCTCGGATCTGGTGATTCCGCACTCAAACGTCAACTTGGAGTGCGGTTTTTTGATCGAAAATTACTGGAAACACAGGGGTGTACAAAATTATTTGGATGGTGTACAAAATTCTACGGAAGGTGTACAAACTTTTACGGCATATATTGAATCAAATGCGGTAATTATATGTCATATATTGCCAATCGGCATTCCAACTTAATGGTTTGCTTATGGTGGCATCCGTAAGTAGGCCATTTTTTTCGAAATATAGGGGTGTACAAATTTTTTTAAAAGGTGTACAAAAATGTACAAAATTCGTAGATACTTTTTGGATAGTTAATTTTCCGATTTGAGAATTCCGCACTCCAAGTTGATGGTCGAGTTCGAAACTTTGACGGTAATTTTCTCGGAACACAAGGGTGTACAAAATTATTTTAAAGGTGTACAAAATTGTACAAAATTTGCAGATTATTTTTAGCCACTTAAATCTCGGATCTGGTGATTCCGCACTCAAACGTCAACTTGGAGTGCGGAATTTTGATCGAAAATTACTGGAAACACAGGGGTGTACAAAATTTTTTCAAAGATGTACAAAATTGTACAAAATGTGTACAAAATTATGAACATGTTTAATATGTGATTTGCCGATTCCGCACTCCAAGTTGATGGACCTGCGTTAGACTCGTGAACATTGCAACATCCAGAAACCTTATCGTGATGATTATAAAATTCCCACATAGCGACGTTCATAAATATACTTGGACCTCACCAGACGGAAAAACACATAATCAAATCGATCACGTTTTAGTAGATAGAAGAAAACAGTTTAGTACAACTGATGTTCGGTCGTTCAGAGGAGTTGATTATGATAATAAGAGAGAGACTATCGTTAAATAAAGGAAATATTCAATATCTGAAAACGGAGTGGTTTCATTTAAAGGAATTAGAGGAGAGTCAGGTGAGAGGGGAGCCAGATTGAAGTGTCGAAAAGATTCTCGATTTTAGAAGGTTCGGAGTGCACTTGTGTTCAGAATACTTGTTTGAAATTAAAGATAACATTAATATTTCAGCAAAAGAAATATTGGGACACGCAGAAATACGTAGGAACATAGCATGGTTCAACCAGGAATGCACTAAAGTAGCAGAGAAGAGAAAACAGATGAAACAGCGTTGGCTACAAAATCCGAACGAAATAACTACATAAAATTTCACTGTCATTTGGCGGAAAACTTCCAAAACTTTTAAAACAAAGAAACGCGATTTTTGAAAGCTAAAATTAATTAACTTGAAGATAATAGTAAAAAATAAAAACATTTGGGACATGTATAAATGCATTAACGGACTTAAGAAAGGCTATCAATTTCGTGCTTATATATTAAATAAAGCTAAAGGAACAGTTCTCACTGATCAAGATAGCATCTTAAGTAGGTGGAAAGATTTCTTTGACGATTTGCTTAACACATAGCCAAAAACTAATGTGCGTGGAGAAAGTGAAATGAATACAGCATAACCGTATATTTCAGAACCTAACCAGACAGATGTAGAAATCGCTTTAAAAATATTTAAGAAACACACATCTACGGAAGTAGACGAAATTCTGGTTGATTTAATTTTAGCTGGAGTGGAAAAATGTAGAGCAAGATACACAAGCTCATTCTCCTTATCTGGAACAAGGAGGTAATACCACAAGAGTGAAAAGAATCAATCATTGTTCCAGTTCAGAAGAAAAGCAACAAAACTGATTTAATAATTATTGAGGCATTTCTCTTCTGTCAACATCGAATAAATTCTCTTAAACATTCTATTAGCAAGATTGACTCCATACACAAATGAAATTATTGGAGATTATCAGAGTGGATGTAGCTAAAATCGATCAACTATCGACTAAATATTTACCATTCGACTAATACTTGAAAAAGAAATGGGAATACAATATTCAGGCACAACAATTATTGACTTTAGACTAGGGTAGAAGGGAAACATTGTACAACATGCTTACAGAATTTGCAATACCGAAAAAGGTAGATTAATTAAGATATGTTTAAATGAATCCCAAAGTAAGGTTCGAGTAGAGAAATTCTTTTCACGAGCTTTCACATTGAGAATGTCCTGAAAGAAGGAGATGCGTTGGTAAAAGTAAATGCAGAGAAAACTAAATAAATGGAAGTTTGTCGGGATTGCATTTTATGGATGCGTTAAAATACCAAATTATATTTTCTTTCGACAAAGTGAATACTTTCAAATATCTAGAATCATTATTAACAGACCAAAACCATAATCACTAAAAAAAATTTGATGTCAACTGAAAGCAGGGATTTGATGTTATTATTCAGTTTTTTTTTTTTTTTTTCGCGAATTCTGTTGAGGAATTTGTAGCTTAAAATATAAAACGATAATCATGCCTGTTGTGCTGTATGGTTGCGAAACATGGTCACTGATTCTGAGGTAAAATCGCAGACTGAAAGTATTTGAAAACAAGATTCTTAAACCAATATTCGAACTTCAAGAGGAACTGGAATGGGGAATGGCGGAAACTTCAAACGAGGAACTGCATAATTTTATACCGTTTACAAAAACATTGGTAGGGTCATCAAGTCTAGGAGGCTCAAATGGGCAGGTTATGTAGCCAGAATGGAAGAAATTAGAAACGCTTTCAAAGTTCTAACTGGAAATCCAAATAGGAAAACAAAAATTAGGAAGACCGAGGCGCAGATGGGAGGACAATATTAAAATGGTTCTCACAGAGATTGAAATATGAAGTAGAAACTGGGTCCAGTAGGCTAAGGACAGAAATCAATGGAGAGCTTTTGTAAACGCGGCACTGAACCTCCTGTGTCCATAGGCCATAGAGCTATATTAAGTTATTGATACATTTAGCTTCTTTTTATTTGACAGAAATGTTATTAGAGGAACTAAAAAGTTTTTCTCTAGTAAAGAGGAATTCGATTCAAGGTTCCCACAAATTAACTATTTACGTTAATACAAAAACAAATTTGGTGGTGATTTTGATATAGGAAGGCAACCATACTTTCTTTCAAGGTATATATACGAGGATCATTCAATAAGTAAAGAGACAAAGTCTATATTTTTAACATTAATCAATTTTTTTTCAGGGGTGTTAGCTGGCAACCTTGAGATATGCTCTGATCTGCTGTTTCGTAATTTTATGTCAACATAACTTCAAAAATATCAATTCATCATGGCAAGTCCTCTAGAAGATTGCACCTTAGATGAACAGCGCTTAGTCATTAGGTTTCTAGTCGCAGAAGGTGTAAAACCAAGTGAAATTTTTTCTCGAATGTTGAGACAGTACGGTAACAGTTGTATGAACCGTGCGAATGTGTACAAGTGGGTTGATCGGTTTAAAAGTGGCCGAACAAGTGTAGGTGATGAACCCCGATGTGGACGTCCAGTGGAAGTTTTCTTGGTTCTTCGTTGGAATTGAGGATTGACGGACTTATTCGTGATAACAGAAGAATTACTGTTGAAATAATAGCTGAGGAAGTTCAAGTAAGTGTTGGAACTGTTCACAATGTCATTAGGAACATTTTAAAGTACAGAAAAACGTGTGCCAGATGGGTTCCCAGACAGCTTACTGACGCTCATAAAGAATCAAGGCTTTCCATTTGTCAAGCCTTAACGCAACGAAGTTTGATTGAAGGAGACGCTTTTTTTGAAAGAATAGTGACTTGCGACGAGGCCTGGATCCATCACTACGAATCTGAGACCAAAAGGCAGAGTATGGAGTGGAAATACACTAGCTCTCCAGTTCGCAAAAAATTCAAGGTTCAACCTTCTGCTGGTAAAATGCTGCTGACCATCTTTTGGGACTCACAGGGTCCAATCTATTGCGATTTCCTTGAAGATCACCGAACTATCAATAGCCTATACTATTCTGAGATGCTAGAACACAAAGTTAAACCAGCTATCAGGAGCAAACGCCGTGGACTCTTGTCAAAAGGAGTCATTCTTCAGCACGATAACGCCCGCCCTCATACAGCCCAGCTGACCCGAGATAAGCTTCAAGAATTGGGTTGGGAGGTCTTACCTCATCCTGCCTACAGCCCAGACCTCGCCCCATCTGATTTTTACCTGTTTGGACCACTCAAAGACGCCCTACGTGGAAAAAGATTTGCTAACAATGAGGAAGTTAAGGCAGCGGTGCAAAGGTGGCTTCGGGGTAAATCGAAAGATTTCTTCGCCAAGGGAATTAGGAAGCTGCAAGAAAGATGGGACAAATGCATAACTGTAAAGGGTGATTATATTGAAAAATAGCCTTAGTTTTGAAAGATTGAAATAAATCTTTATTGAGCTATAGCAATTTGTCTCTTTACTTATTGAATGCTCCTCGTATATATATATATATATATATATATATATATATATATATATATATATATATATTCCCGTTTGTATGGGCGCCCTTTTAGTAGACTTGTCCACCGCCCTCATTAGTATCCCAGCACGGCCGTGTATTCATATCATATAAATGTACTTTATATTTCGTGTTTTTTTTTTTTTAATTTTAATCTTGTTTACATCAATAGTTCTTCATTTTCATTTCATGTTTTTTACTTTCCTTTTGTTAACATTGAGAGCTCTATTAAATTACAAATCAATACTTTGATGTATTTGACAATAATTATGTAAAATGAATTTATTTATTTATTTTAGTTTAACGTCCTATGATCATGTTCTTGAGGCTAAAAGAGATGGGTCATTAATTAAAGTGAATGATTGTGAAATTAAGTTTTTGTGCTCTCGCTCTAGGAATTGAACCTGGAACCCTACTAAAGACACACGTACTAACCATTAGACGAGCGGGGAGAGCTAATAAGTGTGGAAATATGTCTATTAAAATAAGAAATTCCAAATAATCTTTTTTCAAAAAATTGACGCTCATTCATCCTAATTAGATCTACCTTTATCACCTCCCTAAGTGACTCCCATGTATTCTTCTTCTTCTTTTCTTTGTAGTTTATACTGTGATGATAAGGTGTATGATCTGTGTATGATAATGGTGGATTGACGAAAGTGGAAAGTTACATAAACGCTATGGCTACGGCCTATTCTCAATTAAACCACTTCTGACAATAAACGATTTAGACATTTTGCACTACATCATTATCTTTTTTCAAGATAATGGTCTTGCACTCTGAAGAACTATAGCATTCTTATCCGGAATCTAATAGTAAATATTATACTTTAACACAGACACACACACACACACACACACACACACACACATATATATATATATATATATATATTAATCTTTTCTTCCGGTGAAAAAAAATTAATCACTTAATTACACTTTACATAGACCTATATTCTTACAAACATAATATCAGATTTTATTACCAAATTGAACTTTTACTCAAATTCACTTTTTCAATTTCACCGGAAAAGGCCTAATAGCACACGTTTCAACTAACAATCATAATTTTACATCGTTTTCTATATTAAGGATGTGGGTCTGCACTCTTCAATTTTTAACACCTATTGTTAGGTGAAGTGGAAGTGGAAGTGGAAGTGAAAGTGGAAGTGGAAGTGAAAGTGGAAAGAAGAGGAAGAATCCCGAGAAAACCCATGACCCAGAGGTTAGCGCTTTAACATTGAGCCACTGCGGCCTATCTCATGTGTTCCTCTCGTGATCCTCCTAGAGTCCAAAACCCAAACCCCATGTTCAGAACCCCGCTCTAATGAATCAGTATTATTATCACTAAGGAACATAAAGCGGGACATTAAAAGCACTAATATAAGCATGGTGTGCTCTTTGTAGCATAAGCTTTGGAACCTAGCACGGGTATCTCTGACATGTAAAATTGAAGGGACACAATTAGATCAAAGAATGCTTCTAGACCCCAACTAAATTTACATCAAAATCATGAGGGAAATAGGAAGCTACTTGAATTAAGAGCTAGCGGGAACTGGTTTTTAACTCTATCAGAACAATTGATCAGAACATTGTTCCATCACTGGTAACGGTAGGTCACTCGTTATGATTCTTAGGGGACTTCCTCTTGATATAGAAACTATAGCATTAATTTTATATTTCTCTACCTTCCTTGTTTTTCTTCCAACATATATTCTACTACGTTACTTAAAATACTAAAGTATTTCTTCTCCAACAATGTTCTAACGTCATTTTAATTAATTCACATCATGTTCCTTTATCCTCATTATTCTTAATGCCCCTTATTCATTTATCATTCCTATAGGCTGTTTCCACTCTCTTCAACATTCAAATTTTTCGAGTACAATATTTTTTGTCATCTTTTAATGCCCACGTCTCGGGTCCGCAGCTCGGCACCCACAATGCAATATTCCACATCTGAGTCATTTTTAACTCTTCATTCAGTGATTCAGAATGGTATCATTGTCATCACTTACACTACAACCATCATTCTCACTACTTTCATCACCACAATGGTGAAAAATTGTACCATTTCTCACACTACTTTCTGTTTATCATTTATATTTCATATCTTCGTTATCGATACTACCTAGATAATAAAAACTAGTCACTTACTCTAGTTTCTTTCCTCAAACTTCGATAATTGTCACAGCTTCAATCATCCCAGCTACAATTTCATTTTTTTTCGTAATTATTTCATCTCAAATTGTTTTTCACAGCTCTTCTGTATCTTTTCTGATGTCATGTTAATTTTCGATTCAGATTCCGCAACAAATGTCACATGAGAAGCAAATTAGGATTTAGGATTTAGATTTCTGGGCTCTTGGCACCTAAGGCCATTTAGCCCGTCACGTACATGAGGGATTAGGTCCCTCGGCGAACACACTATCCCAGGAAAGGGAAGGAAGAAAGGATTGGAAAAGGAAGGACGTGGCCTGGGGCCTGTAAGTTAATTATCACCCCAGCATTTGCCTAGCGTGAATGAGGAAAATCCAGGAAAATCCCATTCAGGGTGGCTGGCCTGAAAAAGCGTTTTACACTTTTTCGACCGAGTGCCCCCACCGGGAATGAGAAGCAA
>NC_137458.1:163127370-163358134 GCF_964235325.1 Thermobia domestica
ATTTTGTAATTATTAAGTATTCAGCGATTTGATTTTCAGTTTAGCGTCCCTTTCAGGAGCGAGGCTATATTAGATGTAGTTCTACAGCTTAGCGTGGGATCCGAAGCACATAAGCACCGCCGGGAATTGAACCTGGATTTCCCGGGCCACGTGGAAGCTCAATCTATTTAACGAGAACATTAATGTATTCGAATGACGTATTGTATGGGAAATCATCTTGTTTCCCCTCTTCTCTATTGTTTTCAGACTTTGCCTTCTTTTTATTTCTTCCACAAAATTTTGTTATTCTTCCTCTTGTCATGGGATAAGAGACGACCATTCTGGACTCGCGGCAGCCACGCACTCAGGCTCATTATCCTAGGGGCTTGCGCTCATTAATCTCAATGGGGCTCACGCTAGCTAATTTTCACACCCTTTTCCGACATGTAGTGTGTAAATCCGTTGAATTCTCGAATTTGATTTTTTATTATTATTACGACCACCATACTCTTTTCTCTCCTATCATCGAATGGAATTTAAAATGTGGGAGAGAGAAAAAATAAAGGAAACTCTTCCCACTCCTTTCTATGAACAAAGAATATCAACATAAGGTTTTAAAGGGAAAGTAGATATATTCTTTGCCAGTTGGTTAATTTGTTCCCTAAATTAGGAGCAGCATTAAGACACACACACACACACACACACTCACACTCACACACACACACACACACACACACACACACACACACACACCTGTTTGTATTTTGTGGTTTGTGGGGCCATCGTTCAAAACACAACGTTGTGGGTGCCCATAGAAATAATGGTCCTAGGAGAAAAATTCGCCTATTTTCGTGTTAGTCTCATCACGCTGATTACAAATATATATTTCAATTTGCTCTATCTTTAAAAATAAAGAATGGGTATAATCCGACGAAGTGGGGAACTGCCGGTACAAGGCCCTCACAATAGGAAACCTCGATATACACACAAAAACGACAAAAATGTCAAAAAAGAAATACACACATACGAGCACAAAACATACTTTAGCGGTAACCGTGTGTTAAACATTAGAAGGAACCATGTGTTACTCTTTTATGGGAACTTTGTTAAACTTGAGCAAAATTCGTGTGTTTAACTCTAGTGGGAACCGCGTATTGCATTGGTAGGAACTGTGTGTTAGAAGTCTGCCTATCTAAATTTCCCGTCATTTTACATTTTTCAAAATAAGTATCCGGCAAAACTATGATTTCGAGAACGTAGGAGACTAGATCATAGAAAATAAATATACCATGTCACAGAATAGTAAATTACATATGAGATGTTCAGCGAAGAAATACATAAGATCCTTTTATTATAACGTCATAAAGTACTCATCTATTTCACAGCTAAAAATAACATGATCACAAATCATGAAATTCTGTGTGACAATATTTATTTATTTATTTGTTTCCTACTAGCTGAATCACCCGGCGTTGTCTGTTGATTTTTGTACGCCATATTAGATCCTCCATTTGTTTAAGAAATTTGTCCGCCATATTGGATCCATCCCCCATTTTCAGTTTGGGACTTTTGACTCCACAACCGTTATGAATAATCGCAAAACTATAAAGAAAAAGATCAGCTCAACTGGAAAATTGTAAAGAAATTTAGTCCGCCATATTGGATCCGCAATTTTGAAATTTAATCTTTTGTCATCATAATTGTTTCTTAGAAACCCGAAAAATGTAAAGAAAGTTAGTTTTAAGAGTATTTGAATATTCTTACAGAAAGTTTCTCCGCCACATTGGATTCGCCGTTTAGAATTTCTTTAGGAGAGGGGGGAGTACGTGTATCATTAATCACTCATTTATATATATAGAGTACGCCTTTATAATAACCGTGCTCGTGATTCTCACTCGCTTCGCTCAGGTGGATTATATAGCCCCTTTAGAGCTTAATGTAGTGCTGTCAAAAATTTTCGGATATCCGAAATTCGGATTTCGGATTTTAACTGAAAACTGAATCCGGATTTTGGATAATGAAATGTCAACATTCGAAATCCGGATTTCGGATAGTGAAATGCCAAAATCCGAAATACGGATTTCATTCTTCTTGCTATTGTCAGGTGGCGTTGGTGTTACGCTGACTATTATACGACTGTTCTTTTCGCATGATTACTTTTGTGTATTTTTCGTGTTGCGTTTTTCAGTTAAACAGGTTTTAGATAAAGAATAATAAACACATGATACACTATTCGTTGTCTTTATTACGAGAAATGATATCTATATGTAAGTTAATTATTGGCTCCAGTTGGAGAGCACGTCTAAACAGCTGCAGAGGGGACAGATAAGTGGAAAAAATAAAAATAAATCTCGTGGAACAGTTCAGGTCCTTCTCTTCCTGTAGAAGTTTCTTGATCTGGGAAAAATTTGGGAATAGTTAATAGTTTAATTTAATACATCTGTTAAGTTTTAAGTATCTATATATCCTTATATTACACAAAACAGAAGCTATTAAAACATTATATTTTAATTAGCAATGAATCATGATACCATGTTTGTCTTGCTTTCGGAGGTTTGAACCATTATTTATACTACCGTAAATTGCCTATTGTTATTAAGATTTTTATTTTCGTACACGTTTAAAACCACCTAAATTTTATGAATACTATATAAATAGAACAACACTGGCTTTGCAGGCCTTATAGCCCTTTTACCGGCCCAATCGCCAGGCCCGTAATAAGAGCGGAGCTACTGGCGCTTTCGCCCTAGGGCCCCGCGATCAAACGGCCCCATAAACGTTTTAAAAATTACTAATACTACTCATATATTTTTCAACTCCACGGCTCCCAATCAGGGACGGCGTTAAGGGGGGCTGGGGTGGGCGACCGCCCATCCGATGGATGTCCTCGCCCACCCATCCGCCCGCCCCAACAGAAGTAGAATAATGAGGGTGACCAGTGCCGGATTTAGGTTAGATGGGGCCCTAAGCTATTGGAGATAATAGAGCTCTTTGTATTTCTAGCTTTCTTTTTGAGCGACAATATTTTGCTTTTTTTTTGAATATATGCTATATGGTAATTTATGGATCTAATGCATACCTAAATACGTTTTCTTATAATTTATTTCGTTAACTTAACTTACTGTTTTGAAGACATTACAAAAAAACTAAAATTTATAAATTAACGATAGTTTAATTTGGTCCCAATAAAGCCTCTTGCCGATCTTCTCTGTTTTCTTTTTTGCACTAACTATGATCAACGCTCCACGCTATACTTCTACAATATGTGGAGGCCGCATCATTTCTCATTTCAAGTTGCTTGTATTCAGTTGGATAAAGTTTGAAATATTTCCAGGGATCCGATGTAAATAAATACAGTCTGAATATCATCCAGGGTTGGTAATTACTGCCTGAAACTCAACTAATCGTATGAGCTTTTTCCAGGTCAGGTTACTAGAGTAACTCCAAATGGAATGCAAGCAATCCTCGAAGATTACACAAGGTGTAATAGACACAAATTCGCTGGAAGCAGAGGCGAATCTAGAAGGTTAAAACTGGAGGAGAGGCAACTAAAACCCAGATTATGATAAATATATCGTGAGTTTACTATAAACTTCCAAAAGTATGTAAGTAATGGCTTCAATTATTTTTGTCATTCAAAAAACTGGGGGATTGGACCACTCCGGCCCCTGGTTAGATACGTCTCTGGCTGAAAATCATAAAAGTATCGTTGAAAAACCTAACTGTTGCAATAACATTATTATAAGACCTATAAATGTAGGTAGCATCTTTTTACTGCGACGTGAAAAGATGTTGGTACTTTGCCTTGCTATGTAGTAACTAGTGCCGATAATCTAATGCATTCAGCCTGCTGCATATAAAATACTGTTAATATATACAAACGAACCACTCATATGCCAAGAACGAATGGATGAAATTACTACGATTCGTGCTCGTATACTTTCCTTTAGTCAGGGGCGGATCCATTATGAATGTTTGGGGGGCAGTCGTTCGAAGTCAATAGGTTTTATTTTACGTTTATAATACAAAGGTGAAAATTCTTAGGCTAGGTTTTATTTTTAAAAAAATATTCAATTCTGGGGGGCGATCCCCCTGGATCAGCCCCTGCCTTTAGTGATCCATTATTGCACTGTATAGTAGGGATGGCCACATTTTCCGGAAAAACGGAAAATATTTTTTCCGGAAGCCGGAAAATTGAAAACGGAAAATTTTCCGGAAAAGCGGAAGGCGGAAAAATTTCCGGAAAACGGAAGATGCAAATTTTCCGGAAAACGGAAAATGAAAATTTCCCGGAAAACGGAAAATGAAAATTTCCCGGAAAACGGGAGATGAAAATTTTCCGGAAAAACGGAAGACGAAATATTTTCTGGAAAATGAAAATGTTCACTTGGAATAGTGACATTGGTCGTCTTACATTAAGAAAAATAACGAAAAATGCTACATGAAAACAAGTAAATGAGGCAATGCTCTTCTCCATCTAGTGCTATAGAAACGCAACTCAAACTTAACAGTGGATAGGAGAGGAAAGGTCGAGTAAATCAGCGACGAAACATTCCTTCCTGCTACATCTATTTGTACACTTGCTTAATCATGTACTTTTTTTGTTTACGTGAGGGCTTGCGGATCATTCGTTTGCGCCAGGAAATTCCGATCATGCGTGTGTTTCGGGGAATCCCCTATTATGCGTGTACCTGAGGGCAGAAACCTGGCAGTAAAGAGAGCTGGCAGTGTGTTAGTACAACTGGTATGTTTATATTCCAACCATTTCTTCATTGCTTATCATGACCACGGTGATCTCTCAAGGTCACAGATCCTGGGGGGCCGGGGGCAGGTGGACCCGCATTGTATTTATAAATATACAATATTTTGCACAATTTGAATTCAGTTTGTCTTAAAACCTTCACATATACCTTCTGCATCTGAATGGATCCCCAAAGATAGAGAAATCGGCGCCCTAGATTATATAGAATCCATACTACATTTTAATTTCACCTGCACAGGAACTTCAATTTCGGCTTTATTTCAATTATTATTAAACAAAAGTCAATAAGAAACTCCAATTAGTCGGCCCGAGCCCGGTCTGGCGCGATAAGTTTTGAAAAATCCTGGTCGGAGCCGATCCCGGGCCCGATTAAAAAGCAGTGTCTGCCCGCCCAAGCCCGACTGGTGCAGTCTCTAAAAAGTGCTGGTACATAAATGATAAATACCTTAAAAAGTAATGAAGCGTCTGATGAAGAAAATGGAACTCTCTTGAACCTGAAGTTCTCGTTTAAATTTTTACGTACAACAAATGGAATAAAATTTAATAATCCTCCGATATGAGAAGATACTTAAATATTCTTGTTGCATATTTGATGACTCATTAGAACTCTTTGCAATAAGCGCTTCATACAAGTGGTACGTTTTGTCGCATGTGATTATTTTCAGTGACCTTTACAAAACCAGTCCCAAATAGCCCTCCGGGAAAGTGGTACGTTATGTCGGTGGTATTTTCTGTCAGGTATTCATCTCTATATAACCTTGTTTCTGGAAAAGGGACGTAAAGTCTTGAAACAATACAATACAAATATGGAATACCATTTACTGATTTAGTAACTACTCATGACTAAAGTGAAAACAGCACTAGAATATGTTCCAGGTATATATATATATATATATATATTAGTGTTGTTAAAAATTTTCGGTTGTCTGAAATCCGGATTCTGAAAGTTGCGAATTTTATCTGAAAATCAAATTCAGATTTTATTTATTTATTTACATGAGCTACCAGATACAGCTCAGAGGACAATTTACACTGGAGCAATTAACAAAGATAACATTGGGAAAGGAAGTGGAAGGGAGACGACCAGGGCCTGAAATTCAAGGTACCATCCGAGCATTCGCCTGGAGTAATTGAGGGAAAACCCTGGAAAAACCTGTCAGAATGACCGGCCTCCGGATTCAAATCCTGGACCTCTCGATTGCGAAGCAAGAACGCTAACCACTAGCAGACGCTTGCTCGGATTTCATACCAGCCAAAGACCGAAATCCAGATTTTGGATATTGAAATGTTAAAAATTGAAATCCGGATTTCGGATATTAAAGTGTCAAAAATCGAAATCCAGATTTCGGACAGTAAAATTTAAAACTAAAATCCGGGGTAATGTAGGGGAAGGTATCCCCTGTTAATCTAAAGGATTATAAAAAGTATGGTCTACTAAACGGCAGGTGGCTTCAAGCACTTCGCAATTCTATTAAAATTTTACATGCCAACACCCTCCTGGCTAAAACCCTCCACCACCGTTTAAGGGTGGTCGTTCGGAGTTGCTGCCGCAATGTTGGAATTTCATCACTTTATTTTTTTTTAAAAAAAGAAGTAGGATTCTGCAAGTAATCTTACTTGTGGCAGCGGTGCGCTACCAAGACAGAGAACACGCGAAAAAGAACTTTTCCAAGGGTTAATTTACGGACATATAATTGTGGTTGGTCTCGAAGAATACAAAGTAAGCCGGCTGCCTTTACTTTCAGCGTCTTTTCTATATGTAAAATAGTCAATATTTTTATCGAAAGGCAGAGCTCAAATGTTTTTTTTTTCTTTCAGACAGTAGATGAGAAAGGGATGTTTGTTATCGCTTTAAAATCGAACATGAATACACAGAAACACTATCCCAATG
This sequence comes from Thermobia domestica, assembly GCF_964235325.1. NCBI lineage: Eukaryota > Metazoa > Arthropoda > Insecta > Zygentoma > Lepismatidae > Thermobia > Thermobia domestica. The sequence continues at coordinate 163,134,003 of NC_137458.1, forward strand.
CCGAAAATAATAGAGGCAGTAGTTGACGAACAGGGCATAGGAAATATTCTGTTACATGAGGAAGGGACTTGTACCTGCAGTCTTGTAAGTTAAAACAGTTTGGTCAAGGGTGAAGGTGGACGGATACCTGAAAGTCGTTATCTCGCATCTCATTGTCAAATTCCATGTCTCTTTCTTTCTTTCTTTAGCGTGTCTGCAGATGATTCTTACGATAGATACCAATCTTTTCTCTTTTTTGTGAGCATCAGATAAGTTTCAACTAGTGTGGAAATTGAAGCACTTCGAGGTAGGGGGAAAGTTAGTGTCTTCCTAAAATATACTTGTATACACAACGCCAAAAGTGCCTTACCACCAGTAATGCTTTCTTTCCTTCAATACTAGGCAATCCAAAAATAAGGTCATTGGGGTAGTTGAGAATTAGAAAGACGTTGTACCAAATCTCAAATTCTCAAGCATCCCAAATACCCAATTTTTTGGGTTGCCTAGTATTAAAGGAAAGAAATCATTACGGTTGGTAAGGCACTTTTGGCGTTGACCATTCGTTCCTTTATGCATTCCCATACCACTCACCCGATTGCAATGAAATTGCTGAGAGTTGTTGTGTGCAGCCCTGGGACGGCTTCTGTGAAATCAAAATTAAAAAATTCAAAATGGAGAATCAAATATGGCGGACAAAATTTGCTAAAATTTACTCAAATGAGCTGAAATTTAGTTTCTTGATATTTTTGGTGTCACTGATAACGATTATGAGGTCAAAAGTTTAAAACTAAAAGCGGCGGATCCCGTGTAACTGGCAAAATTTGTTTAAATTATCCAAACGAACTGAAAATTAATCTCGAGATATTTTGGGGTCACCCGAGCGAAGCGAGGAACGATCAATGGGGTTGTATATACGAGGTGGAAGGGGCGATCTTGAACCCGAATCCCGAAGAGGCGACCAAAATCCACCCAACCGAAGCTAGACTAAGTTGAATCGTATATTAACTGAGCCATCTGAGCGAAGCGAGGGGTTAGTTCCGAACGTAGAGAAGAACGTTTGATGGATTCATGTATGCGAAGGTGGAAGAGGTGATAAGGTGGGAGTTATCCAATGACGAAGCGAGGGAGAGTCACGAGAGCGGATATTCCAACAAATAACAATTACGAAATAGAAGTACTAAAGCTCTTATGGCAGGCAAAATTTGTAAAAAAAAATCTAAATAAACTGAGCGACGTAGATTCAGCTCCGAAGGGATGAAGCAACTCGAGCTAAACGAGGGAGAATAACAAGCATGGTTATAACGTTGCTAATTTTAGTAAATTGGAGTTATCCAATGACGTTCCCACAAGGGTGATAAGGTGAATCAAGGGACGATCAAGGGTGTTGAGGGTGCAGAGCGAATTGTTGCTATTCGAAAAATGAGTAAATTATGTATAACGAGTTCCTTTATATTCAATTTCGGTTGGAGACTTAGCAAGGCGCGTAGGATACAGATAGTTCGTTTATAAATTTAATTCTTGTAATTAAACCACAACAATTAATTATACCATTACACATGTCATCACCAAGTCCCCCCTAGAAAGCACTAAGGAACGAGGTTCCAGGGAAGTGTTTAGAAGTGCCTGGGAATTTCTCCCCTTCAATAACCACACTGGTTTCAACCCGGTTAACCCGCCCCCGATAATCGGCAGACTATATCTATTTGACCTTCCTGCTGCTGTAGTAGTCATCGTGCGCGCATATGGTGGCCTGAATGAGGGCTCGATTTCCGGAGGAAGAACATTGAACGTATTACAATATTCCGAAACCTATTTTCAACTCATATCCTTGGTTACAGGAATCCTTGTTCAATTACAGTTCAAGTGGGTTCATGCTTAATAACTAAACCAAAACCTAAACCACTGGCGTTACAGGCCTTATAGGTCCTTTGCCGGCTCCAACACACTTTGCTAGCGACTGGTGGATCTACGTCCACCTGAATGACGAATAGGTGGTTTGCCCATTGCGTCACCCTACCGTCAATAAGCCTTGTGGGGGGCTTTCTAGACCTAGTGTGCGTCATGTCATTTATTCAAATGACTCTCCAGTTTGACTCACGACGATGGGTGGACGCCTATAATTGGAATGCTCCATCCAGGAATTGAACCCGGGACCACGTGGACATTATTCCAACGCTCATGGTAAATAACATCTTCCTTAAAGTGAGTTCATGTTCTCTTGACATTCTTTTGTTTCCTCCGATTCCTATTCCACAATTTTTCTCCCTCACTTGCAATCATCATACGTTTTATTCCATTCTCATGGTATAAGCGTGACAGTTACACTAAATTTTCCATTTATTACTCTATTTATTATTCGTAAATTATATTAAAAGATTACTTTTATATTAACAACAGTCAGTCCATATGTTTAAAAGAACCAACCTAGTTATTATAGTATGAAACACTTCCTTTCAATGCTTTCAAACTAGTTCTGAAGAGCAGAGATTATAAAACATTCCTTTTACGCAACAACATTCCATCACGTGTTTTAAATGTGATAACTGGAAACTGGCGACTAAATGTCGCGACAGTTTTAACACACCACTGTTGCCAGATTGAATTAATGACGTACCAAGTTACACTAGTTAACACACTGTGTTAAATACAAACAACCAATTTCTTCTCTATATATACCATAACTATTTTATTAAAATTAGTATCTTAGTAAAACATTTGTTGTTAAATTTCCTATAACTATTTTATGTTAAAAGTAATATGCATTTGGCAACACCGCAGTATTCAAGTTTGTTTGCATACACTACATTAAGGGGAACTCCTCCCCTTCCCTTCACTTCCGACAGGCACAAACCCTACATCCTCAGGACTATCGACCGGTATAAACTCCACTTACTTGGGAACCTCCGATCAACCCCCTGCTCGCCACCAAGTAACACACATAGATGGCGTTAGTGAAAATTTTCAAGTTCATTTTTAACACACTTTTAGACGATTTCTTCACACACCACTAGATCTGCGTTGGTGTGTGCGACAAAATGGGGAACCGGACGTTATATATTCCGTTCGACTCGTCATGACCCACAGATGTAGGAAAATTGGTCAGAACATTCTGGGGAACCACCAAAAGTTCCCCACTTTTGAAAAGTTCCCCAGAGCGCTGGTGTTTAACCGGTGATGGTTCCCCCCAATGTAGTACTTACAAACACACACACACACACACACACACATACATACACACACAAATCAAGAAGTGTCACATTCTTATTCCTACTTTACAGTACATGGCACAACTTATATCTTGATCAGTAGTAACCAGTAGTTCGTCGCATTGTTCGAGTAGAGACTAAACCAGTCAACGAACGTCTAGTACCGGTACAGCGTTTCCCAACCTTTTTCAACTTGCGGCACACTTCAGGGTAACTTAAATTCTCGCGGCACACATATTATTATTATTATTATTATTATTATTATTATTATTATTATTATTATTATTATTATTATTATTATTATTATTATTATTATTATTATTACTTGAAAATATAAAATATTGTAGTATTTTTTCTGATTACTGACATCCTTCTCACAGAGAAGAAAGCTAGACCACTGTTTTTCCCCCGTGGTAAATCATTATGCTTATTTTTCATTTTAATTTAAAAATAGAAAACAATTACAATCAGATATAGGGCTCAAGTTGTTAAAAATACACTTTTTTTTTATCGAAAACTGTATCCAACCTTTCATTAAGAAGGAGGATCACTAAATAACGAACGAACAAACGAATCTCTTTTACTTTTAAAACACAAATATAGGTAATTCGTATGCATGTTTACTTTGCCGGAAGGATTGAATAATATTTTAAAATTTCAAGTTACGAAATAGTCTGCAACAATCAAGAAGCAATAATGGTCATAACAATGATAACAAATACTTTTTTTCAAAATTAGAAATGTACAGAAAAATGTTCTACAGAAAAGTAACACAGTATGAAACTTTAAATTTTAGATTCATAGTAGTAATTTGAAATACAAATATACCTTTTTCTGTATGTCTTGCAGTTTGATTTTTATAGAATTAATAATTTTGTTCCGATTTCCTCGCGGCACACCAGCGACCCATTCGCGGCACACCACTGCGCCGCGGCACACCGGTTGGGAAACGCTGGTCTAGTATATACAAACCGAAAAGAACACTAAAACAAGCTATCAAGCATTTCTCATGAATCTTCCCCTTCCCGATATTTTCATTTGCTGTTAACTTTTCCCCTGCAGAAGACACAAAAAGCACAAATAACTTACTAAAGTTCATTTGTAGTTAAAACTTTATCTAACATAGCTATATAGCAAGAACAAAAGTCATGCTGTGGCTTCAAACTTCGATAACTTCCCACAGCTCAGTGCTCTTGTTCCTTTTGTAACGCTGTCTTGGAAAACAATTTTCGATGCTCATTTGTTTGATTAATGGCTAATAGTAGAAGAACAGTAAAGTTTGAAACAAATTTACTTTCGTAATTAATATTTTTCATTAGGTGGTTTAAGTTTTAAATGTTTCAAAAAGTTGAGAAGCAGTGGGGTGGCGTAATCTCACAAACAAGACAGTCATAAGGAAAACTAAAAACAAAAAGATTCATTTCAAAGGGAAAATTTACTTTAAAATAAATGGAAACAATAGTCTATTCCAGATATAATAGATCTGCAATTACAACCCGTAGCAGTTTTTTAATCTCAATTTTTTTTTGATTGATTGGAATTGAATGGGGACATCGGCAACCTAACCATTTGCCCTTATCATGATAAATACTACTGTATTATTTTTCAATCAGTTTTGCATTGTACTTTCCTTTGTTCTAATCCGCCTCCCTTTTCTTTAAGTGTCTCCTTATTTGTAAGTGTACTTCACGATTTTTTATTACTGGAATACCCACTAGAGTCTGACTAGTGAATTCGTCATATCTAGGAAGATCTTGACAGTATTGTGTAGAACTGGCAACGGATAGACGCCAAAGGCAGTAATAATTTCAGGGGCTTCCCCCGGGGAAAACCTCCGATTGTGCTCAACAAGGTTAATAGTATTTTCGCAGTACTATACTTTAATCCCGTGTGTATTGAAATCCCCCCTGGGGAAGTCGTCTGAAATTACTGTAAAAAGGAGTTTGCTTGACATACAGAATTTTTATTCGAAAATAAGTCGAGAGGCTACAATTTCTGTGCTGGTGGGAAGGGGAGGAACATGCCTACAAACATTGGTCGAAAAAATACATAGAATCACCCTGAATTTAATATTGCCCCTTTCCACTTATTGGGTGCTGTAGCCAGTTTAAATCTTGAATCACATCTAATGCCAATGTGACGACCAAGAGAAAGAATACTGCAAAAGTAAATGTCGTGTCATTTCCATCAACTAATACTTACTTCTTTTAAGTATTACAGAAGTAGAAAGAGATAATTCTACATCGCTATGTGATCTGTGCTATATCGTTAGTCTATGTGATCTGTGTTCTACACAGAAATTATGTTAGTAACTGAAAATACAGATCATTCTTGAGAATTTACTGCAGTATCAACCAATATTAGCCGTCATTGATCTTCAATCTAATGTGAAACAAGAACATATTCTTTATCTGTATTACGTAGTCGTTTAAAAAAAATGAAAAAATTGAATTATATTTAGGTGAATTGTAATTAATGTTATCGGCTACGTAATGATAAATGATCTAACTTTTTTCCTATTCTGTTGTGTTTATATGTGATAACTTGTCGAACGAAATTAAAGCTGTTTCTAAAAGTGAGAATTGCACTCCGAGTACGCAAGCTCAAAGTATACAGTTGGTGTGAATATCCTATAATGAACACATCCATGATGAATACTCTGTCAACTTACCCTGGGGTCATATTAACTTTTTAATCCGCATTATGCTACTGCACCTCATCGTTATACAACATGAAACATTTATAACAAAGAAAGAACTGCAAAAGCCGATCCAAACAATAAGCAAACTAATGTGTCAGTCTTTCCTGGAAATTTTACATGACTGGAAAAGAATTATTTTCAGTCATATTAATGATATAAAAATACAAAAATACAGAATATATTAAGAACATATGGAGTCATCACATCATAACTAAATGTTATACAGTACAACCGCTCAAATCCGAACAAATTGGGGCTGAAGCGTGTTCGGATTTCGGAGTGTTCGGATTAGCCGGGAAATAATATTACGTACTTATTTCGTCACTGAATTGGCGGTAAAACAACGACTGAGGTTAGACAGGGTGGCCCAGTGGTCGAAAGGGCAGTGACCTTGACTGGCGGGTGTACACTGATGTCCAAAATGATTGAAACAACACCTGCCAGCCACTCCAAACGACATGATGTTCATGCGACGATGGCTTGGAATTGCCTCCGCGGGAAGATTTTCTAATCTTCGACAGTTAAAGATAACTGAATTCAAGTGAAAAATCAGTGTTTGTTTAATCTTGTGTTGTTATTTTTCGTGTGAATCGTAATCCAGTTAACCTAAAATGATTTCATTGTTTTAGATATTTTGAAATACGTAAGTAAACAAACTATTTCCTATTTTATCCAAACTTAATTGTATTTTTTAACGTTTTGAATAAGTATTAAGTCTAAAAATGTTAAAACCTTTAAAAAAACTAAATTCGTGTGATTAAATCTTTTTTTTATTTTCCAGCTGTAGTTATTTTTTTCTTGAGAACGTGTTCGGATTTGCCGGGTTTTCGGATTTCCGGGGTTCGGATTTGAGGGGTTGTACTGTATATATATCGGGTATTGCAAAATAAATGTTACAAGTCTTGGGAGGTGACTCCTGCCACTGAGACAAGAAAAAAGTTCTCTTGAACTTTCTGCTATCTGACATAGTTTCAGATCTACAAGGTGCCGAAAGCGTGGGAAAATGACTTTCGGACGCCAATAGTTCGGAAATTATCCAACACAAAGAGGGCGGGTAAAAAATTCACTGAAGAAGTCATACCTGCTCTATTGAATTTTGCATGCTCCACAATCCTACCATGCACGCGCAAGGGATTCCCCAAAGGAATGTAGGGGGTCCCGGATAATCTGTAAAATGAAAATTGGTCTAAATGGATATGAATTGATAGGCTTTCTACCAGGTAACAATAATTCGTTTGTATTAAGTCGATATCTGGAACAAATACAAAATGGCGGACACCTTCATGCCCATTGTGTGTGGTTGCATAATCGCCAGGTACGGATGCTGGCCAACAGTGAAGTTCTGAGTATTAAGTGTAGCGAATTTGTACTCAAATGCTCTACAAAGACATCTGGAGTGTCGGTAGAACATAACAGATGAAGCAGGGTGATTCACATGTGTGGTAACACTTAACGAAAAATGCCTAGAAATACACTCATACTCAGTAAACGAGAGTTCAAAGCATCGGAAATGTAAGGATTAGCGTCAAGAATATGAAAGCCATTGCCAATTCACCAATAATATTCCTTCAAACCAATGAAATATGATGTGCATGGTTGCATACCAATAAGGATGCAACAACTGAGGCCAAGTTGAAATTGTGCAATTGGACTCACTAAGAAACTGGGTAAACTAAAGGGATGTCACTAGTGGGATCGCATGATCGATATTGAAATGTGGCCAATGTGTGTGTTGATATCAACATGTAGCTAATGGACAAATGTCAACATGTCCCACTACTGCTGAGACACCGTCTCACGTGCGAAAACTAGGAAAATAGCGTTGTACACTCTGCTATTACATCTGGTGCACCTTTTGGTAGAACGTAAATAGAACACGATTGTATGAATGTCTCTCTTTGTTTGGGACATTGTCCCACAGTCAACACATATGAAAAGAAATATCTTAATGCATGGTTCAAATTCTGATAGAGCGTGAAAATAACAAACTTGTATCATGTCCCCCATCATCTGGGACATATGACGTACTTGAAATATAGGAAAATATCTCCAGAAATTCGTATCTTACACACAGTGTACATGCCGAGACAAAGACGAAACTGAACCCTTCTGGCACATTTAACACTACAGCTGGAATACCATACATATGGAAAATAAAACGACATGAGAAATAGGAAGAAACGTCTTAAAGCTCTGATTATTTACAACTGTGCAGTACGAGTAACAAAATGAAACACACAAGCATGTCGGGAGGCTGTACAAGGGCGCTTGCCAAACAAAGTGGGTACTCCTCAAAGAAATGAATACAGAGAAAGTGAGGCTCCTTCGAACCTCACGGCTAGAGCACTCGCTTTTGCTCGCGTGGTCGCAGTTTCCAATCCTACTGGGAACCCACGGCCTCAGATTCAATACCCGAGTAGTTATTTTCCTATTTTTCGCACGTGGGACGGTGTCCCAGCAGTAGTGGGACATGTTGACATTTGTCCATTAGCTACATGTTGATATCAACATACACATTGGCCACATTTTAATATCGATCATGCGATCCCACTAGTGACATTCCTTTAGTTTACCCAGTTTCTTAGTGAGTCCAATTGCACAATTTCAACTTGGCCTCAGTTGTTGCATCCTTATTGGTATGCAACCGTGCACATCATATTGCATCGGATTGAAGGAATATTATTGGTGAATTGGCAATGGCTTTCATGTTCTTGACGCTAATCCTTACATTTCCGACGCTTTGAACTCACGTTTACTGAGTATGAGTACATTTCTAGGCATTTTTCGTTAAGTGTTACCACACATGTGAATCACCTTGCTTTATCTGTTATGCTCTACCGACACTCCAGATGTCTTTATAGAGCATTTGAGTACAAATTCGCTACACTTAATACTCAGAACTTCACTGTTGGCCAGCATTCGCACCTGGCGATTATGCAACCACACACAACGGGCATGAAGATGTCCGTCATTTTGTATTTGTTCCAGATATCGACTTAATACAAACGAATTATTGTTACCTGGTAGAAAGCCTATCAATTCATATCCATTTAGACCAAGTTTCATTTGATAGATTATCCGGGACTCCCTACGTTCATTTGGGGAATCCCTTGCGCGTGCATGGTAGGATTGTGGAGCATGCAAAATTCAATAGAGCAGGTATGACTTTTTCAGTGAATTTTTTACCCGCCCTCTTTATGTTGGATAGTTTCCGAACTATTGGCGTCCGAAAGTCATTTTCCCACGCTTTCGGCACCTTGTAGATCTGAAACTATATCCGATAGCAGAAAGTTCAAGAGAACTTTTTTTCTTGTCTCAGTGGCAGGAGTCACCTCCCAAGAATTGTAACACTTATTTTGCAATACCCAATATATATATATATATATATATATATATATATATATATATATATATATATATATATATATATATATATATATATATATATATATATATATATATATATATATATATATATATATATATATATATATATATATATATACTAGCAGCGTTCACCCCGCTTCGCTGCGGTCACCCCGGAACGCAATAAACTTTGTTACTTACAAGGCAGGGTACCCAGGTGTAACACGCCGATTGTGATAAGATTGCACAGACATAAAGAACATCGAAAATGAAGCGACACGTATTTTTTTATATCGGCCAACAAGCACATTGAAAGGGTCAAATAGGGGCATAAAAATGGGGTCAAAATGAGATTATGTGGAATATAGCGAGAACGAGAAGAGATATCGGAAAAGGTTAAATGTACGAAATATTACCCATAGTCGACGCAATTCAATGAGGTAGAACGCACCCATAAGAAGAGATTAGAACATCCGGAAATGGACCAATCATGTGTACAACGTTGTCACAATGTGTTACGGAAATGAGCGAAAAGGGTGATAAGGAGCAGGAAGAAAGAAGAAACGAAAACAGAAAATACGTGTTTTTGCTTTGGGTGCATACATCACCCATATGCGAAAAAAACTCAGATTTATCTCAATGCACGAAGATGGGATAACACGCAGGAAGGATGCAAACGCCGTTCGTATAGGCAGTCAGCGATACAGTACTGCGCAGTGGGTTGCATATATCGGATAATGGGAACAAAAATTCATAGCACAGTAGAATGTAATAGCAGCATACGTAAGATAAATAGCAACATTAATATCAGTACCACACATGAGTATCAACATTATATCACTACAAAAATACGCGTACAACATAACAGTATTAGTAACAATTTTGTTTTTGTGTTGCTACTGCTTACACAAATTTTCGTTTCCAACATCCATTTCATCGCTGATCTCATTACGCGATATATGCAACCTACTGCGCAGTGCTGTCTCGCTGGCTGTCTATATAAACGGCGTTTGCATCCTTCCTGCGTGTTATCCCATCTTGGGGCATTGAGATAAATCTGCCTCTCTTTCGCATATGGGCAACATATTCATCCAAAACAAAAATACGTAATTTCTGTTTTCGTTTCTTCTTTCTTCCTGCTCCTTATCACCCTTTTCGCTCATTTCCGTAACATATTGTGACCATGTTGTACACGTGATTGGTCCATTTCCGGATGTTCTGCTCTCTTCTTATGGGCGCGTTCTACCTCGTTGAATTGCGTCGACTATGGGTAGTATTTCGTACATTTAACATTTTCCGATATCTCTTCTCGTTCTCGCTATATTCCACATAATCTCATTTTGACACCATTTTTATGCCCCTATTTGACCCTTTCAATGTGCTTGTTGGCCGATATAAAAAAATACGTGTCGCTTCATTTTCGATGTTCTTTATGTCTGTGCAATCTTATCACAATCGGCGTGTTACACCTGGGTACCCTGCCTTGTTAGATAATTTTTACTTTTTCGCTTTCAAATTGCAGTAAATGTTAAAATTATAGCGCCTGTCATTTATGTTAACCCGCCGAGTCACATGGTCATGCGGGTTGCATATAAATACGTTTATTTTTACCTATGATGAACTAATAACAAAGGATTTGTACGTATGGACACTTGAATGGTCAATTATCTCAAGACACTGGTAATTAAAAATTAAAGTGATATGATAAAAACCATCTAGGGTCCAAATCCTAATAACCCCCCAAAAATGAAAGAAATTGGTTCAGCCGTATTAGCGTGATGAGTTCACAAAGGATTTGTGCGTTCTCTTTTATATATATAGATATATATATATATCTTAATTTATGCCAATGATTTCAGACGTTATATTCGACCGGCACATATAGAAAATTTTATCTTTTCATGTCTTCCACGTACAGATTAACAAAAGAGCTACACCTATATATTGTGTTATGCATAAAAGCAACTCTTACTAACTTAAAAATTACCAACGTATTAATGTCTTAATACCTTTACTGGGTATCCTAGAGGTATTGGATACTTTGAATAAGGAAGGTATTTATGCAGACCTTGGACTTTTAGCTAAAGGTACAAATAACAAAAATATAAGGGTTACTAACCTATAAACCCTCATGAAATAAGCCCTAGACCCTGAATACGCACTCCAATACATTGTGTGTAATGGCGATTCATGAGGAAAGTGGTTCGGAGTTCGGAGACTGTTTTATCGCTACAAACTAAGAAAAAACACCGGTACCTGATGTGCTAATTCCTGTCTAGAAGAATTAGTGATTAAGTAAGTTCTCTTCCTTTAGTTTCGCACTGGTAGCGATAAAAGTTTATTTTTTATCGAGGTACCTTGCATTAAGAGCAGCCACTGCTTTGTATATTTCACTATGATATTCCAAGTAGTGGTCTCCCTCGGGCCGGACTCGGACCTACAAAGCATATATGTCACTTCGGGCCCGAGTTGTAAGTTTTTAAGTGTATAGCCATATTTCTCGGGCCTAACTTGTAAATATACTATACAACGATATTTATTACACCATTCTCTCTGAAGAACTTTTAAAGCACATCTGCAAAGTTAAACCGTTTATTGCTGTAAATAAAAATTCAATTTTGCGTTATTTATTAAGTTATGTAATTCGGGTTTATTTCGGGCTCATTTGATTATCACATGTGCTCGAGCCTAAATGCTAAAACATATTTCGGACTCGGGTCGGCCCTCACATTATAAACTCACGGGCCGGGTCGGGCCCGGGCAAAAAATTCCTAGCTACAGCCACCCCCAATTCCAAGCTACAATAAGTGAACAATCTCTTTTCCGGTTCTCAGTGTTTCCGCTGAATCATGAAACAAGTTCTTCGTCATAGCATACCTAGCATTTTTTTTTAATTGCTCATTGATCGAGCAGACCAGTGCGTCAAACTCTTGAAAAATAATTACAAAGTGGTGTAAATATTACACAGAAGTGCAGAGAACTAACAATTTCTCTTAAAGACAAGTTTACTTAAAAAAAACAAGCAACAGAATAGACGTTAAATGCTCAGGAAGAACCAACAGAACTATGAAAGAGTCATTTACAATCGGTATCAAATAGGACAATGGCCCAGCGCCTTCAGATCTATGGTCTTTGAAGTAGGATTGTGGTGAAGAAACTATTCCTTCAAGCAGGAAACATTACAAAAAGATTATCCTGCCCTATAATAATAATAATAATAATAATAATAATAATAATAATAATAATAATAATAATAATAATAATAATAATAATAATAATAATAATAATAATAATAAAGATTGGAACGATGAATAATGGAAAAGGGTACTCTGGATAGACGAATCTAAATGTCAATTTTTCGCCTTCCAGTGCTAGAAGTTTGTTTTTATCATCGTCCCGAAGAGCACTTTCATCCCGACCGTGTAATACCTACAAGAAGGCACGCAGAAAGTAGCTCACTGTTGGGGTTGCTTTGCAGACTACCAAGTTGATAATTCAGTTTGAATTAATGGAATAATGGACAAAAACGTATTTCACAATGTTTAAATAAGACATAGAATTTCACCAGGAACGTGCATTTAAGGCAGTAACTTTGTATTACAGCAGGATTACCATTCCAAACATTATTGCAGCTATGCAGTAAGTATCTGCAATCAGGGGCGTCGGAACCGGCGGGCCAAGTGGGACAGCTGCCCCCCTGAAATTTTCATGAAGGGCAAGATACTCGTTTTGCCCCTCCACTTTAGACTGTAAAAATATCACATAAAAGTGATTATATGAACTAAATTTGTTTCTTTATGGTAGTGTAAAAATTCTCTATTCCAGATTCATCTTTCTCTTTGAGACCTGAGAACGGGAGCTTTTTCTCACCCCATATTAGACAGAAAGATTTAGGAAAAAGAATTGAAAATTCTCTTTCTTTCCATTGGTGTACATTTTTAAAACACTAAATTCTTTAAGAATTGTTGTTTAAGTAATCACAAGTCTGCAATATGAAACGAGTCGTTGAGCGAGATTTTAAAGTTTAAAAAAATATTGGTTTAAGATGGATCACCACCCGGAAGTCAGTAAATATTTTAGTTTATTTCCTTAACTACTGCGCAATGAAACGTTGCATATTATAAATATTGTACTATAAGATAGAGTTATGTTTCAGCTACAACACAGGATACTGATTTATTTGGTTGTGTCTTTTGATATCGAAAAAGATAACAAATAAAAGAAAATATTAGATTAGTTTTACAATGAGCACACAAGGTGGCACTTACTGTTAGATCATACTAGAAGTGCTCATTTTTATGAAATGTTTATTTGTATATGTAAAGTATGTTAAAGTAACAATCTTATTATGAAAAAGATATATTGTTTGTCCGTTTCTCGTGTCACGTTTTACATTTTATTTAGATATTAATTTATATTTAAGAAAATAGATTTTGAGAAGAAACTTGCGCAGAACGCCATAATGCGTTGTTGCCAAATTTGTACGTTTAATTCCTGGATTCTAGCGTTGCTGTTCGAGAAGCGAAACTTAGCTGTGAATTCTGGTAAGGGTGTAAAATTAATTTCTCCAGTAAGTATCCAAGCAAAATTCGATGATAATTTCCTTTATTATCTGGCATAAGTAAACACTGGACACTATCTGGCAACGCCACACTATACAAGCAGCATTTAGCATAGCACCGAGAACACCTGGTGATCCACCTTAAATGCGTAACAGAACATTCAAATGTATTTTCCATAAATTTAAATTATTCTTACAAACAATATGCAGAGTGCAGTACGTTTATAGTGAGAAAAATGTATCCCTTGTGAGCACTAATGAATGACAGTATTTAGGACGTTCTTGCTTGAAAAGGGGACAGGAGGGGGACACGTTCACGAACGTCAGCAAGGGAGCTTCCGACTGGGATGTATGCGGGGGTGGGCCCTGGGGGTCCGGACCTTCTCCGAAATCCCGACTATTCTGTATATTGAACTAGAAGAAGCAAGAGGGTGCGAATCAGAAATTGCTATTGCATACGTATATACAGTAGGGTGGAGTGTAAAGAGGCCAAAATTTTTTTTTTCGAAATTCGATTTTGGATAGGGGGAAAAAGTTGCATCATATAGTACTTTACCATGGAAAATTTCAATTCTCTAAAATAATTTTTAGCTGGGGCGCAATGGGCCTTAAGTATGATAAGGCCAATTTTAAAAAATCTAAATTCGAATTTGGATATGGGGCAAAAGTTGCATCATATCGTAGTACTTACCATGGAAAATTTTAATTCTCTAAAATATTCTTAGCCGGGTCAATGGGCCTTAAGTTTCGTAGATTTTGTAAACAAATACACGTTTGTTGTGTATTTGTGTAATTATTAGACAGCTCTTCGTTTGAAGTAGACTGTAATTTGAAGGTGTTATGATTCGTTATCGTGACGAGTTGAATTTCTAAAGCTACCGAAGTTCATATTCTATGTAACAGGCTACATCAAGCCAGAATTCACCACTAAGAAGTGGCTGCCGTCGAGTTCAATCCCACCCACTCGCTAACATTACATTGAATATTTCATAAGTTTCGTTCACGTCTTCCTGTAAAATACTGCGACTTTGTCTCAAAAGTAGGCATGTATTTTCTGGAGTCAATTTTGGAACGAATAAAGAAATCGCTCTCTCGTGCCCCACATACTGAAAGAAGTTTCACTAATTATTTCCACTAATTCTTCTACTACTTACTTATATATTTCAACTCGGGAATATCAACACTTCTGAAGTGCGAATTTCTTGCAATTTTTCATGTCTCATGAGTCAGTATTAGTGTTCTGTTATATTACACTCATTCCAGTTTATCATTTCTGTGTAATTATTAGTCTCGAAGTTTAATACTGGCACTTCGAAGGAACGGATTTCAGAACGGATTTCGTGGCATGTGCTTTCTGGATTGGAATATTTTATCAGCAGCAGTAGTTAATCTGTCGACATCAATCATGGCAATGAGAATGTTTTGAAGATTCGCATAGAATGCATTTCTGGAAATTACTTTATTGACTGGAGTCTTGTAGACTCTATAGTTCTTGCAAACATCGCGGAAATTTTATGGTCAAGAACAAATGTTTAGCTCCGTATTTGACAAGAGGTTTCAGTTTGATGTTGAACCTCACTGATGTTTATACTTTTACCACAAACTTTGTGAGAGTTTTGAGCTCCTCTGAAGGATTTGGCATTGATAGAAGTAGACGTAAAAGTCTGTAAGCCATTGTTAACCAGCAAACATGCCCAAATTTTCCAGGTTTCTTAATCTGCTAGGCTTTTATCAGACTCATCTTATTACAGATTGGAGTATTTCACACAAGTACCTCTGGTCATAACTGAGATCAGGCACATTTAGGAGTGTAGGAGGTTCTGAATAAATCTTTTCGAAGCCGTACACTGAATTTGTTTCACAATTC
Source organism: Thermobia domestica (assembly GCF_964235325.1). Lineage (NCBI taxonomy): Eukaryota > Metazoa > Arthropoda > Insecta > Zygentoma > Lepismatidae > Thermobia > Thermobia domestica. Next base: position 163,149,683 of record NC_137458.1, read on the forward strand.
ACAAATGATCTACCAATAGAGCCAAAGAAAGTGTAAGGGCCAGTATTTATATCATCGATTTCTTTTAGTAAATGACGAAGTGGTAGTTCAATGAACTGCAATAAGCACATGCACCACTGCAAGGGCCTCCGTAAATGGTTTCCGAGCATTCTAATCACTCCTCCTTTCGACCCTAACATTAATATTAGTGCCATCGCAGCCGATAGCTACCACATCTGATAGATCCACTTTATTTTCTTGTAATTCGCGGCAGATGAAACTAGCAATATTCTTTGCTGATGCTAATCCGGTCAAAGCATTTCCAGCATAGCCGAGAAATTTGTTACCCGTTTCTACACGGATACAATAATGTTTTTCTATCTTCATATCTCTGATTTCCGGACATCGTGAGCGTTTGGTCTTTCTTCCAATCAAAATAGATGGCACGAGGTTTCACTTTATTAACAGTCTCTTTAGTTCTTACACTTATATCATTTTTCACAACCTTTCTTTGAATTTTACTTCTGTCAATTATGTTTTGCGACTGCTCTAGACTCGACATTAAAAATCTTCCAAAACCGCAGTAGCAATTGCTGCAATTTTTCTTCTAGTCATGCCGGTTTTCTCCTTCACTTTTGCTAATGTTGGGACGAATTTTCTCATTTGTGTGCATCCAATCTGTGCTTGCTCTCTTGTCTTCTTCAAAGGATACTTCCAACTACAATTGATCTCCTCCAGCTTCAGTGTGTTCTTTATTGTCTTCCTGTCTTGTTTCCTATATTGTCTTCCTATCGAAGATGACAAGTAGTCCGAAGATTCGATAATGTAACTATAGTAGAGTATAATACTCTTTGGTTGAAAGCTTCACCGTAAGGTCGCTTTTTGGCTTTCCTTCCTTCTCTTTTCTTGAATTTCTTTATCCAAGTAATATCAATAATACCGAATATCATTTTTTACTCACCACCCAGCAACACAAATAGGCTAGTTATCACCCGGGGCAAGAACTCGCCTTAGCACCTCCCCACCAACCAAACCAAAAGGCTCCCCAATTATACCTGATATTGGCATCAGACAGTAGTTCTATTCCATTCTTTCTTCAAGTGGTAAAGCTTGATTTCAAAATTGTAGTACATATATTAATTTTCAGTACAAGATAAAACACTAAACTACTTTGTAACTGATTGACAAATAATCTGAGAGTAGCATGCTTGACACATTCTTACAGTCTTAACGAAATAACTGTAAATCACAATGTTTTTGGAATTATATCAGGATGTGGATATGTGTGGAATGAATCAACAGTCTTGTGCTTTAAAATAGAATATTTAATTATGAAAAACAATCAAGCTGTTGTTTTGAGTATACTCGAACATTTTACAAATCTCTTAAATCGATGTAAGTTAAGTGAAAACACAAAAAGCTGGAACTAAAATTTAACCTTGCGGGCTCTTTTAGATGCAGGTTTTTTTTACAATGTCCTCAAAACATGGCTTTGAAGCTAACTTATGCTCTATGGATATGATCCTAAGGTTGGTGAGTTGTTGTTGCCTTCTTAAAATTCTGAGGTATTTTTTTTATGATCTTTAGTTTGTTAAAACTCCTTTCCTTGCTTTATAGTGAAAATAATTTTGCCCAGTTTTACGCCCCCCAATTTGGCGCCCGGGGCACAAGCTCCGTTTCCTCCCTAGTTAACGTCACTGTCACCACCAACTAAACTATTATACTATTAACAATACTGCCAAAAGTTCATTGTAGGATATCAGAAGACTTATTAAATAGCAAAAAGCTTTTTTTATGACAAACTCGCAAAATGCTTATAGTTGATCACTTTTCGTCTTAGTATTCCCAAGTTTCAGGATCATTGTGCCCCAGCTAAAAATAATTTTAGAGAATTAAAAATTCATGTTGTTATCTATTGACAAACGATGCATCTTTTGCTCTCTATCCATAATACAAATTAAAAGTCTACATTCAGCGAAGATTTGCTAAATAGTTACACAGTAAACGGAAATTGATTTGCAAAATCTCAAACTTAAAGCCCCTTGCGCCCCGGCTAAAAATTATTTTAGAGAATTGAAATTTTCTATGGTAAAGTACTACGATATGATGAAACTTTTGCCCCCTATCCAAATTCGAATTTCGAAAAAAAAATTTCGCTCCACCCTAATATACAGTACAGATGGTTTTAAAAGAATATCGTAACATTTAGGAATTACTCAGTATAGATACTTGTTTGTAGTTGAGTTAGTGCACCAATCGCGTTGGTGTCATAATACTGTTTGTTTTGGTGTTCCTCTTTCATGAATTTTGTTTTCTCCATGTTTGTGTGCTTTTTTATGCAAATGCGGTATAACGTTTTGAAGCACAGAATGTCCTATATCTAACAATCAATTTATTTTCTTCATATTACCCCAGGGGTAAAATTGGATCTGAGAAGGTAGGGAGCGGTAGGTAGCGGCATGACGTCACGATGTCCCCTGCCTCTCTTTGCCCATTGTAATTTTTTTTTCACAAAGTCGACGGTCTAATTACTAGTTGGTGAACCTTTACTACAATTTTTCAGCGCACAATTATTATTTACAGGGTTAAAATTTTGGTTGAGGTGATATTTGTTTGGATTCTTTTATCATTGCTTTACCAGCACAACAGGAAGCAAAATGAACACTGCTTAAGTCCTCGGAAGGAACACTCAGTTTATACATTAACGATCGCTTGAATCCCCTAACTACCCTATCACCTAACGTTTACTTAGGCCATGTAGGAGAGAGTGCTGAAACCTGTAAATTAGTGTGACATTGAAATAAAAGAGTTAACCTCACGTTACTAATAGTTTGCTGTTTATGTAGGGATGCATGGAAATGCATATGTTATACATGTGTTCCTTACTTTATTTCTTACTTTATGTCTAACCGAAAAAGAACCCTTCTTGACACATGGTTAACATCACCAATAAAGAAAGTATTGAAAAATACAAGTCTTCCTGGTGTTTATGAAAAAAAAATCACCAATAACCAGTGCCAGAATTGGTACAGAAAGTTCACAACAAAATACATCTCAGAATTCTCTGCAATGTGCCTGACTTGAAGTACCGGATTCCACGAGCATCTCCAAGCAGCAAATTGAGCAAAGCATCAGGCAAATCGCAACATAATTCCCCCAACACTCCCACACAGTACTTGACTAAAGAACTTGATGAAAGATCTTGTGTAACCGATTAAGGGAAAAAGTTCGAAATTCGTGTTTAAGACAATAAAACTCAGGCGACCAAGGATTTCAATTTTTCACGAATTGTATGCCAATCTTGTCGCGAGGAATGGTTTCATACATTCTCCGATTACATTATGATACAGTCAGAAATTATGTTTTGTGTTTTGATTGTATAAGGCATATCATTTGACAGGTAAAATGCTGATACAAGATGAATTGTTTTTTCTCGCCATAGGGTTCAAGAACTGGAAAAAGACCACAGACAAATTCAGAGAACATTAGAAAAACGGACTCCATTGTTCGAATAATGTCCGTGTGGGCATTTCCAACACAGTTAAAAATATGTATATAAAATTGTAACCAGTTCAGAATGCTCCAAGAGCGTTGCCAGAATGAACTTAAAAAGAATGGATAGATGGTACGGGAAGGATAACTGTCATTGTTCCTAGATGTAAAAGTAAATCTTTTTATCCGCACCTTCTCTTTCTTGCAAAAATATAGCAAAATATCATCTCTCTATGACTTACAGTTCTCAAGATATGGCTGCTTAAATATCTGGAAATTCGAACTTTTTGGCCAATATCTCGGCAAGTTGACCAGTAGGCAGTTAATCAGTGGCCATCGGTCATTATTTGGTACCAAAAAGTTCACCATCCTCTTAGGTATTGATCAACATCAATATCATTTCTCTACAACTTTTGGTTCCCAAGCTACGGCTCCTTAAATATATAGAAATTGGGCATTTTTTGGCCAATATCACGGAAACGGTAAGTCATAGAGAGATGATATTGGTGTTAATCAATACCTAACAGTATGGTAAATATTTTGGTACCGGTAATAATTGGTGGCCATTGGCCAAAACAGTGGCCAGTTAGACAGTGGCTAACGGTTACTCTTTGGTACCACAATATTTACCAGCCTCTTAGGTATTGATTAAGATATTGATTACCAATATCATCTCTCTATGACTTACGGTTCCCGAGATATGCCTCCTTAAATCTCTGGAGTCGGCCATTTTGGCCAATATTTCGGGAACGGTAAGAGTGACGCGAAAAATTTAATCACTTTCTCTGATAGGTTTAGATGCTCTATCGAATGCACGGTCCAAAATTGGAAAAAAATCACAAATAATAGACAGACGGACAGACAGAAAGACAGACACACAGACATAGATAGTTCAGTAACGAACTTTTTAAGTTCGGTGAAAATTGTAGTTACAAACAGGCATTTCTTGTAAGTAGTACAATTTTTAATATTTTATATGTTTTTAACTGTGATTTAAGTGGTTTAAAATGTTTTGATCATACCAGAATCCAGTACAAAATTGGCACTTGATTTATTAATCTTAAAGATGTAAAGCAAGATGCTTCTCGTAGATGGAAATTTTACCCTCACGAAACTATTTACAGCTGCACTATATTATTATTATTATTATTATTATTATTATTATTATTATTATTATTATTATTATTATTATTATTATTATTATTATCCAACCATGTTACATTAAGAACATATATTTGTATTATCTTACCTATGTCACATTCACGAGGCTATTTTCAAGACAGCAGTTCAAAATCAGTTTGAAAAATACTTCCGACACCACTGTCTGCAATGCAAAGAAGACGTATGCATCACCAACAAATGAAGTAGTCGCTACAGTCACCGAATTTGTTACCCACGAAGCTCTTGTAAGATGAACTTGACAAGACAGTTCGTAAATAGATGCCAAGGAATACTGAAGGTCGTTAACAAATGCATGGAATTTGAAAAGCTCTTATCAAGATAAGGGTAGGGATTTCATTAAAAGCAAACATACTCAATAAATTTTTCTAAGTGGAAACAGGACCTTATGTTTGAATTATATAGGGTGTCTCAGGAGGAAGGGGAAATAATTTGGGAAATGGTAGTATCAGTGATTCTAAGCAAAAAAGCTCATATGAACATAGGTCGTAATGCCAACGGTTTAAGAGCTACAGGTTGTGAACCATTTTGACTTTGTTGCGTATTGTTCACCCTGTAACAACTTTACAGAGGTAAGGCACCGGATTTGAAAGGTGATGGAATGACCTTTCTAACTGTATGCAGCATGTGGTAGTGTTGTCTTCGAAAGAGAAGCTATTGAGGGAAATTTGAGAAAGTTAAGGTTATTTATAGAAATTGGATGGCAACAGTGATTCCAAAACATCCCTCAATAACTTCTCTTCCAAAGATAACACTGCCACATATTGCATGTCATTAGAAACGTCATTTCATCACCTTTCAAATCAGCTATGTACACTCCGCATCAAAAAATTGCGATAGCTAACGCCGTGCAGTTAAGCCACCCAATATACACCTTCTTATCCCATAATCGTGTAAGGTAAAGAGACCCCCTCTGCTTCCTCCTTTCATCTCTCCCATAGTAAAAGTAGCTAACAACATGAGCGCAATTCTAGTTTCAAACTACACATGTATTAGTTTAATTAAAATGAAATAACAAAACCGAGACGAAACAAGATCCATAGGTTGATGTAGGGAGAAACTGAAACACACACAATGAAAAATTGAAATTAATGGATGTCTATTACACAGAGTTTCAGAAATGATACGGAGAGAGAGAGAGAGAGAGAGAGAGAGATAGAGAGAGAGAGAGAGAAGAGACAAAGAAAAAGAAAAGGAGAACATATAAAACTGAACAAAACAAAAAACGAAAAGAAAAAGAAAGGAAGAAAGAGAAAATTGAAGAGTGCTATTTTACTGCTAAATTTATATAAAAATACCCTATATTAAAAGTCTAAACTGTATCGTAATGAAAAGTTACAAGTGTTTGAAAGGAAAAGTTTTTGTTCCTCATAGATATAGCATGTTTCAAATTTCAACGTGAATAAAACACATTGAATTATAGGATGGAAACAATTTTGTATCGAACTGGTATAAATAAAATTTTGTTTTCAAATAACCAAAGAGGTTACCATTTTCAACATAGGTTCAAATCTTGTTTACGACAAAGTTAATTTTTACAAAGTGATTGTGAAGAATCGACTCATCATACTGGACAAGCAATACATAAGAATGTGGAAGCAAACACCTGTATCAAGATAGAAACGATTTACGAATGTTAGTTGGGAGAGGGCAAGGGAATTACCAGGACATTCCAAAGACATCATTGATCTGGAGTATACACTTTTCGTGTTATCGTTCTCAGAAAGAAACACTACACCATTTGTTAAACAAAGTTTGGCTAAAGCAATCGGTGGTGTAGTGGTAACATGCTAGACTTCCAAATGGAATGAGATTCCCCATCAGGCAAAAAGAGATTCATCTTCTAATGGAGAACTTAAAGGCATCACTGGCGATATTTCGAGTAAACAGTGTGTGCGTTCTACATCATAAACTGTAATGATAAGTATGTTTCATATTTATATTCGTCCCCCTCTCTCTTTCTTGACGTTTCCCTATCCTTCTTTGCATCTTTCACTTCTCCTCCTCTCTCCCTTTCACATACACGCGCACTTCATGTTCCAAAGTTAAAATGGAGCAAGAACCCGATATACCTGGTCGGGAGAATCTAATTAACTAGGAACTTGGACATCGTGTTTTCCGTGCTCTGGGGATAACATCTCCAGCCCTGGTCATCTCTGACAGAAATACTGTTTAAACGCAAGAGAATAAGTAAAATCTCTCTTTTATCCTCTGGATAACCGAGTCTCAGTCGAATTACCGGGTCACTACGGATTTGAATCCTACACCCAGTGGTGGTCTATAACCTAATCAACATTATCCGACTGACACGATGATCCGTTTAAGCTCTTAGCGTGTTCATTCTATCTGTACATCTAAATCCACAAGAGATTAAATCAATGCTGGATGTTCGGAACAGATAAATCTTCGCAAAAGACTAGAAAATGGTAACCTCTTTGGTTATTTGAAAACAAAATTTTATTTATACCAGTTCGACACAAAATTTGTTTCCATCCTATAATTCAGTATCTTTTATTCACGTTGAAATTTGAAACATGTTACATCTATGAGGAACAAAAGCTTTTCCTTTCGAACATTTGTAAATTTTCATTACGATACAGTTTGGACTTTTAATATAGGGTATTTCTGATATAAATTTAGCAGTCTTTTGAACCTTGGGACTGCAAGCAGAAAAGGCAAAAATAATCTTATTTATTTATTTAACATGTTGGATATCTTATAACGACAAAAACAATGGGAAGGTGTCGCTCAGAATATGTTTTAATACGTACCATCCTGGCACTTACTTGATAGGACTGCGGGAAACTTCATTTAAGACAACATTTGTAAGGAAGGAAGGAAGGAAGGAAGGAATTGAACCCCATTATCCGAAATTTTTTTTTTTTTTCTTTATTTTTTTGCTCAGATCGCGCCTTTCAGTTTCGGCACCTGAAAGTTTAACCGAAACAGGGCTATCATCATTGCAATCTTCTTTGCTTTATTATTTTTCATCATTCATTTGGTTTTCAATTTGGACAAGGGAGGACAGGGACGAGGGATGGAAAAATGGACGAAACCACAACACTAAGAAACAACAAAATAAAATTTAGACAAAATCAACAAAGAAAGAAAAAAAAAAGATATTTTTTTTTATATATAAACTCCTAACTACCTAATATTTGTTCATCTTCTAATTTTCCTATTCTATTCTATTCTCGACTCAAGTTTAGCTTACTCTAGTCTTCAATTGTTTCATCCTCGTTCCTTTTATCATACTTAGCCTTTCTCGTATGTTTATCATCATCTTCATAGGTCTAGGTTTCACCTGTATGATAGGCTTTCCACCTAGTTTTTATGATCATCTTCCTCATTGAGTCAGGTTTCTCCTGTATGATTAGCTTTCCACCTATATAATATCCTTTCCACCTATTTTTGTACTATCATCATCTTCATTAGATTTAGATTTCACCTGTGATGGCCTTCCACCTGTATGATAGGCTTTCCACCTATATAATAACCTTCCACCTATTTTTTGTATCATCTTCATTGGATTTAGGTTTCACCTGTATGATAGGCTTTCCACCTATTTTATTTTTTGACATTTTTTTAAATTTAGGTTTCCTCCTGTGTGATTTTTTTTTTTAAATAAATTTTCACTACATTCTTCTAATAGAGGATGATAATATTTGCACCACTGAACTCAGCATCATTATTGTACACTTACATTTAAATATTGCACGCTTAAATAAGCACTACACACTCCTGTGTGTGAAAACACAACTTTTCCGTAATAAAAACAACATACCACTGTCACCACACTGCACACTACAACACCCATTCACTTTTCTGCGATCACGCAAACTTTGATTTCCTTATTGATCCTAAGTCGTGTTAGTCATTTCAGTTTTCCACAATTGACTTCTATGGTTCTGGTCCTCAGTGCAACGGTTTGAGGTCCAGGACCCACTCGGAGCACTTAGTGCAGGCCCTGGTCAGTTGTGTCCTGCCGCCGTGAGCGCTGGGACCGGTGTTGACACCTACACGAACAAGGTTCTAGGTGGACACTGTATGACATTTACCGAGTAATTGGCTTTTGTTGTGCATAGGATCTTTAGTGTATGTTATGTATATGCTATTTTTGCTTTGTTTTGAAGTTTACCCTATTTCCCACCACCTATTTCCGTGCACACCCGCTCAACACATCCGGAGTTCCAATCCGGCTGGATGCCGGGGATGCGTCGAGCGCACATTCACACTATTCTTCCGGGGCACGCGGAAATCCAGCGTTCCTGGAGCAAAAACTCCGGTCCTGGAAGATTCTCATTTGCACTCGGACACATTCATTTTCATTCCTTAGTGTTTTCTTTTACATTTTGTTTATTCCTGTATCACATTTCCAAAAAGTCTTTCTCTTATTCTTGTTGCCTTTTATATAATTGTTTTCTTAGATCAGAATATTCCTTTGCTATTCTACTTAATATTTTGTAGTCCTCTTCCTTAGCTAAGACTTCCCCTGTTTCTTTTGTTCTGATGTCATCTCTTCCCTGTAATTGATCTTCCAAGAGGGGACACCATAGAATATGGTGTTCCGGCGTGCCTAGTTCTTGGCATTGGCATCTGGGATGTTCTTTCAAACCCATTCTGTACAGGTATTGTTCATATGGCCCGTGTCCTGAGAGATAATGTATCAGTCCTGGGTTGGGGTCAAAGTGCTGCCATTTGAGACGAATATCAATTTTTGGTATTATATTATACAATCTACGTGAGACATTGGTTTCTTGCCAATTTTTGTTCCAAATTTTTATTAGTTCGTTTTCTATATCTTCGACCGTTTTACTTTGAGTGCTTAGTAATTCTTGTACTTTCCCCATGTTTGATTTTTTTAACCAATAAATTGCAGCTCTTTTCCTGATAATTAAACTTAATGGTTTGACTCCTAACAAAACATTTAACGTAATAAGCGGTGTCGTACTGAATGCTCCACTTAATCTTATTAATAAATTCCTTTGAGGTCTATCGACATTTTGTTTCAAGGTATTATTTTCCAACAATCTGTGGGCCCACACGCTTGAAGCATATGCCATTGTTGCACTTAATAAAGTTTCTTGATATAATTTAATTATTTTCCTTGGTAGTTTGTACGTGGTATTTGCTATCGATATTAGCTTGTTTGCAACTTTATGACCCCTGTCTACTATATATCTTATATGTGGCCCAAAATTTAGTTTTTCGTCAATGTGTATACCCAAGTATTTGAATTCTGCTTCCCTTTTTATCGTATTAGTTCCTAATTTGATTGTTGGATTCCTACGCAGTTATGTACCGAACAACATATACTTTGTTTTCTTCGCAGATAGCCTTAGCTTACTTTTGTTACTCCAATTTTGTAAGATATTAATGACTAATTCTGCTTTAATTTCTAATTCTCTTCGTGAATTAGCTGAGATGATAATTGCAATGTCGTCAGCAAAAGCCACTACTCGGTCTATTTCTTCTTTACTATTTAGAATTTCCAGACAGGGCTGCAATTCTATGTCCCACAACAACGGTCCCAAGATCGATCCTTGGGGGCATCCTTTCTCTGTCTTAACTACAATATTCCCTTTTTCACCTTTAATTAATATTTTTCTATCTGTAAAGTAATTCTTAATAATGTTTAATAAATACTCCGGTACATTTATTTTGATGAGATTTTGAATTAATGAAGGAATCCAAAGATTGTCAAACGCGCCTTCGATATCCACAAATAATGCCAACGCGTATTTATTTACTGAACAGCTTCTTCTAATTTGTTCTACAAGGGTGTTGAGAGCATCTTCTGTCGATTTGCCGGGCCTAAAGCCAAATTGTAGTTTATCATTTTCAATGTTCCTAACATTATTAATTCTACTAGCTATTACTTTTTCAAAAATTTTCGCTATGTTTCTGAGTAGACAGATAGGACGGTACGAACTTACATCGGTTGGGTCTTTATCTTGTCCTTTTAACAATATTATTAATTTAGCTTCTTTCCAAATGGTTGGGAATTCCTGTTTTCTGAGTAAAAAATTAAACAGTCTTGTAAAGAATGGAATCCAAATACTTTTCTTATTTTTGTAAATTTCATTTTTTATGCCATCCAAGCCTGGAGCTTTTCCTGTTTTTAGTTTTCTTATAATTTCTTCTACTTCGGTATTTGTTATCTCCTGAATATCGTGTAAGACTTCTACGGGTTGAATGTTCTCAAATTCTCTTCTTATTTTGCGTTGATTTTCATTTTCATTATCTTGTAAGTCCCTTGGAAAAAATTTGCTAGATAGTTTCTGTATGGTTTCTTCCCAAGTTTGGGTGTAAGAACCGTCATTATTTTTTATAGTTGATAATGTCGTTGGGTTTATTTTTTGCATTATTAGTTTATATGGTAGGCCCCATGGATCCAGTTCTATGTTTTTTCTTAGAAATCTCTCCCAGCTTCTTTTCTTAGATTCAAGCAATTCTTCAGTATATTCTTGTTTCGCAGTTCTATATATGATTAATCTTCTCTGTTTGATTATTGGCGATAAAGCTGATTGATAACTTTTTCTTTTAGCTTTTAGAATTTTCTTTAGGCGCTCTAATTTAGGAGTCCAGAATTCGCTGTGTTCAGGTTTTGGATTACATTTTGGTGTCGATTCCTGTAAAGCTAGCCTAGTGGCTTTTTCGATTTGTAAAGCAAGTCCATTCACATTTTCTGAATCTTCTATCTGAGGTAAGATAAGCTTTTTCTCGAACAATTCCCAGTCTGTTTTCTGAATGTTTGTTGTCTCATTATGGGCTTCTATTTCGCCTATTTTCAAATCAAAAGATATTACTTCATGGTCACTTATAGTTATTCTGTCGTGGACTGTCCAATTACTTATCGTATTTTCTAAGCCCAGAGTACATAACGTAACATCTATGAACGATTCCCCTCTGGGGCCCACAAATGTTGGTTTATTTCCCCTGTTTAGTAGTAATAATCCATTTTGCTGTATAAAATCTTCAACGGCCTCACCTCTTATATCTGTGGTAGGTGAACCCCAGGCAGTGGATTTAGCGTTTACATCTGCCGATAAAATAAACTTTTTGTTAGGATGTTTCCAGATTAAGTCTTGTAGTTTTTGTAAAAATACTTGAGTTTCTATGCTATATTGAAAATAAGAATTTATGAGCCAGAAGCTAACATGTCCATATGAAATTTCTATACAAACGTTCCAATCGTCACAGTGTTGTGATATTTTTAGGATTTCGAGATCTCTATTCATGATAGCAATGACAGCCTTTGGCTCCTCTCCTCCATAAATAATTCTTGCAGTCGCTGGGAAAGCTGCCAATTTGTTCTTTATTAAGTAAGGTTCTTGAATCATTAGTATGTCTATATTATTTATTTCTGCGTATCTTCTTAGTTCCATCGTTGCAATTTTTGATCTATGGGCGTTATTTTGCAAAAATCTTAAGGTTTTGGATGTTTTATGCATATTTGGTGTGTACCATTGCTTCCGTTCCCGTTTTACTAAAATCAAAGTATAATCTACCGTGGGCGTTTACCATTTGTTTGTATACGTTATCAATGTTCCAGTATATTCCTCTTCTTTCAAATGCCTCATCAATCAAATCAATTAATTCCCAACCATTTGCAGGTAGATCATATATTCTGAGCTCCATTCTGTCTACTTCTTCCAGTACAGGATATGTAATGGTTCTTCCTTTTTCGTGTAAATCTCTGATAATCTGTCTAAATGCTACTGTTAGAATTTGTTTATCCTCTAGTTTGGCCAATTTATATTTATGTTCCATTCTTTCGTACAGAGGTCGGGGCTCAGTTATTATTGGTGAGTTTATTTTTGCCTCTGATTCTGATGATGATATTGCGTTATCTTGAATAGGTTTTGTTTTTTCCGGAAATAAGTATTTTTCTTCTCCTTGTGTAAAGGAATCTTTTAATTTTGGAAATTTTTGTTGGTTAAATTCTTGTTGGATAGTATTTTGTATTTTGTATTTGTTTTTCATTCTATTCTCCAAGAGGGTTTTAAATTCTCCTTCAGATTTTGTTTCTAATTTAGAGTTATTTATTTCAAATAAGTCAGTTTGCACGTATTTATTTTTAAATGATTTATTTCCATTTCTTTTCCTCTCTAAGAACTCTTCCAATCTTTTTTTATCTCTTTTTTGTTTGCTTGGGGATTTTTTCTTTATTACTACTTTTTGCTGCTTTTTCTCAGCCATAATTGATCTTACTGATTATTCTTTCTCTCGCGACCCTGTATGAAACGCATTCTTCTGTATTTGGGGTCTGACATGTTTTATGTCTGAGTTTACATGGGACACATACGTTTTTGTGCTTGTCCTCGCATTCTTCGCTTTTATGTCTTAATGTGCCGCAGTACCTGCATCTTTGTTTGTCCTTGTTATCACAGTATTTACTTACGTGTCCAAACTCTTGACAAACAAAACATTTTGGAACAACTATAAAGTCTTTTATCTTGTGGGACTCATAGTCTATATAGACCTTATCTTTATTAATTAGCAGTCTTCTTATTTGTGGAGTAACTTCTACGACCAAGTGACACTTTTTTTGATTTTTTCTTCCCGCTCTAAAACGGGCTTTGATTTGCTTAGCCTCTTCTATTTCATTTTCCTCGAAGTTTTGCTCTACAACTGCTGTCACTACTTCCTCATCTTTCAATTCTGAAGGGATACCATAAATTATCATTAATGGATTTCTTTTTCTACTTTCTTCAAAGGTAAAGTTCTTTTTGATTTCCTCCTTCGATGTTATCTTGTGTAGATCTTCTTTTGTTGCTGTTTCTAATACAACTATGTCCTTCGTCGTTCTCATTCCACTGATTTTTAATTTGTCTTTCCTAGGGTCGATTGTCCCTGTAAGACGTTGTACTGTTTGTTTAGTTGATTCCCCATCATTTGGTTTAAAAATCAGAGTTGGTTTTGTTTTTGCCGTAACCTCTATAATCTTCTTCTCTTTTTCTGTGATCTTTCTTCCTGACTTGACTACTTCTGTCCATGTTGGGGCGTTTTGTTCCTCGGTTTCCAATTTTCCGACTTTCAAGTCTTCTATTTTCTTGGATATTTCTCTTAACTCCTTTGTCATATGTTCAGTATCTATCTCTTTTCCATTTTTTACTTCCGCTAGCTTTTCCCTTAGAATCGATGTCTCCCTTATTTTATCTGTTTCCTGTTTCCTTAGCTGCTCTCCCAGTAGTTTTAATTCTTCTTTTATCTTGATGTTTTCTTTTTCTAGTTGTCTATTTTGATCCTCTAAGATTCTTATCTGTTTTGTTTTCTCCTGTATCTCTCTTTTTGATTCACTTCTTGTCTCTGATATTTCTATTTCCATTCTTTTATATTGTCTGTCCCTGTCACTTTTGATTTCATTTTTTTCCTCCTTTAATTCATCTATTTCTTTTCTTTGTTTCTCTACAGTTTCCTGTAAATTTTCTATGGTCTTTTTATCTTCATCCTTTGATTCTCTCTGCCCACACATTAGATCAGATTCCAGCATTAGTTTCTCCTTTTGAAGGAGGTCATATTTCTCTTGAAGATTGCTATTCATCTTCTCCATTTGTGATAATTTGCCTTCCAATTGAGACCTATCTCTAACCCATACGGCCATACGTTTTTTCTGCTTTTCTAAATGGGCACGGCCTACCTTTTTCCAATCTAATAGTCCCTCTATGTATATCAATTCCTGTTCATATTGGTCCATAGTTATCCGAAATGTGAGACTAGTACCATACCACTTTCTACGATTGTCCCATTGAATATATTCCTTAAACTAAGAGCGAGAGATGGATGAAAATGAATGCCATTCAAAACAGATGTATAAAAGGTATCATTGAGCTAGTGCACCCTTGAATTTTAATTTTTTCCCAACAACAATTTCATAGTTCACAGTTCTTTTAATTCTTTCCCAACAGCAATTTGATAGCTCACACGGTTTTTTTTTTAATATTTCGGAACAACGAAGCAACATATATACTGAGGTACCTACGGAATCGACCCATAAAAAGATACAATCTAATACATAACCTGAATTTTCTTTAATGAAAACGAAAGAATACAAAATACAAAATAGGAACTGAACAAATAAAAAAAAATAAGAAATAAATTCATTACAGTAATACAGACCAATACATAAGCTGCTGATAAATTTTGTCAATAATTCTTTGGAAAACTGTTAGGAACAATTTCAAAGTTTGTGTAGCTTCTCATTTTTAACGTCTATTTTTTGAACACGTTGTTGCAGGTAAAAAAGTATGTTGTTGTTGGGTAAGCACTACAAAAGTTACGATTAATGCATATTGTATGTAATACCGCAGAGTTACCGCATGTTGGCAAAATAAGGGATTTGAAAAACTTGCACTCAGAAGTTACACTTGAACTGAAATCTTTGACTTTGGCATTTTTAGCTAGTATAAAGAATAAATAAATGAAATGAATATATATATGAGTGTCTGTGGGGATCGAGCCAAAGCCTTCACATTGGAAATGTATAATCTATTACATATACATATAAAGGTATCTCAATAAGTAGATGTTCTTTGAATGCATAGAAAACAGATTTTATTTGTAAAATAAATTACAATTTTATGAAATATTATTCATACATGCAAGGAAGGAGGAGGGGTAGGTGGGAAACTGGGAAACTTCAGAGTTTACTAAGATATTGTTAGGAATTATTTATTCTTTGAGCTTTTTATCATCTAAGAATATTTAGGATTTAAATTTCTGGGTTTTTAACACCTATGACCCGTCACGTATGAGAGATGATGTCCCTTGGCGAGTATACAATTCACGGAAAAGGAAAAGGGAGCTTAGAGAAGGGAGGAAGGAAGCAGCCTGTTTGGGACCTATAGGTTAGGTATAACACAAATACAAGTCTACTACTACATGTATATTCGTCAAAATCATTCCATTTTGTATTTTTTAGTTTGTATACCTATTGTTTTTGTGAGACATTACTCATAATATCTAAATAGTAATTCATTACATTAGTTTTACATTTATATCAATACAAAATGTATGTTTCTTCATAATATATCTTCATAAGGTTATATATGGTTAATGTTTCTTAAGTTCTCGTAATCAATGAAAAAGTGACGCTATTCTGACGTGTCGAATTAAAAGTGAGGTCATTCTGACGGATCAAATGAATATTTTCTTCGCAATTTGCGCATGGCTTGTGAGTATAAAGTTTGGGCATAGTTTGTGAGTATAAATTTTGCGCATGGGTTTGGTTGTGCTACTACAATATAAAGTGATTTATACGCTGTTACTATGCACAGTTAAAAATCAGCTGTTTCAGCTGGTGAAAAGCAAAAAATAAATAAAGATTTACATAATGCTTTACATGTAAGAACATATTCTTCTCATCATAAAAAAGGAAAGGTGAAATTCAAACTAATCTTTCCTTATCGCAAATAAATGTGTAAACTCTACGTATATTTCACCAACGTTTTGAACTTGAAAAACAAATGAAAATTATTTTTGTACATCCAAATGATTCTGATATTCCTGAAGAAAAAGGTGACGCATTTAAAATTTTCTACCCTACACAAGATATAATACGTGACGGTGTGTATAGACGGAATTCCAGATATTCATATGAAATACCCTTTGAAGAGAAATTAATAGATCAAAATACAATTTCTAATGACATTCTAATATTCAATGAACAAAAGTGTGAATGTACCCCTAATGAAGTAAGTGAACTTGGTGTAAAGCAATTTTTAGAAAAGTATAAACTTTCTGAACCTCTACTTAGTGAAAGTTGTGCCATTCGTAGTGAGAACGACAGTGTTCACAAATGTGTAACTGAAACTGATGAAGAATTAAATACTACTGTGTCAAATTTCCTAATTAAAAATCAACACGACAAAAAATATTAAAACAGTATCTGAAAACGCATGTAAAATATATAAAAGTGAATATTATACCATATCTTATAAAAAATTTAACTATACTTATCAAGAAATTACCTTTAATGATTATCATATTTCTGATTTAAGAGAATCGTATCTTGAAGATGATAAATATGTGTTTCAAAAATCGTCAGTGTGAACATCAATATGTCTCCCTTAATGTATATGATGATTGTGAATATCAGTGTACTTCTTTTTCTGTAAATGAACAATGTGCGTTACTGTGTATTGCAAGACGAAAGCCAAAGCGTAAACTTTTGTTATGGATGTTTACAAATCGCAGTACTTTTAGATGAACATGAATGCATTACTTTAGACTATGATATGCTATGCTATAATGCATGGCGTGCTATGGTTAATATGCAAACTTTCGATGACTTATATAAAGAATTTGCAAGAGTACATTGTGATATTGAAATTGATGATTGGAGATTTACATATGCATTATATAACATATTGTTAAGCAGGGAAAATGTTCAATTAATTACAAAAGGTTTAACAATATAATATGCATTTTTAAAAGTTGTAAATAATAATAATGGAGAGTAAAAACTTCTATAAATCAATTAGAAAATGTCTTAAATACTGAAAACAATGTGTGTAAGTTAACGAAAAAATGATAAAAGACTTTGCAGTATTAGTCAAAATGTAATTGCACATGTGATATTATAAATATTGAATGTATTAAACAATATTTTAATGGATATTGAAATTTGTAAATATTTTTTTTATTACTTTATATATTACTTGTTTTTATTATTTCCTTACACAACTTTTAAAAATTTTCTTATGTATGAATACAATTTACAATATCGTACTTCAAAAAATTCCATGAAGAAGAATTAGTTCTTCCAACATAACTTTAATTTTGTGTGTATGTGACAAATGACTTTCTACATTTTATAATGTAAGTATATTTTAATGTTCGATAACTGATAATTTTTCTTTCTTTCTTTCAAAAATTCATCTCATCAGTTCATTTTATTTTTCTTAACAGAACACTCGTAGAGTGTGATCCGTCAAATAATTGTTACACAAACTCTAACCAACTTTGTTGGGAATCAATAAATTATATAGTGTGAACTTTCAAAATTCGTTTTCAATTATAAAAAATAAAGTAGTTATCGGATAGTGGTGGAAAATGTAAACTTTAAAATAATTCATTGTAATAGTAGTAGTAGTAAGATTTTTCAAAACTCATCAAAGTTTTAAATAATTCAATGTAGTTGTAGTATAAACACTCATCAAATATCAAACTTGTAGAAAGGAGGGATTAAAATCGTTTACCATAAGTTTAAGAGTATAAAAAATAGTTATATGTTTCACCTTGTAAAATACCTCTTACCTTTTTATTCAGGAAAAGTTTTTATTATTAAATAAAAATCAGATATTTCTATATAAAAATTTCTATATATATTTATTTACATATAACAAACAAGTATACAAACATAAAATAATAATAATCAGCATAATATGTATATGCAAGTATAAAAATAATAAACATAATATATACATATAAAGATAAAAAGGAAACAAAACATAAGCCAAAATATTATATACACATGAGATCGGATAATTATACATTAATATGTTTTATCCTTTGCTAATAGGATATCTATTCAATCATGTAGATAATCAGGGTTTCTTATTAACTTGTAATATTTTTCATCAAATACATTTCTATTAATATTTTTGTGTGTTCTCACAAATATATCAAACAGTTAATTTGATACATTGTCTTTTACCATAATGGACCATGCCTCAGGTTCCAAAGTTTCAATGTCTACATAAAGACACCTATGTGATATTTGCCACGCGGAATCATAAACGCACCCCTTACAAAATAAAACGTTAGTAGGATTCCATTCGTCAACACAATTTTTAATGTACCTGTAGTTTTCGTTTACAAAGTCCCATGAACAATCACATTTTTCTTATTTCGAGTGCACTGACAAATCCAAAGGGTATTTTTGCGATGAAGCTAGCAAGTCCATTGGAAAATGTTCTGGTGAAGCTGGTTTAATTTCATCCACTTTCTCAAATAGTTGAAAAATTTCTTCTTCATCCCCTTCACTAAATAGATCCGGAGATTATGGTCTTTCCAGTAAGCTCCGTCCCATTGTTAGAATTTTTACTGTTGTTGGAACCACCGCTTCAACTGGACCCAATGACTTTGCCGCACCATTTACTGGAACCACCGCTTCAGCTGGAACCAATGTCTTTGCCGCACCATTTACTGGAACCACCGCTTCACCTGGAACCAATGTCTTTGCTGGACCATTTACTTGAACCACCGCTTCAACTGAAGCCAATGCCTTTGCCAAATCTTCAACTGCAACAACTGCTTCAACTGGACCCAATGTCTTTGCCACACCATTTAGTGGAACCACCGTTTCAACTGGACCCAATGTCTTTGCCGCGCCATTTACTGGAACCATCGCTTCAACAGGATCCGATGTTTTTTCCGGGCCATTTACTGGAACCATCGCTTCAACTGGACTCAATGTCTTTGCCAAATATTCAACTAAAACCACTGCTTCAAATGGACCCAATGTCTTTGCCAGATCTTCAACTGCAGCCACTGCTTCAACTGGACCCAATGTCTTTGCCACATCTTCAACTGCAGCCACTGCTTCAACTGGACCCAATGATTTTGCTGGACCATCTACCGATAATAATGATGGTAATGGTGATGACGATGTTCCTGATGATCCTATTGGTGATGTCGATATTAATACTGACTCTTCTCTTAAATCTATAATTTCTGTATGTATAATGACTTCTGTTGATGCTGGTGAAAAAATGTACCTTCTATAAAAAGGTCGGGAGAATCCCGTGAAGCCTTCAACTTTTTCTTCTTTAGAGATTCGACAAAGTCAAACGAAGAATCCCAGTCGATTTCAGCGCGAAATGCTACTTCACGTTGTGTTTGACTGAAATACTCCATGACGATTCTATGCCCATCTTCTCTTCAAAACTATATATAAAGAAAATTTTACCAACGACGTCATAGCTCGTGATACTTTAAAAACGCATTTTTCAAACGGCTCCCTATTACAACATTTAAAATATTTTTTCAAAACAAACAACTTTCACTGTCCCTATTCTCTACACAATTTTCATAACTATAGGGTACAAGGAAAATCACATATTTACAGTTCATTTATAAGGTTACTTCATGTCATCATATGTTATTCACGTGATCAAGGGCATTCACTTATTCTCTTAAAACAACAGCACATCATCAATAATATTATTTACATCATGTTCTGCTCATTCACATCTTTTCAAAAGAAATTTGTTATTCTATTTGAAGAACATTCCTTCATTAATGTAATTCAGGCAATATCATATACCGTTCATTCACATCTTCTATTACAACATTTCATTAATAATGTTATCACATGATCATTCAAATGTCCGCCATTTGCAAATAATTGGTTTGCATATTTTCAAAAGGAAATCTATGTTATTCAGGTACAAATAAGTTATTTACAAGTAATATTCTATTAACAAATTCTTTTACAATATAAAACACATTTTTTTATTCCAAGTTAGAATTCTCTAATGTCTACCCTTCGCAATATCAAATTTCTTTTCTATTCTCCGTTGTTAATCTGTGACATTAAACTTGTTTTTTATTTCCCCGTCAGTATTCTCAAATATCTACTCATCGTGGCGCCAAAATTCTTTACTACTGTCTCGTTGGTATTATGTGATGTTAAACTTGTTTTCTATTATATGTCGGTATTCTCTGATGTCTACTCATCACGGCGCCAAAGTTCCTTTCTATTACGTTGTTGGTATTCTGTGATGTTAAACTTCTTTTTTTCCTCGTCGGTATTCTCTCATGCCCACCCAGCGCGGCGCCAAATTTCTTTTCTATTGCATCGGCGGTATTCTCTGATGTCTACTCATCACGGCGCCAAAGTTCTTTTCTATTCTCCGATGGTATTCTGTGATATCGCGTAGTAGTAATATCATTACCCTACACCACCAACTTTCACTTCAGTCCATCCATTCGGGTTCCAAAAGCCCACGATAACTTCAGTTAGCCTCCTGACTTCAGCTAAGAAGGATGTACGACGATCATCTTCTGTATACAGTATATGAGCCATCATCAAGCACATGTACAATGAAATGAATGAATAAAGAAGTAATATTTCCACCTAACAAGGTCGCGCATTTTAGTATGATCACACTCATTGAGTATTCGAATCAATAAATGAAGAAAGAAATGTTCCTTCCTTCCATATCCTGTATTCGATTCCCATTCTTTTTATTCGTACGAAACATAGTTTCTAATGTCATGGCTAAGTACTTACTGTGCACGCCTTTGGTGTTTGAATTTTTATTCCTACAAAACATAGTTTCCAATGTCATGGCTAAGCACTTGCCGTGCACGCCTTTGCCGTGGGTGTCCCGGATTCGATTCATGTTCTTTTTCATTCGTACGAAACATAGTTTCTAATGCTATGGCTAAGCACTTACTGTGCAGGCCTTTTACATAGGGCTCCTGGGAGGGTAGGGACCACTTTAACAACTAGTTTTTTTTTAAACTTTCACACATAGTGTTCTGAATTTGCAAAAGCAAATGATCTAATTTAAAATAAATAATACAAATGAAATAAAAGCTGTAGGTCTCTGGGGACCCCGGACTACAGGGATCATAACAAAGTTTTAACAACTAATTTTTTACTGTACCTAGAATCGAACCTGGAAAGTCAGGGAACTACGGGTATGCTTTGGCATACGAACTCTCAAAAAGCTCCTGGGGGCTATAAGATATCCCTGGGAACTCAGGGGCCATTCTCAACCCAGGAACCATAGTCCTGCTGGCCACACTATTCATCAAAGGTCAATAACATCTCCCAAATATCATTCATATCCCAAATGTCATTCACACAGTTTAGAAATCAAGACATACTTTCCCCATGTAGCAATTGAGATGATGACACTTTCTATAGCTTGTCTACTTATTTTAGCAAGAGGTGGTATCCCTTTTGACGTTTAGAAATCTACATTATCCTACTCATATATACCGAAAAAAATGATTGTCATTTGTATATTGGTCCATTCGTCCTGATGTACACTCACCTAGAGAACATACCATACCACGTATCTCAAACAAACTTTAAACTTAAATATTTTATATGAGTCTCCAAGAGGTTTTCGAATTTTCCTTCCTACCCCTAAAAATAAAGGTAGTTTATTTAAGGGTAAAGATAAAAAATGCTGTTTTCTCAAAAACGACCCTAATGATTTTGTTTATATCTTATAAATTTTTTTAAAGAAAATAACCATGTGGCATAAGTCAGTTTTCTAGTAAAATCGAGAAGTATTTTATTCTTGGTGGAGAGTTTTTAGGACAATTTTCTCAAAAATGACATCCGATTTTGTTTATATTTCATTAATAACCTGACAATATAACTCAGTTGTCTTTAAATATCCATGTTTTTTTTCGAACTATTTTCTCAAAGAATCAGGTAATTTTGGTCATATTTCACAAATAAATATTTGATTATTATTTCAATAATGTTCCATAAATATCTTCTGTGATATTATATTATTAAGGGATAGTTTACTCTTAAAGTGATCTTCTAAAAAGACAGTTTTGTAAAATATCACTCATGCGATTTTGTTATTATTTAATATACAAATATTTCATTACTAATCTATCATATGGAATAAGTTATTTCTTATGGAAAAATCTACAAGAGGATGTTTTCTTCCCGTGAAGTTTTCCGAAAAATGAATTATAATTTTGTTCCATTAATAACTGCAGCACATGATTTAGCTCTAAGAACTGGAGCGAGAAAGTTTAGTGCGGTGGCCCGTACCTTTTATTTACTTTCGGACGACGAAAGGATATGATTTGATTTCATTTTCAGTTTAGTATCCCTTTCAACAGCAAGATTATATGAGATGTGGACCTACAACTTAATGTGGGATCCGAACCACATGAGCTCCCACCTAGAATCGAAACAGCTCTTCCACGTCAAAGGTGCGTATGCTATCTACTTAGCTACGAGGGCTCTCGAGCTATCAAAGGAGAGAAGAAAGTTTAGTGACCGTGAAAAAAATAGAAATTTCAATGGATTTACACGTTTCATATCCCGTAGATAGCAAAAAAGTGAGTTTTCGACATCTGTCAGTATGTTGGTCCTGATGTACACTCACCTAAATGCCATAGGTTCAATGTATCTCCACCAAATTTTAAACTTAAGTTTTTTATGTGATCCTCCGGCGCCAGGTCCATTTTTTTCCTAAACCTAAAATAATGGTAGTTTACTTAAGGGTAAAATTTATAAAAATGTGATTTTCTCAAAAAACAGCCCGAAGGATTTTGTTCATATTTCATAAATAAAATAACTCTAGTATGTGGTATAAGTCATTACTCTCGGAAAAATCTAGAAGGAGTAATTCATTCATGCGGTGAGTTTCCTTTTGGACGATACTCTCAAAACGACTCAGGTGATTTTGTTCATATTTCCTAAATAAATATTTCGTTAATATATATCATAACTCACTTGTCCTGAAAGATGTACGAGGGGTAGTTTATTCATCGAGGTGAGCTTTTTTTCGACGATTTTCATAGAAACGACTCAGGTAATTTTATTCATACTTCATAAAAATATTTCATTTCTACCATGACAATATGACAAAATTCATTTGTTCTGAAAAAAAATATGAGAGATAGTTTATTCTTGGGGGGTGAGTTCTTTTCGGACGATTTTCTCAAAAAAAGAAAAAAACACGCACAACGGCGCCGACTTTCCAAAATTTATGTGGGTGCATATCAGTGGTGGGACGTGTTAGCCTATATGTTTTCAGGGAAGTCTCGATATTTGATTGATTTATTTTTAGTTATCTTTTATGAACACTGTCATGAAGAGCTGTGCTGTAATAAAGTAAAATATATCGGTGCTATAAGGATAAGTTGGGGCTACTCAAGCTCAGTCGGTAACACGGCTGACTTAAACGCAAGAGAAACAGGTTCAAACCCGGGTCCAAAACTAAAAATCTTGTGGGTGCTGGAGCCTCGGAGCACCCATGTAGTCGGCGCGCATGCCCATGCAATATTCTTCATATTTCATAAATAAATATTTTATTAATAACCTGACAATATTCCATAACTCATTTGTGCCGAAGATTTTATGACGGATAATTTATTCCGGTTTTTCGATTTTAGGCGTTTACGTTGTTTTGAATATCTCGACATGTATTTGTCCTACCAAATTGTAAATTGCTGGACGTCTCCAGCTTGTACAGAGCTAAAAGTTTGATCTCTTTACATTTTTGCCTAAAACCACTTGAAAGGGGTGAAATCAGGGCCTACAGTAGCAACATTTTTGGACATTTAAGACATATTTGGGAAGATGAAACAACTGATATAGAGGTCTGAATTTGTGCGTGTATGTAGTATGGGATCATAAGTTTATACACAAAAATTTTCAGACCTGTGTAGCTGCTTCCCAATGTCTGAAAAAAAAATCGTAAAGTTCGGGAATTATGCCAATTTAACATGTTTCACTGTCCAATATCTCCAATGGACCTGGATAAAAAGAAAAATCTGAAATTTTGGGAATAGTTAGTCCTTTAGTATACCATAACACACAACAAAGCGCGTTTTGTGCTTTTGAGCAGAAGGGGGTCAAAGTATTAAGTAATGACGTCATACTCTAGGAGGTGTTTTGTTCACAAATTCAACTGGAAATTCGTTGTTGTGAGCTAAAGTAAAATAGGATGAATGGTTAGTCCAGTCAAGACTTTCAAGCTAGTTTCTTTCCTCTAGTTGTAACACTGTCTTCAGTAGCGTAGGGTGCTATGAGACATTGAGACACTGTCTACCCTTTCAAATTAAAAGAACATAGCTTTGGAATTTCCTTATTAATAAGAACTAATATTCATTTCATGTTGAAGAAAAATGTAGAAATACTAGGGCCAGCGAGAGCTTGATTAATAAGAATAGTAGTAGAGACTTTCTAAATAATTTTACTTTACAAAACTCGGGAAAAAAAAGTTCTATCTCCGTCAAACAGGCTGCAGAGACAACAAGAAATATGTCTCAACGCGGCTGAAACAATACACTTGAGAAAGCGGCGCGCGCATATGGCTGTAGGCTTCTCACTCGCTGAAACAACCTAGCAAAGAGACATCGGGAAAAATGTCTCAGTAGCAGTGATGCCATACTTAGCGAAATGATACCATTTTAAATCCAGTATACTTTTCATTCTTCCTTTTAGATATTCAATCATATTTCAAGAAAAATTATTAACAAATAAAAGGAAATAAAAACCTAAATTAATAACTGCCTTAAGAAGGTTTTATCGATACAGAAATTCATATAAATCTTTCACGATCTAGGTTCAGCTTCTGTTTAATCGCAATACTAGAGTGTATCAACACTGGGAAAGGCAAAAGCAAGAGCAGAAGTTGTTGTTTTTAAAATCGTTAGGTAAATTTGTATTTGGGTCTGTCTGAGTTATTAATTATGTGCAAATCAAATGATTGGAAATAGATTTACTGCACCAGTTGTTATTAAATGGCATGTCTAAGCTTAACTTTAAAAATAGCCAATTTATGAGTTTACTTTTTGAATCAGGAATCGTGCAAAGCTAATAGGAAGATTATACATAAAAGTAAATTAGTAATTCAATTTAATGTATTTAGTGTATATACCGAGATTTGTCAGAATAAATTTATATCGATATACTGGTTTAATTTAATCGCTAAGGAATGTGCTTATCGAAATTGATTTTCTGTACATCATATATAGCAGTGTAACCTCGCGAAAATAAGTTTCTAACGAAATTTTGTTAGGAGTTTGTAAAAATTGTTACACTAAAAATGTTCCTTTCGGAAATTATTATTAAAAGAGAGTTCCTATAATTTTACTCATTCAGGGGTTTTCATCAGGAAATAAAAACCTTAAACTCATAATTTCATTAGGTTCTGGATATCGATGCGATATTCTGCACCATGTGTCTGCTCTTTCTAATAATATATTAAAAATGAAATGAAATCTTTGAGTTTTACGTCCCACAGTTATGTCGGCTGGGCTAAAATAGACGGTGATGACGAGAAATGAATGAAATGGTGGAATGAAGAAAGTGGGAGGAAATGGTGGATTGAAAAAAGTGGGAGGAAACGGCAGAACCCCAAGAAAACTCCACACACGGTGTTTGTCCACCACAAAATTCATTTGGCGCGAACTGGGATCGAACCAAAGACCCCATGCACCACTAAGCCACCGCGGCCCCAAATAATAGATTATATAATTGATAATTTTCATATATTTGGATATATGTGGAATATAAACATGTGCATTTCAGGTTACAAGAGACGTCAAACTATCTCAATATTAATATGAGGTTTTAAACTGCAAATAATTCCAAAATAAATAAAATGGTTAAATCGAAAAGTCTAAAGTTATTGTTATTATGTAATAATGTAAATGGAATTTTTTTAAACAAGTGTTTAAAGAGAAGCCTCGGTAGCTCGGTGACAGAGCAATCACCTCTGATGCGTAGGGTCCCTGGTTAGATTCCAAATCCCACCAAGTTGGTTTTATACAGGACATACACTGTGTGTGTAGATTTTCTCGAGATTCTCTCCCACTTTCGTCACTCCACCACTATCATCCAACTCATCATCATTTGCCTTATTCTCAGAGCATAACCGTGGAGCACTGAACCCCCTCTCTCTCTCTCTCTCTCTCTCTCTATATATATATATATATATATATATATATATATATATATATATATATATATATATATATATATATATATATATATATCCTGTCTACCCATTGCGAAAGTTAACGCTACGCTACTGACTGTCTTATCACATCCACAGCAGCACTGGTGAAGAATGCCGCTATCAGCAGAAAGCGAGACATGTCAAAATGCCCACTTGACAAAAAAGTCCGTAAGTACTCATTGTTCTTGCTGTTTGTTATATCAGTGATATTCAGTCCTATATATTCTTATTTTAACTGTCAACTCATGCAGGAGACTGTTGTCCTTTCGTTTGATTTTCATTCTGCAGTTAGTGTTTACAGCGAGTAAGTGTTCACTGACTTGGGAATGTAGATCACAGTGTGATAGAAATATTCAAAACAACTTAAACGCCTAAAATCGAAAAACTTGAAAATGACGGCAGCCGCTGTGTCGCCATTGGATGTTGTAAAAAGTAATGAATTGTGGTTTTGAAGTACCCTGATACAGGATAAACATTCATGAAAAAATTAGATTTTTTGGTGATGGTCGAGCGGCACATGCTTGATCACTTAGAATGGATTGACTCACATATATGCACAGATTTAATTCTCCTTTATAGATCAGGAGTCACTATATTAGAATACTGCTTATGAAAAATTGCCAAAAGGTTTTAGGTAAAGATGAACATTTTAATGCGTATTCTTGACACCTCTATGGTTATTTATTTATTGTAGTTGCCTAGCTAGTTCCAACCTTTGTCAAATGATCCCTAATCACGATTTAGTTCCGACTCTTTAGTCCTAATGTAATATGATTTTTAAGTGCCGTTTCGATTTCCTACGAAGTCTTATGAAGCGATTTGACCTCATTTGTGATGTGCTTGGATGAAGATAAATGCTTTCGTAATCTTGATACCACCTAATATGGGAACTTGGTGTCTCTCGCATGCTCTTTAATTCTTATTGAAATACTTCTTTTTACCATTCCGATACAAATTTGTTTACATTGACACATTTCCATACACGAGCTTGAAAAACTGAGATTATCAACATAATAATTTTAGTTCCGTAAAGTTACTTTCTGATTTAATCGTGATTTTACGGAAATCTTCTTAGTAATTTTTCATAAGAACTGTGAAGGAGAATTGAATCTGTGCGTACATGTTCAAGAAAATACGTTTATTATTTGCAACAGTTTTCGAGTAATCATTTGAGATATAAGATTTCAGCAGTGTCTTTAAATAAGTTGTGTTTGTTAACTAATTGAGAAAACCATCATGTAGAGACACAATTTAAACACTTAAGGGTTAGTTTCTCTGAAGTACATGCCAGATTGCTGACATAGGCATCGAAACAATTAGGATTTAAATAAAAAGAAACATACGTTAGATACGGGGAATTTATTTTTTTATTTATATATCTTTGAGATATTTATCAATTTTTTAAATTTTGTATGTTCTTAATGTGTAGTAGTTGTTTAAGTGCTAGTTTTCGATCGTGCCATATAGTTAGATTTTGAGGGAAATTGTTGTGAAGTAGAAATAGTGTTTTCCAATCTCGAATAAGTGTTGCTTTTAGTGTGGGTTTGACTCATTTCTCATGACTGCCTGTTGAATCACTTTCATATTGTGCAATCTTTATACTATATATTTTTTCTTTCTTTTTATAATAATAAGTACTGTATTATTCTCTGGAAAAGCTGATAACAAATATGTACTAATAAATTCGCTCTTCCATCATTATTTCAATAAAGTTGGTTTCTAGTTGAAATTTTTCAATTAACGTTTATGTTTCACTATATATATAGTGTTTTACTGGCGGTGCGCAATTAAGAGAAACTTAGGAAATACCAAATATTAAAGATATAGTGTTATTGAAAATTAGAGTCTTTATTATTGTCCTTTTCCTTTTTTCTTTCTTTCTTTTTTTCCTAGAGAAACAGTTGCGAATCTTTGTACCTTCTTAAAGACAGTTAATTGTATTCAGGAACTAGACATATTTGGGCTTTTCTGTCTCTCGCTTGCTTACATGTCCTCGCTGCTCCCTTTCGAAAACAAACAATAACAGCTTACTTTCGTCCGTTTACAGAAACCTTAAAGGAAAAAAAAAGCTAAGAAATTGAGCATCATTACATTCATTGTACTACAAAATTAAGATGTAAGAATCAGACATTTTTAAAGCATCTTTACATATATATGTACGTAAGAGCTTTTAGTTACAATATTGCAGTGACATGCTACTAGACGTTATTATTATTATTATTATTTATTATATATAATATTATATAACATTATATATATATATATATATATATATTAATTATTATTATTATTATATAACCAATATATATAAACTGGAAAAGGCTGAAATCAAATAAAGTAAAATTTGAGTTCTTTATATAGAGTTGAAGTTTGCTTCTGACCAATATAATCTTCCGTCAAATTTTAGTGATAATATTCACCTATGTTAGCTTTTATCAAAAACCCAGTTCTTATTGCTTCATTTTTTTGGCGTTAGTGATTTAGAATAATGTAATATTCACTGATACATTAAAAATAAGTAGCATTCCAATTTAATTGTTTAATTCCAGATTATTACGAAATAATGGAATTCATTATTTCATTCCTATTAAAATACATCCTTTCCCTCTAGTTTTGAACTGGTTTTCATTACATTTTTCTTGTAGATTCTGTGAAGTGCTGACTCTGAGTGTAGTCTTGTTAATTTATTTCAGGATCTGGAGTTTGATAAAGTAAACATTTCCGTCTCTTAATTTTAAATTATTATTTTTTTTCTTCGATATCGGGGAAACGGTAACTCAGTGATAGGGTACTTACCTCTGGTGCATTATGTCCCTGGTTTGATCCCCGGTGCAGTAAGTTTGTAGTAGACAACATCGTGTCCGTAGGTTTTCTCGAGATACTTTCACTTTCACCCGTATAATCATTCCATCAATTCTTCCATCATCATTCACTTAACTTAATCATCCATGTTCCTTTGCATAAAAGACATAATCATGGGACGTAAAATTGAAGGATTTCATCACATTTAATTTTCTTTCTTCAGTATCTATTGCTTATTCCCTCATAGCTAATAAACTGGATAAATATTTCTGGAATTCTTCATCTGGAAAGAAAAAAGTAAAATATTATTTTTCATTCATTGCAGATTAAGAAATTGGTGCAGGCAGATGTTGATTTAAAGCCCCTCAACCACGTCAAGATTTCCACAAAACCATAGTTTTTTTCTCTGGAGGGAGATGAAGGATCATATGCATCTTGCAATCTTAGGACGGAGAACCAGGTTCCTGCAAATTCTTTGATATTTGATGTAGCAAATCCTTTGGAATTATGTGAACGCCAAAAGTTCTGCTGCATACTCCGTGAAGAAACTTTCTAATGATTAACTGAGATGAGGAATTGTGATAATCGCAACAAATTCTTTCATATTTGATGCAGTAAACCTCATAGTTCTATTTAAACGCACAAATTTTGCTGCATACTCTACCAAAGAATTTATTTTAAGGAAACAGGAGACAGAGGCTGGTGAAGTGGTAGAATGCTGCTACTGCTATGTGTAGACAATCTTGAAATTTTGAAAAGGAATAGAATTTGAGAGAAAATGTCACATGTAAATGATGAACAAAATTAAAAACGTTACTATGGTTATAAAGAATGTTGTTGCAAACATTAATCTGTTTTCCTCGGTAAATAGCTTTCTTCTTAGTTATTTTAAATATTGTTATGAAATAACGCTTGAGATTATTATTTTGCTCACATATTAAGTAGCTTGAACACCTCATAATTATTGCAATTCAAGAATAATTAATCTGCTTTCTAATTAAAACAGTACAGTTTATGTGATAGATTAAAGCTAATAGGCATTTCGATTTTGTAAAGCAGTCCTTTCTTTTGAATTCTTGTTCTGAGTTTTATCTGACTTAAATGGAGATTCGAAAATGCATCGATTTCTTATCCACATGGATGTCATACTTCGTGTCATGTTCTTTTTCGTTATAGAAATTTATAGTTTAGAGAACTGAAAGGTTAATCGCCTTAGAAAGAAATCAATGCCAATGTCCTGTGTCAAACCAACCCAGTCGGGTTTGATGTACTCTACTTCCTGAAGGTCTTCTTCCCAGGGGTCTCTTGCAGAAGTTGTCCAACCATAATTCTGTAAACTGCGATGTGAGTTCCCTGTGCGATGAATTTGATAATTTTGCTGGAAGTATCGGAACGAAATGCAAAGATCGAGGACTCAAGAGCAGTGGCGGCCGGTGGATTGTGGTCTCGGGTGTTGCAGTACGAACAATTGGAGACGGAAGACATAAACTGGACTTACTGATTAATCAGTTTAACTTTAGATGCAAGTACTATGTGGCATATGAAAATAAATAAAATAATGTTTAAAAGAACTAAAAATTAATGTAGAAAATTTTATCAGATTACTCACCTTATTTAAATAGAAAGTCCATTCTTCTCTCTTTGATTGCAGCAAATCTGTCTATTACACACTGGTTGAAGTCTGGTATACCCATTATCAAGTCTTTTTCAATGGAGAGCATAGCCAATGCTGATAACCTTTCTTTTTTTGAGACATCGAATTTCTTAAAAATGTCTTAATTCTTTTCAATGTGGAAAAACACCTTTCTCCTTCTGCTGATGTCATAGGTACAGTTAATATCAACTTCAGAAGCTTTGTAGATTCACTGAATGATTTTTCTAAATTATTCTGGACAATGAATTCTAGCAAACCCACAGCCCCCGAGAGGGATTTAAATTCCTCTGCAGCGTAGATTGAAGACAGTTCGTGACAGAGCTTAGTGTTGTCGAAAAAACTGTAAATTGAACACACTTTATTGACTGTTTCTCTTGGAAAATTTACAGCATACTCTGGAAACATATCTGGTGAAAACAACATTGCTGCCATAAGATGTCCTGTGAATTTAAACCGGGTTTTAGCTTCGCAAATTATAACATCACATACTTCTTTAGATTCTCTGTTCCATTCTGTACTATCACTCTTCCTCTTTTTTGATTTTCTCTCTGTAGATTCTATTCCCTTGTTCCTGTCGTCATCAATTTGATTTCTTATTGCATTAATGTTCTTTTCAAAGTTTAAAATCGCCTGTTGTGCAGATGAAGGGTCAATTTCTCTCTTTTGAAGCTGCCCAAACAAAATTTCTACAAGTGGCATTATTTTGCTGAAGAAAGATAGCCAAAAATTGAAGTGGTGACTGATAAGGATTTTTTTAGGCCATCAGCCTGGTGGATTGTATTTGCATTTTTTATCTCATCCATCGTTAGTATCTTATTCATGCACTGGATGATGTCTTTTTTATGGTCAAATACGGTATTTACACTTCTAGATATAAAATTCCAACGAGTATTACTTGCCCGAGGCAACCGTTTCTGAACTATTGAATCCAAAACTGCGGTTCTCTGTGGGCTACCAGAAAAAAATGTGCAAATACCTTGTAAATTAGAAAAGAAAACTCTTACATTTCTATTTACGGAAGCAGCTTTGCTCATAACCAAATTAACTTGATGAGCGTAACAATGTATATATTCGGCACTAGGAAAAGTGTCTTTAACTATTGCTTGTACCCCCCTAGTAGAACCAGACTGCACCGTCATAGGTTTGTGCAATTAATTTGCGTGAATTTTCATGAAGACCTAACCTTTGGTTTTTCAATTCTGCAAGCAAATAAGAAGCTAATGTTTCAGCATCGTGCTTTGGTGGTGAAATAAAGTTCCAAAAGCGTTCTACTGGTTTGCCCTTTACTACGTACCGAAAAACGATAACCATTTGAAATATATTTGAGATGTCACTTGTTTCGTCGGCTATAATAGCCAGGAAATCAGCTTCTTTAATTTCATGTGTCATTTCTTCCTGACAGACTTCAAACATTACTTGTAGGAGCTCATTCTGGATCGTTTTCGACGTCCCGTTAAACACTGTAGCTTTTACTAAATGATTTCTCAAAGCAACGTCTAACTCTGAACTGAAATCTATTAATCCTCTAAATACTCCCGGATTGGAGGACAAGTCAGTTTCATCGTGCCCTCTTAAAGCAAGTTCAAAAACGCCATAAAAACGAACACAGTTTATGATAATATTCAGTACGTACCTGTTATGTTTGACTTTTTCATTGTGTTCTTCCAGTTTTCTCCTATAAGCACTGTCCAATTGCGAAGCAATATTTACTTTTCCAAAAAGTGTGAATTTTAAAACACTTCTTAAATGTGAAGCCGAAGATTCGTGTTTTTTTAAGTTTGAGCATAAATGGTTTAAATCTGTTACGCCTGATTTTGTCCACGACTCTTCACCACCAAACAACAAACACGGAAAGCAAAATAGCGCATTTTTTACTTCGCACCCACACAACCAATCATTACTATTGTATATAACTTTTTTGAACACTCTCCTGAACTGCCTTTTACCTGTTTTTATGCTCTGCACTATATCTAAGTCTGGCATTGGCCTTCCAAGTTCTTTAATCGCAAGTTTCTCCTCAGCCGAGAGCTGGGAAAATGACTTCTTCTGTAAATTATTTACAAAATTCATTGTATAGAATTGATTCAGAACTGTAAATCACTCACAGAATTAGAACACATATACAACGCAATCACTGAAAAACGAAACACACTCGAAAGGTATATGAATCAGGAATGCCACATATACACCCACACACACGTGCATGAAAGAAAAACAACATTCCAAATCATCAGTCTTCGTTGTAAGCACTGCACCATGAATGGAATATAGAACGTTGCTCCCACATGAGACTAAACAATGCTTATTAATGTTATACGTTCTGATAAGCAAACTCTGAACCTGCCAAATGTAGGGTCAGCATGTAACAGGAGCCACAAGGAACGCCAAAACAAACAGCATTGCTAACCAATTCCAAATGCACTGTAGCGTTTTCCATCACAGTTGTATACAGATAGTCGACAGGAGTATAAAATACATTTATTTTATGAAAGAATTATGTATATACAAAAATAATATCCACAGAGTGGGAGATGTTTTACAATTTTTAACATAAACGTCTGGTGCTATAATGCTTTGGAAGGAAGAAATGTGATCTTTTATTACATTAACCCAGGTTCTAAGGCATAACAGATTTTTTTTCTTGATTGGCGATTCTTGTCAGAAGCAAAAGCACGCATGGTTGCTAGTTAAACGAATTTCGTTGTGTTTGGAAATTTAGAAAACATAGTAATTCTTGAAGTATGATTCTTTGAGTTGACTTTAAGTTTAATGTCTCGTTCAGCAGTGAGGCTACATGACACGTGGACCTACTGATTAACGTGGAATCCGAATCACTTGAGTTCCCACCGGGAATCGAACCCGGGTCCCCCGCGCCAAAGGCGGGTACGCTAACCGCTTAGCCACGAAGGAGCTCAAGTATGATTCTTTATATTGATGTATTAAAATTTTATTTATAAATTACTCTGCTGCTGAACGGGACGTTAAATTCAAAATCAACTCAACTCATAAATTATTCTACAAGAATCCTTCATTATCTACATAAGCTAATAATTAATTTGTAAATGCGTGTTTACTTTCATTTGCTTTCTAAGCTACTACGTATTTTTTTTTTCTTATTTTATAATTCTGTGATTACTTGGCATCATTATATTGGTTTGCTTCAGCACAATCCCGTAATTTAAATATATGAAAGGATAAAAATGGATTTCGTTTGTTTCTTGATAGTGTAATAAAATTTAGAAATCTTTCGTAGTGCGAAAAGCATTCTCGTACACTAAAACCCGTGCCGTGTTGCAGGAGCACTGCAACGACCAGTCCCTTTAACTTCTGAGATAGGGGAAAGGAGACTTAACATTCGCTCCAATTCCCGCGCTGAAGGAATCTGGTCGTTGTATGCTCGCTGCAACGCAATATAAATTAGAGACTCTTGATGGGCTGTTTTCTCGTTTTTGAAAACGGATTAATGGATTTTACAGTTACAGAAGTAAAAAGTATATTATTTAAAATATATATGAGAGTAAAATAAAGTAAAATTTTTCATTTTTTACTGCTACTGTTAATAATAATTTTTCTTGAAAAACTTTGGTCATTGCGCAACGCTGCAACACTACCATTAGCCGCCACTGCTCAAGAGATGTTTTACATGTTAACTAACTATTAACATTTTTAGAGCAGAAGAAGAAATGGTAGGTGGTAGTGTGATTCAAAGAGATGTTTGATAAGAATATTACCTTCCACTGACATTACTCAATAGCTATTTATAGTATTACTAAAGAAGGGTTTGAGAAAGGATTTTTTTAAAAATATATATATAAAAGGCAGATGGGCTAGTTTATATGTATTGCAGATGATATGGATGTCGTTGGAAAATCAGAATCGAAAATTAGTGAGTTACTAGAGGACATGACGAAAAAACTGAGAAGAATGTGAGATGAAAATAAATCCACAATATTATTAGTATTTAATGACAGGGGTGGGAGCAGTCCAAAGATGAAACATATAACAATTGACAAAAGTTTTTAAGGTCAACAAAATAATTTTGGCGAGGGTAAATCTTCGTGCGTAGTTTACGAGAAAATCGAGATAAAAAAAACTTGTAAACTTAAAAATTGATGCTATATTATAGCCACGACATTAGGATGTGGATGAAATTTGAGTGTAGCGTCTCTTTAAACAACGAAGTTATATGAGACATGAATCTACAGTTTGACGTAGGATCCGAACTAGATGAGTTCCCGCCTGGAATCAAACCCGCGTTTAACATGCCAAAGGCACGTGTGCTATTAATGTAGCCATAAGGGAGCTCATGCCACCCATTAAGATAAAACTAACAATGAAGTATTCCCTTACTAAGGTTTTCATTATGTCACTAGCAAGATACACAGAATAGTTAATGAGATGTAGCCCAAATTTAGGATTAACTCTTAAACTTTAAGTATAATATTGTCCAGAGATATGCTATATGTATCAAACGATAAATCATATCGAGTTGAACAAAATCAGATGTTTGAAGATAAATTATCATGCGTAGTTTTCGAGATAATCGAGAAAAATACATTCTTATGGCGTTAAAAAGTTTATCGTTCGTTGCCAAGTTTATATTTTGCTGAAACAAATTATCTATTTATCAATGTAATGTATATACGAGGCAAAAGAGACCGTTAAGTAATACATTTATTGTTGTTTATCTTCTTCCAGCAGTGACACACATACTACCGGTACTTGTAAAGTACAATATAATAAAAATAAAGTACAATATGATGTCATAGGGAAGTTAGAATCATAGAAGTTATTAAACAGTGACAGAAAACGACTCGATTTCTCCGAAGTGTGTATGTTAAAATAGTGGAGTCGTTGCTGAGTGGAACAGAAAACTCACTGAGAAGAACTGGGAATAAATAATTATGGAAAAACATAACTGAAGAAAATTAAGAAGAGATTAGAAATCATTGGAGAAGAAAATATATTTTGAAGGATGTACTACAATGTACGGTGGAAGCAAAACGAGGAAAGAGAGAAAGACTATAGGTATCAAAGCATATATTTATTATTATATAATACGAGAGATTAGCTGACTACCGTATGCATAGAAGGTCTAAATTTTTAGCTGGTGACCTGGCAGTGATTTGAGATATTCAATGAGGAATTGAATTGGTAACTGAAAAACCGAAGTCTCATAGCTATTAATTCGAGTAAATATCCAACTGTCGAACGATTTTGAATAAGTCTTAGTTACTCTATGTCTATAAGGATTCTATGCTCTTGTTATCAACCTCAATTCTATCATGCCAGAGACGTACGTGCGAGAGGGTTATTTCTAGGTTTGAAGAGGATGAAAGAAATATTTCCTGCAAAAATCAAGGAGGACAGGATGGTTCAGTTGTAAAACACATATTTCTAGTGCAAAGAATTCTTTATTCGATCTCCTGTGAGTTTATTTGGACAGTAGCGTATCTGTGGGCTCTCCTGTTTCCTTTCACATTGTCATTCTACCAAATTTTTCATATTTATTCCCTTTTATTAATAACCGTGGGAAGTAAAACAAAGATTTCATTTCAATTCAAGAGTAACCAGTAGCGGCTCGATACCATAATCTCAGGTAGTTCTGCACAGTTTGTTTTTTGTATATTAAATTTCCCGTTTGCGGTAATTAATTATAAAATGTACACGAACCGCATATCTTTTAGCACCATAATCGTTATACGTAAATGACAATTATAATTGAAATTAACAAATATATCTAAAACTTTACTGTATCGCAACCAAAAAACTATTGTTTTGCTTATTGGGTGTCAGTGGCGTATTTAGGATTTTGTTTCGGGAGGAGCTATACACAGCATATGAATGAGCACTTAATTTTTCTTTTGGGATGAATACAAGTTTAAATGAATTTCGGGGGATCTTGATCCCGATAGCTCCTCCCTAAATACGCCACTGTTGCGTGTAACAAACTTTAAAAATACCATATCAATATCGTAAGAAACACTGTTTTCAGATACCATAATAATTTCGGATTTACGTAATGTCTACAGGTAGAAATTTTATTAATACTACTGAATTATAAATATTTTATCGTTTGTAAATAAAGTCTATCCGACGTGTCTTCTGCTGTACAAAATATCCTATTACTCTATCATTAAAGTTCGGCATGATGGATATGAAGTCACGCTTGATTGATAAGGCAGCCAAAGCATTGATTCTTTCCTGACATATTGTGCTTCTCGAAAATGTTTTAACTATTTTAAAATTAGAGAAGTAACGTTCTACTTCAGCTATTGTCGTTGGGGTAATTAGAAGAATTATAAGATTATGGAGAAGAATTATAGAAGAATATAGAAGAATTAAGGTTTATGGTTTCCTTAAAATTATCACACAAATTTGAACATGGAATACTATTACTTTCAAAGCGCATAACAATTACACTGAACACCGTTATCAAAAACAAGAGAAGGGAGCCTCATGTACAACACGTCGTGTGTCTTCCGCTTCTTCGGAAATATTCGTGAGTTCTGAGCTGCTGGGAGTGCAGCTCTAGTAAATCCTATCCAAGAGACAAGGAAAACGTAATACAGTGCGGTTGGTGAAGATTTTGGTTTCAATGCTAAAGCATAGGGCAATCCGTGCACAGCTATTGCAATATTATTAAGCTTCAGAAGATGTTTCCAGTAATACTACGATATGTAGCATATCCAGCAGTACAATTGCAGGACACCGTTAGACCAAATATCATCATTACATGTTATCACCTTGATTAAGTTAAACACAATTCAACTCAATTGAAAATACATTTATGCCACTAAAATAGCTGGTAGTTCTGCAGCTCTGCAGCACTTATAGGCAAGCCGCCCCTGAGAGTAACATAATAGAGTCAAACCCGAATCACATTACATATTCTGCAAATCCTTATTTTGTCTTGTCGCATATTTATGTTTTAATAACCATAAATAAGTGCTAGAGTAACCATAAGAAGTGGGTTCTATTGGGGGAAACTTTATCCTTTTCTCTTTTTCTCCTTGCTTACAATGAATTACTTACGAGAAAATACTGAAAACATAATCATACAACACGAAAAAGTTTGCTCTGTAAATTCTTTCGCTAAATGCTTCATCAGATATGAGAAGAGACTTAGGAAAAAGGAAAAAGTAATCAAATAACAGGAAAGTAGCTCTGGAAACTTTAGCTAGACGCTATATTGGAATGCAGTTATGTGATAGTGTTGCGCTATATTATAGGTAGAGACAGTGCTGCTATTCAGCCTGTTCGCACTGGTTCACTAGAACTGGTTGTTAAAACATTTCGAGTTCGCAGAATCATTTGTTATACCCAGACAAAACAGTAAATTTTACCCAGTTATACCCAAGAACAGTAAATTTTAGTTTAATTATTTTTGTTTTTTAATATTCTTACAGTTACATGGTTAAACATATAATCTCTCAGAACAAAGTATAAGCATTTATTTCTTAATCTCAAATGCTCAGATATCAAGAAATGGGTTCACATGAATATAGTGGTGACATGCATATATACCGTTATCAACAATTGTCGATCCATTGCTGCATTAAGTCTTTCCAATATTTTTTGATAACCATCTATTTTGGGAAATTCTTTTTCAACATATTTGCAGTGTTACTTAATTTCGTTACACCACCTTGAATTA
Organism: Thermobia domestica; assembly: GCF_964235325.1. NCBI lineage: Eukaryota > Metazoa > Arthropoda > Insecta > Zygentoma > Lepismatidae > Thermobia > Thermobia domestica. Next base: position 163,188,126 of record NC_137458.1, read on the forward strand.
GGATTATGTGTCGGTCCCTACTGATCACTTGTAGTACCCAGTAAAAAATTTACTTTAGTCTACCTTGTACGGTTTGTTTCCTAAGAGAGTTGTGTCTATTTATCTACTATCAATCTACTCTCAAAACAGAATAAAAAGTACGTGCAACAAATAATAGTATCAAAAAATTAATATGAGCCATATTAAAGTTTCTTGTTTCTATATCTCAAATTAAGTCATATCATGGAACATTTGTTACTAAAATAACATACAAACAAAATTATAAAGCGCGTTTCCGGAAAACTTCCAAGAAAACTTACGTATCAGTGGAAACATCGTATTTAGGTTTTCCAGAAAGAAAAGAACTATGCTATATTTTAAAATTAATAATAATACATTTATTTAAAAAAAAATCGTTAGAACCATTTTGGGGAATATCATTGTAGCAAACCACACACACACACATACTTCCTTATTCCTTATTTATTTATTTTACTTATTTCTTTACTTTCAAATATGATATATTCCATAAACCTTATCTTCCTCGTGCGAAGAACAGGTATTTCAGCTAGTTATTGTATTTTTAGGTATGAAATTAATTAATTAACTTAATGATAGTTACATTTCTTTCTTTAGTTCAACAGTTACTGGGAACGTGAGAATATAAGATTCTAATCATGAGCAGGAAAATGTAATCCTGAAAAAAAAAATAAATAAATAAATAAAAAAGGCAAATTGCTCGTATTGAAAAGTGACGATGGAAAATGGATATTCATAAGGACACGGCGTTGTATATTAGTTTGCGAGTTACCTAATGGCTATTTTTTTTTATCTTTATTTCAACATAGGTCCCTTTCAAATCACCTGAGCAGGTACTTATTGTAGAAGAAAAAAATTTAAATCAAAATATTATAACTTGTTCTTCTCTACAAATTAAGTTCATGTAAATTCTAAGAATATGTGATACGAGAAAGTTTAAAATCTTTACAACATTTACTTTCTGTTTCATAAAAACTAAAAATTCAAATATAGAGTACAAAAATATCTTAGCACGTGCCTAGAAAAATTCTTAATCAAAATAGTAACATTGTAACAAATTTATTTAAATTATATTCTACTATAACTAGTTCTATGGCTAAAAGAACTTAAAGATTTAAATTCACATAGGAATAAAACTTTTAGTCTATTAGTTTATTTCATAACATTTTGTAAATTTGTAGATTCTTTCTACATTTTTTGATATTTTCCATCAGGTCAGCAACCATCCCTAGAAGTTTGGGGAGCGGGAGCACAAAGATGTTAGGGGCAGAAGTCGTTAAAATTTTTAAACCACTCTACATCAATAATTACTTAGTCTTGTATGTGTGGTAACCATAATTCTAATATCAATTCATTTTAGCTCTCTGTTATAATCCTATTTATAACGTACTACTACTACTACTACTACTACTACTATTACTACTATTACTACTACTACTACTACTACTACTACTACTACTACTACTACTACTACTACTACTACTACTACTACTACTAACGGATATTTCAAAGTTTTTAACCCATTATATATTTAAAATGTATAAAGACTGCATCAAAAGGCTTCCTATTATGAAATTCTAGTTGTTGAAGAATGTTGTAACAGCGTTTTAGTAGCTTAATGGAACTATTTTTTTTCAACCTTTTAAATTTTGCTTTTGTCACATTTTTTATTCGTATCAAACATCATTTAACTGGTTTTATTTTTCTCCTTCTCCTTATCCTTTATTTTTCTCCTGAAGATAAGTGTGGCGGCTCAAATACAACTCTTATTAATCCAGTGATTTAAAATAGAGTAAAAATTAGATTAGATCAAGTAAGCTTCAAAATATTTAAATAAAAATATCCGAGAAATCTATTAATATTCATATTTAAAAAGGAATAAAAGATATGGACCACAGCACTAAACGTTATTGCTTCTATATTAAATTAAATCAAGTAATCGTACAGTTACTACTAAAATATGAAATATCCTATCCATGAAATACGGTGTATGAACAAAATTATAATATACATTTTGGAAAACTTCAAACAAAACTTACCTCCAAGACTAACTATAACTCCTTGTTGATTTTTCACTTGAAATGACATTGAAATATTTAGTAGGAAATTGCCTGAATAATATTTTGAGAAAATCGTATGAAAAAAAAAAAAAAATCCCAAGAACAAATTTCCCTTGAAATATTTCAGAAGAAATTACTTACGCCATACTAGAGGATTATTAATAAAGTACGAACAAAATCGGCTAAGCTGATTTTGATAAAATCATCTGAAAATCTTTCCCCAAAATAGACTATCCGGCGTGGGTTTTTCCAGAAGAAATAACTCTAGGAGAATATTATTCGTCTGTTAATTGTGTTAATGACATATGAATAACATAGGCTGGGTAGTTTTTGCAAAAATTCTTTGAATAAAGTACATCCAAGAGTAAACTACCTCTTATGGACTTTTTTCAGGAGAAACGACTTATGCTACATTGTAACATTGTCAACAAAATATTGAAGGGTAAGGGGAAAATACCAGGAATGTCCATGTGTGTGCTTTATCGGGTGCTTTGTCCTATCTGTTGGTGACTCTTGGTACTATTTGACAGTAGATGTCGAAATGTCCATGTAAAAACGGGCAAAAGATTTGACTACCCTATTATTTTTTACGCGGCTTAAAATATAAAAACGCCGTTTTCTCGAAAATGCAGTTTTGTGACATTCCTCCTTTTTTTCTCCCTTACTCTCCATATATTTATGAGATACAAACAAAATCGTCTGACTTCTCGAGAAAAATATCCTATACAATCTTATGCCCAAGAATAAACTACACCTTTTGAAAATTTGCAGGGGAAATAGTTTACAGAGTAATTAATGAAATGTGAACAAAACCGCTCTGGCCGTTTTCAAGAAAATTGCAAATTTTGATTTTCGCCTTTCAGTACTTATTCTTGGTAGAAAGAAAATTCGAAAAATGCTTCTAGAGAGCGTTATAAACTCTTAAGTTTACAATTTAATCCGGATATGTTGAATGGTGTGATCTCTAGTCGAGTGTATATAGGTAAGAACGAACGAATGGATAGATGAGCAGACGCGCAAACATCCAAAAATTCCAGTTTTGGCGTGTAGCAGCCATGAAAACGGTAAATCCGGTAAAACGGTAAAGAGGCAAGGGAGTACATGTAAGAATGATCGAAAACAGCCGATATTAGTGTCGAATCTGTAGTTTTCAGAGTCGCTGAGAGATAAACAGTTAACACTTCCGATGCTATTTAAATCCAAATTCGCTTAGATAAATAGTAACATTCCCATGCCATTTTAAGCATCGCCGCAAATCCGTCTTCAACATTGGGGGTGACGGATAAGACCGTTTCCATATTATATATATATATATATATATATATATATATATATATATATATATATATATATATATATATATATATATATATATATATATATAAGCGATGTTCAAAATATTTATGAAGTTGAAAAACAATGCTGTGAAGGATCAGGGGAGCAGAATTGTCTTCAGTGGCGTATTTAGGGGGCTATGGGACTGGGTTCAAGCTCCCCCCGAAATAAATTTGTTAGTTTTTCGTATTCCACGCACAACAATAAACTTTCTTACCATTTCTAAGAATGTCATTGACTTTCCATTTTCTTATGCTCTTTGTTCAGAAATAATACTGTATTTGTCAAATTTCATTCCATGTAAGAACTGCGTCCTTTTGTTCTTTCTTTCGTCCTTTCTACTTTTCTGTTTCTTTTTCTTGATGTTACTTTCTTTCATTTCGCTTATCATACTTTATCGACCGTTGTCAGTTATGATTCAAGTCGGCCGTCATCAGTAACACCAAAACTAAGAGGAGTTGATAAGAGAAACTGGTGTTCCACACCAACTTGCGCGGATATCAACATGACAGGACTGGTTATTATAACAAAAGAAAAAATTATATCGGTTAGTTATTTTTAAAAGAAGGAAATGTTTGAATTAAAGAAAATGAAAACGGGGGAATAATTAGCCCGGGAAATTAGGAAGGCCAAGAGAATGCTTCCTTTTTCTTGTATGAATAGAATAAAGAGTTAGATTCACTAATAAATTTTTGTATCATATCATATAGAATTTATCGGTCTGCAATTCTTGCCATTATAACTTCAATTTATGCATAAATTAAAATATATTTAATTCTCAAACTCAGGTGGGCAATTGCGCACTTCCTTCCTTGTGTTGGACACAGCCCCTCGAAACAAAATCCTAAATACGCCATTCACTGTCTTCAACATTGGGTGGTGGGTAGATTTGAGGCTTATTCTAGAGAAGGGAGATGAAACTCATATTACGGTAGATGAATCTTCTGAGGTGAACCTGTTGTAGAGTATATTATATATTAGGCGATGTAGATGAAATAGTAGTACATATCAGTATTACAAATCACTGCCGTGAACACATTCTGAAATCTGAATACATGCATATTTATAATTGGTATGTTTCTAATTAGGCATCCACATAGATCAACGTTAAAATTATTTTATAATAATATAAATAATGACTTCCCCAAAACTATGAAGAAAGAATATCAATTATGTATGACGCAACAATACTCGTCTTTGAGCAAAATTATGATAATCTCAAAAACATTATGGAATCCTTACAGAAAACTGACGCGTGTCATACTCTTTAGTTAACAGATGTAGCCTTAAGATTATGGAGAAAAATATTCCAGGAATTGAATTCTTTTCATTGCTTACGAAGCATCCTCTCTCAAAAGAAAAATTGGGACACGCGGAAATACGTAGGAACAAACCATGGTTCGAACTAGCAGAGAAGAGAAAACAGGCAAAATTACGTTTGCTACAAAATCCGAATGAAATACCTACACAAAATTTCATAGACATCAGGCGGGAAACTTCCAAAACTTTTAGAACAAAGAAACGCAATTTTTTGAAAGCTAAAGAACTTGAAGATAATAGTAAACATAAAAGCATTCGGGAAATGTATAAAGGGATCAACGAATTTAAGAAAGGCTATCAACCTCGTGCTTATATTAAAGAAAGCTGATTTAACAGCTCTCACTGATACAGATAGCATCTTAAATAGATGGAAAGATTTCTTTGACGATTTGCTTAACACGCAGTCAGAAACTAATGTGCGTGGACAAAGGGAGATACACACCGCAGAACCGTATATTCCAGAACCCAACCGAATAGAAGTAGAAATCGCTATAAAGAAATTAAAGAAACACAAATCTCCGGGTGTAAACGAAATTCCGGCTGAGTTAATTTTAGCTGGAGGCGAAAAATTGTGGAACAAGATACACAAACTCATCCTCCTTATCTAGAACAAGGAAGAATTGCCACAAGAGTGGAAAGAATAAAAAACATGGTTCCAATCCACAAGAAAGGCGACAAAACTGACTGTAATAATTATCTAGGCATCTCTCTTCTGTCAACGTCCTATAAAATCCTTTCAAACATTCTATTAGCAAGATTGACCCCATACGCAGATGAAATTGAAGATTATCAGTGCGGATTCAGACGAAATCGATCAACTATCGACCAAATATTTACCATTCGCCAAATACTCGAAAAGAAGTGGGAATACAGTAGCCTGGTACATCAACTATTATTGATTTTAGAAAGGCTTACGACTCGGTTAGGAGAGAAATATTGTACAACGTTCTTACAAAATTTGGAATACCGAAAAAGCTAATTAGATTAATTAAGATATGTTTAAATGAATCCCAAAGTAAAGTCCGGGTAGGAAAATTTTTGTCCACGAGCTTTCACGCCGTGAATGGCCTGAAACAAGGAGATGCGTTGTCGCCATTATTATTCAACTTTGCCCTGGAATACTCTATAAGGAAAATCAAAGATAACAACCAGGGCCTAGAGCTGAACGGTGTTCACCAGGTTATGCGTGCGCTGATGATGTAAATTTAATAGGGGATGATATGAGAACAATAGAAAGAAATGCATAGAAAACTAAATACATGGAAGTGCGTCGGGACCGTAACGCGGGAAATTATGAATGCGTTAAAATATTAAATGATACTTTTGATAAAGTGGATACTTTCAAAAATCTAGGACCAATATTAACAGACGAAAATCATATTCACGAAGAAATTGAATATCGACTAAAAACAGGGAATTTGTGTTATTATTCAGTTCAAAATCTCTTGTCGAGGAATTTTAAGCTCAAAATATATCAAACCAGGGGTGTAACCACGGGGTAACCATCGGGGCCAGGCCCCCCCAAATGATTTTCTGGCTCCCCCTAATGACCAGATGTTAAAACATCATCGTGAGATTACCTCGGTTCAATCATTTAAAAATAACAAAGTTTACATATAATTAATAATTTACGGTAAAATAGCATGGAAAAATAGTATTTTACCATACCGATCACAAAATAGTATGGTATTTCTTCCTTATAGCGATCCAAAAATAGTATGGTATACTTTTTGTGACAACAGATTACACAATTTACGGCGATTTGTATTTGACAGTTCGAAGACAAACGTTTTGACAAGGTACCAATTCTACCATAAAACAATAATACTAAACAAATTGTAAGTACATTATATTATTTATATGCTGTAATTAGTGTTTTAAGAAAACATTTTTTATCAGATGGAAAATTTGGTGAAAAACAACGTTTTTATTAAGTTTTTTAGTTTGGATTTCAGTTGTTTTTTAAAATGCTATTTCGTGTAAAACAAGGAAGTGAGATATAGCTGTTAATAAAATAATTATGTCTTTTTAGTCACGAATAATAAATAAACATTTTTGTCGAAAATATTAAATAAATTAAGTGCAATTTCAAAGAAAATCAGTGTTATGTATAAAAGTAACCAAGAAAGTTCTGACGCTTTTTCTGGAGGTCTGCGATAATTGGCCCTCACACCGTGAGTTGAATGTGAATGGAGATAAGGCGAAAGTCAGTTCTTGGTGTTTATATATCCAACATGCTACCTGGTTGTGGCAGTTCAGTTGCACCGTGAACTTGCGTAAGGACAGAGTAAACATGGAACCACTACAGAGCGTCATAGGGCGTGTATGCTGTACGAGTTCAAACTGGGGTCAAACGCCGCAGCAGTGTGGCGGAAGATATGCCAGGTCTTTAGTGAGGGTGTCGTGACTGAGCGGACAGTGCAGCGGTGGTTAACAAGTTTAAGGACGGTGACGAGACGCTCGAAGACACACCACGTGCCAGAAGACCACGACATGTACAAAATGTAGATCTTCAGACAGCAATTGAACCGATCAGTTGCAAGACATGTAAGGAACTGCACTACCCTCGTGTCGCCAACACCTAGTGGCCCACTTGCGGTAAATGTCGATCGTTGCTATAGCGACGCGTCCAAGAATTGCTGCTAGTGTACCATTGGCGGCAGGGTTTTGTCGAGTCGAAACATATATCTCTAGTCTGGGTGATGAAGTTATCACCGCGTAGCAGCGAAACTTCGTTTTGGTCCGCGCTCTTTAGATTCTTCGCGGAGAATCGCGAAGGGACCAACACGAACTATCGCCAGTCACGTGTATGCGGCTATTATTATATATTATTTTTTCCTGACGAATTGTTCCTAAAGTGAGCTCCGAGGGTCAATAATAACCTCTGCCTCAACATCATGAAGTGAAAAATCTTGAGATAAGTGAGATAATTGTATGAATTTAGATGGCAACTGTCGTCGATAATTAGAAAGTGAGTATGGGAGAACTATGAAATAAAGTAAACAGCACACGTCTTTTTGTTATAAAATTACATGGCGAACGCATTTTATCTTATCCCAAACAGTTATCGTCTCATATACACGGCTAAAGGAGCACTGCGATTCACCAAATTAAAAAGATCTCAACTATTTATCCCTTTACAAGCGAGTTTTCTTCATCGCCTTCGTAGCGAAGTAGGAAGAACACTCGTCTAGTAATCATAAGGATGGTAGTTCGAGTCCCTTTCGGGGTAATTTTTTGATATTTTTTTTAGTGTTGTTTGACTCACCTTAATGTAAAGAAATCACACATATAGCTGATTTAATATATTTTGGGGGAATAATTTTGTGGTTCATTGGCGTTTTGTCACGTCTCTGCCGCTGGTGGTATAATTTTCAAAACGGAAGAGGGGCCACCGGGGATCGTCGCTGCAGCGCCGCCAATGTTTGGCGAGATGTCGCTAATTGCCCATTTGTGGTCCACCGACGCTTACGAGATGGGGACAATTCAGTGTGAGTGGCGAAACCACCTTCATCAACTGAGGAAACACTAGAAGTTGGGTCGATGGGTCTCACATAACTTGACTGCGGGTCAAAAGGAAACGCAAGCAGACACCTGTGTTTCTTCGCTGTCTCGTCTGAGGAAGGAGTCATTTCTGGACAGGGAGTTGGCATGTGATGAGAAGTGGGTCCTGTACGAAGCTCCACGGCACCGTCATAATTGCTTAGCATTCCATGAACGGTTCCAAGACAACCGAAACCAGCACTGCACCAGAAAAAAGTCCTCCTGTGTGTGGATGAACTGCTCGCGGCATCATGCATCGGGAACTGCTACCAGCTGGTCATAGCATGAATGCAACTGTGTACTGTCAGCAGTTGAGCCGTGTTTAAGAAAAAATCAAAACTCTGGAACCAGCACTTCTGAATCCCAAAGAGGTCCTTATGTTACAGGACAACGCTAAGCCCCATGAGGCTAGGATGACCCGGGACACCAATTTACGCCTTGGATAGGAAACATTATTGCATCCGCCAAACTCCCTGGACATTGCACCGTCCGATTATTATCTGTTCCCTTCCTTGGACAATCACCTTAAAGGATGTCAGCTCAAATCCCTAGTAGAGGTGCAAAATGCACTTGATACCTTCGTCGCTTCACAGCCCACCAACCTCTAACGCGATGGAATCCATGGCCTTCCAGAACGTTTGCAGAAGGTTGTTGATCTATTCTTGATCTTCCACGTACGTGTTAGGTGACACATGAATGTTCGGAGGTGGTGGGTGAGAAAGCGATAGAACTTTCTTGGTTACCTTTATAGATAGGTTCTGTGTATTAAAATAGTTATGCACAAAGTATAATGTTTGGTCCGGGCAGTAGTTATTGGTTAAACACAATAAAAACTACCTGTAATATAAGTTATGAAAAATATTATTATTATTATTATTATTAATCTAAAAACAGTGTTTTTAGTTTTCCGGAAGGAAACCAAAATTTTCCATTTTTTTTTTCAGGCTTCAAAAACACTAGCTGCAACACTTTTTTTTTTTTTTTTTTTTTTTTTTTTTAGATTGTAGCTGGTCCCCCTTTAAAAACGACGGGCCCCTCCTACAGAAACCTGCTGGCTGCACTCCTGTATAAAACGATAATCATGCCTGTTGTTCTGTATGGTTGCGAAACATAGTCGCTTACTCTGAGGGAAGAACATAGACTGAAAGTATTTGAGAACAAAATCCTCAGACGAATATTCGGATCCAATAGGAACGGGAATGTCGAAAACTTCATAACGAGGAACTACATAAATTATACGGCTTACCAAACATTGTTAGGGTCATTAATTCTAGGAGGCTTATGTGGGCAGGACATATAGCCAGGATGGAAGAAAGTATGAACGCTTTCAAAGTGTTAACGGTAAGACCAATCGGAAAACTACCATTAGGAAGACGTAGGCGCAGATGGGAAGACAATATTAAGATGGATCTCGCAAAAATAGGAATGCAAAGTAGAAACTGGATCCAGTTGGCTAAGGATAGAAGTCAATGGAGAGCTTTTGTGAACACGGCATTGAACCTCCGGGTTTCATATTCTATAGAGTTGGCTTACGAATCATGAGTAGATGCCTAGGCTGATACTACAAATAGATGAAATGCACATTTACTGAAAAGATGAGTTCTACTGACATTGGGTAGTCTATATACTCTTCGTGTTCTAGGGCCAAGGGGAGAGGAGGAGATAAGATTTCACATCAGATTACGTCACACACAGTCGCACACCTTCATTTTCATTAAAAATGGAAAAACCAAGAGAAACCAACTTCATCTCACTTTCCTTTGTGGCAGTCGGACACAAATCATCACACTTATCTGCAAAAAGCACTTTTCAAATCGGATTATTGGGAGATCCTCCAGTTCCAATGTTGGCGGGGACATGTCTCCCCATTTCCCCGGAATTTGTGCCCGTACCTACAGCTGAGAACTTTCCAGCATGAGGAGAGAGGCATATCCTCCTCTGGCATTTATTGCAATTTATGCCCAAGTAGCAGAAGTGGAATTAATATTGATGAGACTACTAAACGCACTACAGCACGAAGTTCTGTTTGAAATACTACAGAATACGATTCTTTTTAGAAGAAATGGAAAAGCCAAGAGAAATCAATTTCATTTCACATTCCTTTGTGGCAGTCGGACTCAAATCATCACACTTATCCCCAAAAGCACTTTTTAAGTCAGATTATTGGGGGAGACAGTCCCCCCAGGTCCAAGATTGGGGGTACATGTCCCCCTCGTCACTACTATATATATCAATCGGTATTGAAGATAGGGCTATGTAAAGTTTGAAAAAAATCCCCAAAAAAGCATGTTCAATGAATTTTGAAATTGGAATTGCAGCTATCGTAGTTGAGCTAAAGAGATGATTAAGGTGTCACTTTACAGCATTTCCCATGCCCTTTCCTGTAGTATACATCATATAGGCTAATACAGAATCTGTTTTCCTTTTTTTAATCAAAATCAAAATTTTACTTCCAAAATTTTTCAAAAAGCATATATTTTAAAATTTTGAAATTAATTCAATGAATAGATAGTATTGTTGTAAAGCACCTAACAAAACATGAATTTGGGATGGTCATCGGTTCATTGTTTAAAAAATTCAAAACTAATACTTATTTTTCAAGAATACTCTATACGTAGGGTAATAAAACTAGAATACTAAGTTTTACACTTCTATGAAAATAAAAATGAACACTAATCTGAAGAAAGAGAACAGATGATTTCATAGTAAAACTTTTCAGTAAGTAATAGGATATGTGTATCACTTGAAATTTGAAAAAGCCACATTTCTTCGGCATACATCACTTTCAAGAATAAAATAACTTCATCCAGTGGGAGTTACAGGATTCACTTTTGTGAGAACGTCCACAGAACATCAGCATTCCTTGGATATGAGAATGATGGAGATGGCCCAGGTGGATGAAGAAGTTATTTTTACTTCATCAAGTTCTCCATTTTCGTGTAAAACATGCCCGAGCAACAAATTTTCTTCATAGATAGCTGTGATATAGCCTGATATGTCTTCTAATTGAAGTTTGTTTGGAGATTTTGACGCTTCCTTTTCCCAACCCTGCAAAACATCTGAATATTTTAATACAATTTGCCCTATATTGAATTTGAACCCCCCTGAAAAGCTGTGTGTCCCTCGAAATAAATTTCTGCGTAGGTCCCTGATAACCAGTGAGTTGAAATGGCGTTTAGACAAACAATAGATGCTGAAATTTTAAAATTGAAAATTTAGTATGAGATGTCATTCAAGAAAATTTAAATAGTCCAATTTATAAGCTACAGTTGTAGTCGAAAAAGTCTGCCTACTCTTTATCAATATATTTGGGGTCTAAGCAAAGTTAAAAATATTGATAACTATGAAACATACATTCAAGCAAGCAGATAGATAAGATAGAATTTGTTTTGTTAGCAGGGGTGGCTTCAGGATTTTAATTTTGAGTAAACCAATCTTTTTTTTTTTTAATTTTTTAAAAATATAAATGTATAGTATTGTTCCTTTGCAGTAAATATTTATTTATTATCTTTTAGTCGTTTATAATTTTCAAAATTTTTTGAGTAGGTACTGGCCTACCCGTTAAAGCTGTTTTAGTTCGTTTGATTTGTTTAGGCATAACGTCCTTCTGTAACAGCGAGGTTATGAAGGATTGGGCATATTACTTAAAGTGGCATCTGAACCACTATTCGGTTTCCAGCTAGGAGAAATTTTGTGGGCTCATCGGGACCCCTTAATTACAAGACGAAAATTAGATTCAACGAACACAGATAATTCGAGATATGTGAAAATGTCAATATGAAATTCACACGATTTGTGGCATTTTTTGTTTACACCATTAAAAAAAACACCTGGTTTCAACCAGCCAACCCTGCTGTTGCACCAGTGCTAGATGTATACTTTTTACAAACCACTTTTTTATACAGTAACATTTTTAATTGTGAAACTTGTATTAGTATTATTTTATTAACTTTTATAAATCTAAACTTCAAAAGTATCAGCACTTTAACTTAGTTTTAAGTTAAAGTTTTTAGAATATAAGGTAATAAGTGTTGCCAGCCGATTACAAGTCTGTATGATATATTTTAAACCCATTACTCTACTAAACCCATTACTTCATATTTACTTCCATAAGTAAAACAAAAAAAAAAAAAAAAAAAAAAAAAAAACCTTGTATACTTGTATTTTTCAGATAAGTACAGGATATTGATGAAAACTCTAGTGTTTCTTTTGAATTTTTAACAATGAACTCATTATCATCCCAAACTCATACTTTGCCAGATGCTTTACAACAATACTATCTATTTATGGAATTAATTTCAAAATTTAAAAATATGTGCTTTTTGCAAAATTTTGATTTTGATTTTGAGAAAAGAATTCTGTATTAGCCTATATGTTGATGTATGCCACAGGAAAGGCCATGAAAACTGCTGTAAAATGACACCTCAACCAGCTCTCTAGCTCAATTAGGAGAACCGCAATTCCAGTTTCAAAATAAATTGAACTTATTATTTTGGGCTTTTTTTCTTTTTTGAAAATTTATATAGCGTTATCTACAATACGGTTGATTGGTATTTTCCTTAGTCTATATGAATAGTATCCTTGTGCAAAATTTCATGACAATCTGAGATGGTAAGATAAATTTTTTCTTCAAATTGTGTTGATTTGACCTGGAACGGCTCAGTAGCTATTTCACTATGAGTCTACGATTTTCTTTATACTAACACTGTTTAGCTATTTCACTATGAGTCTACGATTTTCTTTATACTAACACTGTTAATGGGACCCAGGGACTTACTCCGTTGTCCATGGTAAATAATTGTTTGTACATGAAAATATTTTTCTTTATCGAATGGACTAGGTTTGATTCCCATGTCCGGATGACAGGTTCATGTCCCTTCCTTGTGAGAACATGATAGTTGTTTACGAATAATGTACTTTCGCTCAGAATTGCACGAGTAAAACAGTAATAGAAAATTGAGTTTTCATAATTAGAGTAGATTAAGGTAGTTATTTAGTAGCAACTGAATATAGGAAATATATAATTTTAAGCAAATTTATCATGTAATATGTTTTCACTGAACTGATACGCGACAGTCTCGTGTTAGGAGAACTGAACAACTTGAAGAGCTTATAATGAGTGCGAGGAAAGGGAGACTCACAATTTATAACAAGGTCTTATATAAGCATTATAACAAGGTCTTCTGAAAGATTCTTCAAATTTTCAGAACTAAGGGGCCATGTCCGCCCCCTAGGAAAATAGTTACACCAATGCGGGACGAATATAGACACTATTAAATATGTCGAATGCAAGCATCACTAAAATTGTTATGCGTAAATTGAGGTAAACTAATTACATTATTTTCGTCCAGTAGAAAATTTCTGGTGAGGGCCAGCTTTGCTTCTAGGGGGGCCGGCCCTCCCTGGCCCCCCTCTAGTTCCGCCTATGGTCGCAGTATGTGACAATTGTGCTGTGCCTCATAATCACGGCAACACTCATTTTAATCCAGATCTTATAGGTCATAGAATTTATCATTACTGTTGAAAGCCTATTGCGCAGGGAAGTTAGTAAGTTCAGTACATGTAATATAAAACTGACTCGTATTAATACGGGAGAATTAATTTCTTAATCATACAGTGCTATAACCTCGACGAATTTAGAGTAATGCCAATAATTTGATACGCAAATGTAATAAACTGCAAGCGAAGTGGGCAGGAATTTTTTTTATTCTTGCCATGTTAGGAAATGAAGACCGCGAAAACTTCGGGCTCCATTTTAATAATTTCCTTGATTTTTATTAAAATATGGGGCTCCCCGTAATATATCAAAACGTCCTGCGCCCGTAAGCAATGGCTACCCTGTCTACCCTATTACTACGAGTGCAGGGTGTTTACCAATAGTAACTGAATGCCTACCCTGCCTACGGGTTCTTTACTAACCGTAACTGTATGAATTTATTGTACAGAACATTAGTATACAGAAGAGTAAATAAAGCCATTTATCTTTGATGTGGTTTCGCAAGGTTGCCAAAGGGCACACTTTACTTTTCACGGATTCTTTAACAATAACAACTGTACAGCGTGGTCCGGAAGTGGGCGTACCCCTAATTGGTGTTTTCTGAACGGTTTTAAGTTTTACCCACAGTTGTTTGGTAACATTGCTTGGCATTGTGTGGTAACATTGCTTGGTATTGTCTGGTATCAAAGACACTGTTGTGATTAGGGATGGTCATTTCCGGAAAAAGAGTTTTCCGGTTTCCGGAAATCAAATTTTCCGTTTTCCGTTTTTCCGGAAAATTTTCCGTCTGCCGTTTTTCCGGAAAATTTTCCGTCTTCCGTTTTTCCGGAAAGTTTTCCGTCTTCCGTTTTTCCCTAGTTGTGATACAGCAGAATGAAGAACCAGCGCACTTCACGATTCACGTGCGCTATTACCTGAATCACGCTTCCTAGCCGCTGAATTGGAAGATGTGCATCTTCACCAGCTCCATTTGCGTGGCCTCCAAGAAATCCCGATGTGACGACACCAGACAATGCTCTTTGGGGTTTCATAAAACAACTAAGAAACACTCGATATCACACAACGCAGGAATTACGAGCAGCTGTGGAACATGCCTTCACCCTCGTGACTCCGGAGTATCTCCGCAAAACATCTGCGAGAACTTGGCGCAGAATTCAGCTGTGTTACGACGTGGATGGTAATCATACCGATGTTTATGAGTTTTAAAACTCTTAAGACTTCAAGGTGTACAGACATTCTACCATAACTAACACTATACTGTTGAACTAAAGGGGAGTACGCCCACTTCCGGAACACCCTGTAGGAATTTATTTTAAAAAAAAACATGTGTTTTTATTTGTAATGTAATGTTTCGGAGGGTGCACATGGAGATGTCCAGTGGGCCAGCCCATGTCTGGAGAGATCTGGGCCCTTTCCTTTCAGGATCGATGCCAGTGACTTACCGACGACTCTACAGTGGCTGCCAGTTCGGAGGCGAAGTTAATAGAATAATAAAGCTATTCATAGTGGAAATGAATTTTCGTATTACTTTATTCAAATAAATGCATTCAGTATGCATATTGATTAGGATAATGTTGATGCTAATTAGAGGATTTCATGTCCTTTTAAGGGGGGTTAAAGCCTCTCCTGAAAAGCTCTGGCTACCTCACTGATTATCTATGTAATTGTTTACGTATACCCAGTTGATTGTTGAAATGCAAAGAACTAGAAGAAGAAAACTCTCTCACTTCCTGGCGTCTTATTCCCCAGCTGAACATTGCCTGAAGCCATTTAATTTCGGTTAGAAACACTGTTTTTTGCGAAGCCGGTCGACTCGACTCGACAAGGCGGCCCATTGTGTGTCATCGAGGTCTCATTCCGATTCACAGTTCCCAGTCAGAGGCAGTCTGTTGGTGCTGGTCTTGTGGTGCAAACGGTGGTGGTGGTAGTGTTGTGTTCGTAGTGTGAGTGCGTGTGTGCTCTGTCTCCTTCTCTCTCTCTCTCTCTTTCTTTCTCTCTCTGTGGCATCCGTCTCCGCGATCCTCCGAACTGGATCAGCCACCAGCTTTCCCGGTTACTACCCTCCTCATAGACTGGCAACCCCCGATGGCATCCCTTGCCAGCATCGAATCCAATCCCTCACAATTACTTAACTGGGTTTACTTAAGTCTGGCTGATCAGCAGTCAGGGGAACAAGTGCAAGTAAGTGAACATTTTTTTTTTTAAATTTTAAATTTATTAATGAAAATAATAATGAAATGTATCGTACTTGCAGGATGGTGAATTTTTCTTAGCGAATATTTATTAAAGGAATTACCAGTAACGGCAAAACTTCGGCACGCGAACATCATAGTAGAGAAATTGTCTTCCTGCACCAATGTATTTTTAGCACATGCGAGTCGTAGAATAGCCAACACTCTTGTTTCGAAACGTGGATATTTACGAACTGCAATTCTCAGCAATACTGAAGTTCTTATTAACTTGTCAGGTCCTAAAAGGCGCGCCTCCAGTAGATCTTCCTTTCTTCCCCGCTATTTCGAGTGCATATGTAGAATAAATATAGATTGTATGCGTTAGATGAATTTTTAGCAGGAACAAAATTCAGTTGTGATTTCAGATTTTGCCCGGAAAGGACTATCAATACAAGAAGTAGTACTCCAAAAATACTAGTAACCCATGTTCAGCATGATCAGAGATACATTCTGGGCAAGACCGGATTAACCAATCTGGAGGTCCGGGGCTAGAACAAATATATGGCCCCTGCTGATTTCGTCTTGTACTTTTCTGTGAAAGTAGAGTAGGAAAGTTAAAGGGAATATGTTTCATATTTCTGTTCATATTTTATTTTATGATGATGATTGTATATCATGTATGATTCTTTTTAGACAGCCAGTTGAGATTTTAATCAGAGTAGAGGCCTCTGTCCACCTGGAGGTCCGGGGTATATTTCCCTAAGCTTTCCTTTAATCCGGCCCTGATCCTGGGGAATTCCTACCCTCCAGATCACCTCCCTTAAGATCATCACTGCGTCGAACAAACGTACGCAGAACTTTTAACCCTCCCATGAAATTACGACGGATGTTACATCTATCAAAGTTCGTTGCAGACAAATTGAGCAGAAAATTATTATAACTGTTGGATTTCTTGAGATTCAAGGTACTTCGAAGTCCTAAATAAATAATTTTCGTCCCTTAGCGTTGGGAGACAAAGAACAGCAATGTCATCCGTGTAGGGCCATATATCAAGATATTTATAATTGATGATATTTTTATCTCTATTATTCAGGGGTATTAACATGTGCTTACGATGACACAATATTGAGATTTCTTTTGAAGAGGTTCAGAAAGAGTTATTTGTTTAAAAAAATAATAATAATAAAAGGACCCACGAACTGTTACGAGGCTATAGAATGTGTAATTTATGCGAGAAAGATTATCATCACTTCTATTCTACCATTATTGGCAGGTCACTTGCTCACAACTGAGAAGCTTTTATGTATCATTGTCTTCAGCTAACTTTCCTGTCTTCGTGTACGATTTTTCTGTTTTGATACCATTCATCAACTGTAGCCTCCTTCGCCCCCAACCGTAGGCCCTACCCAGGTGAAAAGCATCGTGGAATGCAATACTCAAGCATCACAGCCTCCACTATTGACATTCATTATTTGTAATGTAATGATGATCCGATGGTCTTTGTTTTGAAAGATATACAGAACAATGAGGATTTTATTATTATTTATTATGAATCATTTTAGACTATAGAATTTTGTAAATATTAAAATGATGCATTGTATAATTTTAATGTTATTTTATTTGAAAATTAGAAAAATACACAGTAAATCTGGACAAAGAGCCATTTTATGTATCTGTGTTAAATGATTGAATTTGTAGAGATTTGAACACGTATTTCCATGACCATTCACTCAGAAGGATGATAATATGAATCTGCTTACTATTTGATTTTCTCTCTCTCTCTCTCTCTCTCTTTCTCTCTCTAGCATTGTATACAAAACGTCATTTGGGGTCCCATGGGGACCAATTGCCCCCCTAAGCTTGAGATTAGTGGAGTTGATTCTGAGTTTAACGTCCCTTTCAGCAGCGAGGCTATATGAGACTGGACCTATTAATTAACGTGGAATCCGAACCACGTGAACTTTCGCCGGGAATTGAACCCGGGTCTCTCACGCCAAGCCGTGTACGCTAACCGTTTAGCCATGAAGGAGCTCAAGCTTGAGATTAATATTTATTTTAATGAATACAATAATAATATTGCAATGAAAAACGTCAACAGCTACTTACATCGGGATTTGCTCCTCAAATAAAATCTGAAGTGACACTGCTGACTGTATACAAGAAAATTATCTGCGATAGTATTTCTAGAGTTTTCTAATAAGGGAATGTCATGGAAATTTGGAGAGGGTAAAGTTTATTTAGCATTTACATTGTCCCACACGAAGAATGTTTCCAATGCCTAATTTGAGGATGCTTTAGAAAGTTTATAAATTGTGGATAAATAGGTAACTGTTTGAAACAATATTGTAACTACGATTTTAGATGCACTTTATTTTCAAACATGCAATGAAATATTTATATCAAAACTTTATGCAAAAATGAGAACTCGTTGTTAGTACAAATATCAGATGTCGTGCAGAAAACTTGATGTTTTGTCTAT
Source organism: Thermobia domestica (assembly GCF_964235325.1). NCBI lineage: Eukaryota > Metazoa > Arthropoda > Insecta > Zygentoma > Lepismatidae > Thermobia > Thermobia domestica. The sequence goes on from NC_137458.1 coordinate 163,206,549, forward strand.
AGAGTTTTGTAATGGCGTGGCACACTATTTAACCTCAGTCAACGGTTATTTATCAAGTAGCATAAGATAAGCGAAAGCAAAACTGCTTGCCTCATCCACTTGTCTTCATCTTTCTTGTACGTTGTTACATCTGTGTTCCAGTCTTGAGCACTCGGTCGTAGTCAAACCATATATCTAGTATACATAATTGGAAAGTTGTTTTAAATTGCAAATATTGCTTTCTTTTGTCAGTCCATTTCAATTTCAAGTAGTCTAAATTTTAAGTCAGTTGTTGCTTGACCATTTCGGAACCTCGTATTACATGTTGCTACAACTACCGCTCACAATTATTCGTTTTCTGCTTCTACCAGCTTTTCTGTCTCTCTTACTTTTGACACCGTTAAATATTCATGAGAAACGAAATAGGTCTGGATCATGAAGTAATGTTTTTTTTTTTTTTTTTTTTTTTTTTTTTTTTTTTTTTTTAATGTTTGAAGCTCGAAATGTCTTATAACATATGTACACGTGAATCAAAATATGTTTGTATCCGCGACTGTGTTTTGGTGTCGGTCTTTTCCTCCTCTCTTGGAATCGATCTTTTTCCGATCGAATAAGGAAAAATGCATCCGGAAGTTCTTGAAGGAAGGCGTAAGATTTTGAAAGTCAATACGATATAAATGAGTTCCCCACCTGAGGTAAAATAATAATAATAATAATAATAATAATAATAATAATAATAATAATAATAATAATAATAATAATAATAATAATAATAATAATAATAATAATAGATTTACTTTAGAACTCTTTTTATTGTAAGTTTATATATATACACCCATTTTCTTAACGTTGTTCCATGTATTTCCCCTAATTAGTACACCCAGATCTTAACTTTGATGGCCAATAACTCGGGAACCAAAAGTCTGCCAGGAAATACTTCATTTGCATACTGAACAAATCAAGTTCCCCCTCCATCAGGTGAATTCTTTAGATTGCATATGATATGTACTTCCGCTGTTCCCCCTTTCCCTTCTTTAAACGCCAAATGAGGGATGACAAAATCTTAATCTATGTAGCCTATATCTCTTTAGTTATAAAGTTCTCTCTTTACATGTGTACAAAATTAGTCAGAAATGATGAATTAGAACTTATTCTTGCAACTGTTGCTGGGAAATTATAATGCTTTGGCTCTGAGTGAAGATCACAGTTGCCCAAAGAATAGGGCTATCAATATTTGTTTGTATATAAGAGTTCAGGAATTATGCAAGAGAGGTGGGTGGCCAGTTTTTTTCTGAACATGACTGTACCAATGAGAACTTTTTGTAACTGGAATCTTCTTGTATTATTTAATAAATCTATTAACTGAAGAATAAGTTACTTTCACATGATAAATTCATCAGTATGGTGGCGTGTTGTTTGCCACGACTCCATTTTCGTGTTGTTTGCCACGATTTTGCCACAGTATTTGCATTTCAATCTTATCATATCTCATTATCATAAAAATTCACACACACCTGGAGTAAAAGGAAGGGTTGCCACGCACCTCTGTTTTATATCCTCTGGAACAAGTGGTAAATGTTCTCGCCTTTAGGACTAGAGAGGTCTCATTAGACTCGCTCCTGAAAGAGAACATTATGCTCCAAACAAATGAATACAAAACATCATTAATATCACAATAGCTTAGTAAATTGATATAATTGCATTTTCTTTTTTAACGGAGTTTTAACATTCTTTTTATAAATATAATAGATTTAATTGTTATAATATGATCATCTGGTAACTCTTTGCTTATGAGTCGATTTTGTATAAATCTTCACGATTGTGATATAAGATAAGCCTGAGAAAACAATACCGTGGCAAACAACACAAAAATCGAGTCGTGACAAACAACCGTGGCAAACAACACGTAATCCTCAGTATCAGGAGCGAATGTAAAGTTTGTGATTGGCGTTATTGTGTCGCAATCGGGAAATCACGGATTCGAATTCGGTATTCGGTTATCTGATTGGGGTTTTTGCAGGATTTTCCTCTATTTCATCAGCCAAATACCTGGATGGTTCAATGTAGGTGTTGCACTTTCGCATGGTAGTTGTTTGAGTTGCTGTTAATTGTTAATTACTTCAGGATACATTGGCCGCGCAACCTATATCTGCATGTTTTTTCAATAAATCCTGCGTTATTCTCGTTTCCATGAGAGGATATCAAAATAAGTTGCATAGGAATTCTTAGTTATGAGTTCACATTCTATAGTTATCATTTGTTTTCTTTAGCTCTAGAAGACATAACCGGCAAACATTAGAATAAAATTGGAGGTGAAGCGAATGCGATTTTAAGAGACTTCTGGAATTTATTTAGAAAGTCATAACCCCTTACTTACTGGGCTAAAGTGATAGATGATATAAAATGGATCGTTTTGCCCTTACAAATTGCCTTTTGCCTTCAAAGTAGCCGCCAGCACGCAATAGGTTTTCGTCTTTGATTCAAGCAAAGAACCTGCAATGTTTGTCAACCCGCTATACGCAAGTCTTCTACTGGTTGCCTAACACAAGGATATAATCCTTAGCAATGCCTTAGCGGCAATGTTAGTAATGACTATGTTGAAGTTAATTACAAAATGGATATGTCGCATATAGGAGAGAAGTACAATTTTCTTGATACCTCGAGCATTATGACAGGTTCGTTCCGAGAACGCTAAAACAGGGAATACGAATGGAACTGAGACAAATTTTGGGGAAGTTAACTTGAGCTTACTTTACATTCATTATTTCTTAGCACATGAATGCTAATTGTGTATTGTGAAATACGATTTCTCTTCATGAACTACGTAGAAGCAAAAAATATTGAATAATTAGCACAGTTTAGTGTGATTTTAAAATCTTCTAAAAATAGATAATACACTGATCAAGTGAATATAAAGTTTGCCTGTCTGCAAAAAGCAAAACCATCTGAAACTTTCATGAAAGGAAACAACATGAAGTGCCGGAGCAACCAGATTTGCACAGTAACTGAAATAGTGTTTCAAATGGGGCATCAGGAACGAAATTATTTTTAAATAAATTTTATTTATTTATTTATTTTTTGAAATGGAACAATAGACAATAACGTGAATAACATGAAAGGGCACACACGAAAAAAAAAAAAAAAACGCCGTTTGTTTCATGCTTCTACTGCACGTAGTAACAGAAATATAACAATCCAAATGGTTGTAAACAGAAAAACAAGTGATAATCGGTAGCGATACTTTTTCCTGTCGTGCTAACCTCATAATTTAGATGCTGTGATGATAGCGAAATATTCTTTGATGTCTTGATCACCATGATTGTGATTTCGTTACTAAACAAAGCAACGTAGACTTGTTAGAATATAACAGAACAGCAAAAGCGGGACAGCTAAATCAAACACATACAATACATACATAACAAAGAAGCATTTCGGTATAGGCAATGTTTTAGAAGTTATATGCTGAACAATACAGTAAAAATGTTCTTGAGTCGAGCTCTAAACATTTTCTTTCTTTCTTTTTTTTTTCTGTCCCTGATTTCCTCTCCTTCCGAAATAGCGGTGCATGAATGGTTTGTTCTTTCGCGAGGCATAAACATTTACGACGTGACCTTTTCCCTTGCTCCCAAAGAATTCACTATGAACGCACCAATTGTTTCCCCTTCGTCAATCTGTGCAGTGTCAACTTGTCCCCAATCGTGCCTTTTGCAGTTTCACACACACAAGAATGTAATTTTATCATTAATATTATTCATACATACAACATATTTTCTCTCTTGCAGCAAGTTGAAAACATTTTCTTGATTAAATTAAGCGTAGGAGAGAGGTTCCTTATTATTATTATTATTATTATTATTATTATTATTATTATTATTATTATTATTATTATTATTATTATTATTGTGTAGTGCAATGACATTCAATCTGGGGTATTCAATGATACGCCAACTTTAAAATAGTATAGTTGAATTAAATTTATTCTCCTATTTGTAGTCAAATTGGATTAAATTCTGTAATGCATTTTTGTATGTATTATGTTGGCGTGAATGAAATGTCCGCTTTGATGTCTAGTAGGAAACTTACTTATCAACACAACACTGCTACCGGTACGGAAATGGACAAATGCCATGCGTGTAACGTCACAAACTCAATACACTATCCGGTATCGTGCTATTCAGTGGCTTTTGCACAGGGGTTTCCGGATTTTAACTTGAACAAGATATTATGTGAAGTAGCAGAGTCATGTGTACATCAGAGAAGGAGCTCTGTTTTCTCAATTCTTTTTGAAACCGAAACTTCCTTCTATTTTGATTTTTTGGTGGAGGGATTAGAGTGGAGATGGGATATATATACTTGGGGTGCTTAATCGATTGTAGAAAGCCGCTTTTCCGAATATACAGCGTATTCATTTATTATGTAGCCAAAATCCACTGGTGAAATACTGACATCTAAACAATGGCGACATGGGCGAAAAACGTATTGTTTCAAAGTTACGAGATGCCGAAATCGAGAAACTTGTAACTTTGAAGCTGCCCAGCTCGAAAACTATGGGATATATCTATGCGGTTAAAGAACTATTGGAGGAACTAAACGGCGTGAAAAACATATTGGCATTTGAAGGCGGCGCTCCAAGTTCCCTGTAAATGCTGCTAGCAAATGAAAGGCCAGCGGTATTGCGTTTATTTTGTACACATCCACGTCTATCCTCTGCCACCTGATCGCGCTGTAGTTCGTCTGCTTAGCCATAGCCACACTCCTTAGCACTTGGCAACATCGCGTCAGAGCTTGCGTTTTATTCGTTTAGCTGAAATGCCAAGATGTTTGTCACAGGCTTTAGTACACTCTCTATCTAAATATCATACCTATGTTCAGAGCCGGACTGACTACTATAAATGTACCACATTGACTTGACACCTAGTCTTCCGTTCCGAGCGCTGCTATCGGCTGAAGGAATTCCACTCCCTTTCGCTGAAGGTCTCTCGCTTAGCAACAGCTGAACCCTTATTGGCTCAACGCGTGGGTGTGTCGAGGGTGAATTTTAGTTCGCATTTTTGCCACGGCTCAAGACATTTTGGCAGCACTTTAGTTGGCCCAGGCGACTGACATATTGTGTTGGCCCCGAATTCTCAATCCCCCAACCACTATTACTCCAAATAAAATCAGGGTATATGTTATGTAACAGTATTTATGAGAACAGCATACTTTTTTTATCTCGCCTTGGGATGGCTGAAATTTGTAATTTGTTAACAAAGAACCAGGGCCGGATTAAGAGAGGGGCTTAGGGGGCTATAGCCCAGGCTTCTAGGTAAACAGGGACCTCTACTCTGTTCAAAATCTCAACTGGGTATATAAAAAGAATCGTTAAGATACAATCGTCATCATAAAATAAAATGACAAAAATATGAAACATTTCTAGGTATTCACCATATCACTGTCGTTCGGCGACTCCCTGCAATCGATCAGGTGAGAAATTGGGACTTATGGATGCCCCATGAGGTGACATAGGCCAACAAATCGCCTGTCTAAGGTGTGCAGTTCTTTGAGTATCGGGAATAGGCCTAATCGGAAAAGTTTCCAGCATCGAAGTGTCACTTCAGACGAAAAAGTTATGTGCTGTGACAATCATAAATAAATAGGAAATGATTGGATCGTGATCAACATCCAGGACCGTTTCCTAAACTTTCTTTGAACCATATATAGTTTAACATCTGACGTCCATATCTTCTACGGCTAGGCTAAAGGACATAGATAATTAATGAAGGTGAATTATTATGGAATAATTTGATGTAATGAGAATGTGTTAGGAAAGGAGAACCTCGAGGAAACCCACGGACACGATTTGTCCACCACAAATTTCTGGCTGAATGTCTCTGTGAATATCAGTGGACTGGGCCAGATTTAATCGGGTCGTGTCATGCTTCTCCTGGCGTGCTAATTAACGAATTCCACGAAGCACTTCAGGCAACATTTTCGCTGGTAATCTCAAAGGGTCTCCTATTGTTGTCAAATGTTTCCGCATGGGGCCCACTTTGTTTTTGCCTGGCTACGATATCTTTAACTGTACTCACTTCAATGGTTAAAATTTTTCTGGACAAACGTTCACTATTGGATTGTACTCACAAGCATATCCGAAAAGGTCGTTTAAAGATATGGATCATCTACAAAATAAGTGTAGGTTGGAAATGTTGGATTTTACCAGAACACTGCAACTTAGTAAATTAACATATTCATAACGATGTCAATGTGTGCACGATTTACAGGGAATTTTGCTAAACTAACATTAGTTGGAAGGAGGCGTTTGACTCTGTGTATCACAAAACCAAATAAGCTTAGAAGCAAAAGGGTACCGTAAAACGGGGGTTACTTTGCACATGATTTATGGAATTTTAAAGAAAATCGCATGTAACTTACAAACGTAATGATTTAGAACATTGTATTTTAAACATATAATAAATAGCTAGATAAATGTGGAAAACATTTGTGCAAGTTCATTAGTAAACATTCAGTATGACCATAGTTATTGAAATATAAACTTTTCTGCAAAGTAACCCCATAACTGGGATTACTTTGCACAACATACAAAAAAGTATGTGCAACATACGAATATAACGTTTCTGTGCAATGTTTTCCCTTCAGTATTTATACATTTTACTTTCTACACAAAACTGCATACAGTTTACAAATATTGATATTAGAATGGAGGTACTGGTATCGATACTTAGTATGAATTGCCAATATTTCTAAAGAAAATTATGTATTTTGTGGTACCGGAACAGGAACCACATTCTAATAGTTATCGTATGTCCCACAAAAATGATAACTCAAGAACAGAAAAAAAAAAAAAGAATCCCCGTGAACTGATGTGCCTTGATTATTCCTTATGTCCAAGAATATCATACCAACCGTAATTAGTGAAAGATTTACGGGGTTTGGGACTTTCAGGCTGAAGTCCATCCAAATTGCATGATTTCTTTTTCAAAAAAATCTAATGTTAGTCATTTCTATTTGTATAAGTTTTAAGGCCCCCAAAAGTCTAGATATTTCTCTCTCTCTCTCTCTCTCTCTCTCTCTCTCTCTCTATATATATATATATATATATATATATATATATATATATATATATATATATATATAAACGAAACGAACAAGAAATTCATTTCGGCATCTACCTAAATAGGAGATTTAACTAAATTTCGAATGCAGGAGGTTCCAGTAGTAATTATTTCCTGTCTAAGGGGTATTTTGGACCGGTACAAAGTAACCCCAATTAGAGGCTGAAACCACCTTCTCCAGTTTTACATTTTTATGACTAAAACGTTTCACATTTCAATTTCAACTATTGCATCAAAATCCCATTATATACAGTAGTATTCTACGAAACTGACTTAACTTTGACGGAAATTCTTGTAGGTGATATCTTTCAAATTTTGGCGGCCTTTACAGTAACTGCTTTCCTTCCATACCTCTACAACAACAAACCCTTCGGGTAATTGGAACTGATGTTATTATAACCGCCAACATTATAGCCAAAATACAGTTAGATGTTCTATCTCTCGGTGGCAGTTGAAACTTCCTCTTTACAGTTCATGGTTTTACGGACAGAGGACTGTGAAACTCTTCTTATATTTTGTGTAAAGTAACCCCATCTTATGGTATCCTTTTGGGGGTGGTCGCCATAGATCCGTTGCTAGGTTAAATATGAATATAGAGAAGCTACATGTATTCTTCCCCATAACAGTTGACTTTTGGTGACCTTTCACTAACACCAATAAGATACTACGGCACCAGCAATGTCATCTCAGTTTTTGGAATTCCTCGCCTACCTCTTTAAGTATCGAACCTGTTCAACACCTGCAAGTAGACACACACAGGACTGATAATGACATCTGTTACAAGTTTCTGCTGCAACTACACAGGTGACAGCAGCGTTGCCAAATTGGCTAGATATAAAGCGAATAACCTTCTGTACGTACTTCTGATTCAGAATGTTTTAACACTTCATTTTCATTTTATTTTATTTATGTTTACAAAAGAAAATTGTAAATTATCATTTCTAATAAAAAAAAATAAATATAAAGGAAATGGTTCCTGTGACATTAACATGATGAAAGTATAAACATACTTTCATCAACAAAATTTCCGGGATGGGTTACGGAGCCTTATTCCGTATCATCTTCGCAACATTTGCAAAGTCCAACATAATTTACAAAATGGAATAAGCAATTGTAGCTGCTATATCTAATATCGCAAACTAAAACAGGAATTTTGCGTTGCGTTGACGCAAACTGTTGCGGAATGAGACCTACGAAATTGCCGATTCAATTTTTCATAAAGTAGAACAAGATGCCAAACTTTTAATTACGATACATCCATTTACTTTAAACTCTCAGGAATATAGAGCCATATTTAATAATTAACACCAGTTTGGGATAATTTAATTCTATGACTGACACAATTTCTACGTACTTTTTTTCAAAGCAAGAATTAAAAGTCGACGAATATTTCTTTCCTAGCTCATTGATGGGATATGTTCTTGTTCTGTACTTGGCAGCCCTACTCGAAAGAGAGAAAGAACAAGGAAACGAATTGTTTGAACGTTAGAAATGCAGCAGGTCTAAATTGGTGCATTGCACCCGCCATGCGTTCGCACGTTCCAAACTACTCGAAGGAGAAGAGAGTTCAAGCAGTTTGGGATATTATTGAACAAAAAGTAACAGCTCAGAGTTTATATTTGCAGAAAATTAAAACTTTAATTTTAAATTTTGTCCTATTGGTAGGCTGCTTTTAATAATCCGAGATTAGCACTCGTCTAAATAGGAAGCTACGTTCTGCAACCGCATATTTTCATGCCTTCATGTTTACATGTACAATTGTTTAAAATATATGGTCACCTACTTTCTTTTAAAGACTACTCGTATATTCTCAGTAACTGTTCATAATAATTGCGATACCAGAAAGGAAGTTGTTGATCAACCCGATATTGAGGACAGTGGCACGATTATTGAATCATATATCGAGAAAGAGACTTGATTACTGACCTTGACGGGGAAACCTGTAGCAATACCAGCATATTTCTGCCTTTAGTCATGAGAGAATGGAAGAATTTCAAGACAGTATATCATTCTTCACGAAATTAGCTTCTATGTTGGGCGGAATTTTCTCACAGTGACGTAGATGAAATTGGTAGCTCGAGAAAGGACCAAAACATCGACATTGAGGATCCTAACGGCATTGCCCAAACCAAATAAAAAAAAAAAAATTTTTTTGCGCGTATGACTAATGAGTAATTTACTACTCCCTCACGAATACTCGCTTAAGTATAACCAATGTTGGCAAGTACATCCCACGTTGTCGTCCGTCGTTTAAGCATGTTAAATACGGACTCAATCTTGTGGTTATCTTATATTTTACACCGAAAGTGTCTGCGGCTGACACTGTGCCAAGAACATTCCATATGGCGAACCGCTTCAGTTTGCAGCATCAGGATGGTCCACTCGTTTCTGCCTGCACAGCGAACATCGGACTAGGTGAAATATGCAACACCACACCGATCCAGCATCGGTGTATGGTAAAGGTTGCTTTGGACTCCGTTCCATCTCTCGTATACTATGCGATAACGGGACGTTGACCAGTCATCATATCATCGCTGAGGTGTTGGATCCTGTAGTGTCCCACTTATGTTATTCTTGAAGGGAATCATTTTCCAACAGCATAGTGCGCGACACATTGGCATACAAAATCGATATTCATCGGTGGAGACCATGTTCCTATATTTCATTGTCCAACGGGTCCAGTTGATTACGTATAATCCTTGTTCGAACGCATCTCGCGCCAGATCCCAACCAGGATAGCTACGTAAGACTGATGCCACCTGGCTTTCGATGCCTGAAGAGGATATCCAACGTATTTCTATGCCAAGTCATGTGGCAGCGGTTGTTGACGTCAATGGTGCCTCTGTATGATACTGGCTTTTGTATGTGCTTTTAACCTCGCGATGCACCGCAATACACATAGTGTTGTAAAAATTAAACATTAACTTTTTCATAATTTCATTTATTAAATTGAATCATGTCACGGAAACATTATTTAGGAAATGTGAACAAAATTATAATAGGCATTTGTATATACAATATAAACAATTTAAGATGGAATCCGAACCACTGTAATGCATTGGAATTTGCTAATGCTCTTCCAACGGGAATCGAACCCAGGACCACGTACACCAAACGCTTGCTATATTACCCGATTTTAGCGGGTACCACCCGATTTTTAGGTCCTATATTGGTGCCCCGCTTATTCATCTCTTAATCACGAAAAACCACCCACTTTTTTGGATTGGAGAAAAATCTAAGACGACTTTGTTGATAAAGTGTTGTTATATTCAACGTAAACCGCTACATCTCTGTGTCAATTTCAATCACGATTGAGTTAAATTTGGACTCGCGCTCAGACTGTGAGCTATTTGCCCAATGCGCGTGTGCAGGTTATTTTATGTTTCTTACAAAGCAGGGCACTAGTGTAACACATCGATTGTGATAAGATTACAGTCATAAAGAACATCAAAAAAGAAGCGACGCATATTTTTATATTGGCCTATACAAACGCATTGAAAGAGTCAAATACGGGCATAAAAATGGGGTCAAAATGAGATTATGTGGAATATAACGAGAACTAGAAGATATATCGAAAAAGGTTAAACGTACGAAATACTACCTATAGTCGACGCAATTCAATGAAGTAGAACACACCCATGCGAAGGAAGCAGAACATCCGGAAATGGACCAATCACGTGTACAACATTGTCACAATGTGTAGAAATGAGCGAAAAGGGTGGTAAGGAGCAGGAAGAAAGAAGAAACGGAAACAGAAAATACGTATTTTTGCTTTGGGTGCATATGTCGCCCGTATGCGAGAGAGACGCAGATTCATCTCAATGTCCGAATATAGGAGAACACGCAGGAAGGATGCAAACGCCGTTCATATAGGCAGCCAGCGAGACAGTACTGCTCAGTGGGTTGCATATATAGCGTAATGGAAACAATGAGATGGATGTTAGTAACGAGGAGGTGTGAGGGCAGTAAAAAAATGTTACTATTACTGTTATGTAGTACGCGTATTTTCGTAGTGACGTAATGTTGATACTCATGCGTCGTACTTATATTACTGTTACGGTTTATCTTACATCGGACCACATGCTATTACATTGTACTGTGTTATGCATTTTTCTTTCCATTACGCGATATATGCAACCCACTGCGAAGTACTGTCTCGCTGGCTGCCTATATGAACGGCGTTTGCATCCTTCCTGCGTGTTCTCCCATCTTCGGGTATTGAGATGAATCTGCGTCTCTCTCGCATACGGGCGACATATGCACCCAAAACAAAAACACGTATTTTCTGTTTCCGTTTCTTCTTTCTCCCTGCTCCTTACCAACCTTTTCGCTCATTTCTGTAACACATTGTGACAATGTTGTACACATGATTGGTCCATTTCCGGATGTTCTGCTTCCTTCGCATGGGTCTGTTCTACATCATTGCTTTGCGTCGACTATGGGTAGTATTTCGTACATTTATACCTTTTCCGATATCTCTTCTCATTCTATATTCCACATAATCTCAATTCGACCCCATTTTTATTCCCCTATTTGACCCTTTCAATGCGCTTGTTGGCCGATGTAAAAGAGTACGTGTCGCTTTTTTTTTAAATGTTCTCTATGTCTGTGCAATCTTATCACAATCGGCGTATTACATCAGGGTACCCTACCTTATGAGAGAGAAAACCGTATGAACAATATGTCTTTTTTTTTTAATTTTCTTTACAGATATCCTTACAAATACAGCTATCTTACCGTAATACAGTACTTACTTTACAATTCGAGACTCACATTTGTTGAACTTAATAAAACATTAAAGGCAAAAACTAAATTTGCTTTACTTTAGTTTCGTTAGAAAAGCACGTTGGAAGTGTCACTTAAACAAAGAAATCACTAAAAAAATAACGGTCCGAATGATTCCAAATCAGTATTTGTAACACACAAGTTCACACCAGTACTTACGGTTTAGAATTCCCCGCCTTTCTAATTTTAAAATATGGTAACCCTATCCCAAAGTATGTTGTCTCAACTCTAATTCCCCTATTGTTATAAGAAGCTGCAGGAATCTACCATTTCCAGCATTGATCTCGGCAAAGGTAAAACGATAAGAGATGGAGAGGTACGCTTTTATATTGATTCATCATTCTAAAGACCAGAGACACACCCATGGGAGGGGTTCCACCGGGTCCAACCCCTCCCCAAAATGTCCTTACTCAGTACACTTTCTCAATAAAACTATTTTTGTTCAACAGGTAGCATGAAAATTTGAACTTATACTTCGCCTGTACAGTAGTATGGGCCCCACTTCAGGACACTTTTTGGCCCCTGGGTCCCTGCCTCAGGACCCATGGTCCCTGGCCGGGGTCAATGACCTAGGGGTACATAGGACCACCCCCTCTAAATTTTGGCAGGGGTACCTTGGCCCACCCCCTTAATTTTGGCAGGGGTACATAGGACCACCCCCTTAAATTTTGGAAATTGCCAAATCTAAAAATTTGGTATGGTAGCCTAGGACCACAGTATGTACCTCTATCAGTATTGGGGGTCTATGTCGTTCCCTTTCATGGGTTAAAAATTGCCAAAAATTCAAATTTTGGGGGTTTTTGACCTAATTTATCCCCTTGGATGAGGTGTTATTACCCTATATAGTTATATGGACGTATACAGGGGTCCATTCCCTTTCATAAGACATGGGTATATTAATGCACCCATTGAAAAATTTGGGAGGGGTACCTTGGCCCACCCCTTAAATTTTGGAAATTGCCCAATTTAAACATTTCGTATTATAGTATAGGACCCTAATATGTATTATGATAAATTTGGATGGTCCACCTCGTTCCCTTTTAGGGGTACCAAATTGCCAAAATATAAACGTAAGCAATACGTAGTACCACGTGTTTGGTTTTGACCTAATTTATCCCCTTGGATGAGGTCCTATTACCTTATATGTTTATATGAGCGTATACAGGAGTCTATTACCTTTCATAAGACATGGGTATATTGGTGCACCCCGGGAGGGGTACCTTGGCCCACCCCTTCAATTTTAGAAATTGCCCAATTTAAACATTTGGTATAATAGTATAGAGCCCTAGTATGTATCACTATAAATTTGGGTGGTCCACCTCGTTCCCTTTCATGGGTACACAATTGCCAAATTTTAGTACAACCACGTGTTTGGTCTTTTGACCTAATTTATCACCTTTGATGAGGTGTTATTATCCTATATCGTTATATTGGCGTATACAGGGGTTCATTACCTTTCATAAGACATGGGTATATTAATGCACCCCCAGGAGGGGTACCTTGGACCACCCTTTAATTTTGGAAATTGCCCAATTTAAACATTTCGTATAATAGTATAGGACCCTAATATATATTACTGTAACTTCGTTCCTTTTTAGGGGTACAAATTTGCCAAAATATAAACGTAAGCAATACGTTGTACCACGTGTTTCGTTTTTTACCTAATCTATTCCATTGGATGAGGTCCTATTACCTTATACGTTATATGGTCACGTATGGGGATTCATTTCCTATCATAAGACATAGGTACATTTGTGCACCCGGGAGGGGTACTTTGACCCACCCCTTTAATTTTGGAAATTGTCCCTTTTATATGTTTGGTATTATAGTATAGGACCCTAATATAAATTACTATAAATTTTGGTGGTCCACCTCATTCCCTTTCATGGGTACACAATTGCCAAATTTTAGTACAACCACGTGTTTGGTTTTGGCTCAATTTATCCCCTTGGATGAGGTCCTATTACCTTATATGGTTATATGGTCATGTATATATTGGTCCATTTCCTATTATAAGACATGGGTACATTGATGCACCCTTTAAATTTTTGGAAGGGGTACCATGGCCAACCCCTTAAATTTTGGAAATTTTCCAATTTGAGCATTCGGTATCATAGTACATGCTTCAACATGTATCATGATAAATTTGGGTGGTCCATCTTGTTCCCTTTCATGGGTAAAAATTGCTAAAATATAAACATAAGCAATATGTTGTACCATGTGTTTGGTTTTTGGCCCAATTTCTCCCCTTTGATGAGGTTCTATTACCTTATATGGTTATATGGTCATGTATATAGGTTCATTTCCTATCATAAGACATGGGTACATTGACGCACCCTTTAAAAATTTGGGAGGGGTATCTTGGCTCATCCACTCGGTTTTAGAAATTGTTTAATATAAGCATTTGGTATCATAGTACAGGACTTCAATATGTACCACTATAAATTTGGATGGTCCACATCGTTCCCTTTCATGGGTAAAGAACTACCAAAAAATCAAATTTCGGAGGTTATTGACACCTATTTAGCACGTTATATGGGTATGTACAGAGGTTTATTACCTTTATATGTTTATGTTCCCTTTTAAATTTGGGAATTATCAAATAACAAAATTCGGTAAACGTTTTCTAGGACCCATTGGTGTTCCTCTTATGGCCAAATATTCAAAATTTAAATGTTATTGACCGGCTTTATTATTGAATAAGTACAGGATTTATTAATTTTTTTTTTTCATAAGAGACAGGTGTATTTGTGTACCAATCTTAAATTTTGGGAGGGGTACATTTCTTATTGTCATATCAATAATTGGTAATTGTTCATAGAATTGGGTGGTATATCTTTCTTTGGGTAAATCATTGTCAAATATGAGTATGATCACGTGATCAGTTATTGACCTATGATGGGATTAGGTGTTCAGGACATTGGTACATTGAAACTTTGTAGGATAATTTGAGAATGCGTCATTGGTTTTGATTATTCCCGCCAAATATAAACGTAAGCAAGACGTTGTACCACGTGATTGTCCTTGATGAGGTAGTGTACAGGGATTCATTTCCTTTGTTGTGGTACTTCTTAAGTTTGAGTACACACACTTTTAGAAAACAGTTGGTTCTACTCAGGTAAACAATTGACGGACATTATTGACCTTATTGAACATATAATGATATGATTAATTCTAAGACTTAGGTATATCAAGAGAAGTATTCTTTAAATTTGGGAATGGTGATAAACAGACTTTTAACATAAGGCGTGAAATTTGAAACAATACATTGAACTTTAGTCACAGCTCATAGTCTAAGATCATTGGTGGTGATTGATTTGAAATCTGATAGTTAACCTTATTGAATCTTATGACTCATAGACGAAAGGCAATACATGCTACAACAGTTTGAAATTTAATCATAAGGTGATGTAATCTGACACTAGCAAAGTTATTGTTAATGCAATTTGATTGGCTGATCACTATCTTTCCTGCAATCTGATTGGTTGATCACTATCTTTCGTGCAATCTGATTGGTTGATGATTTTCAAATCTTTGCTGCATTCAGTTTTAAGTTTTGTTTAACATTTAAAAGTCTTGGTTTCGTTTAACATTTTGCACTCACTGATAAATATGATCAAAACCGTTTATTTGTTAATCGAATAGTTAAAAACCGGATAAAGTTTGACGGTTAACCGTGAAAAATAAAATTTTTTGAAACTTTTTGTTTGAAAATTCTTGCTTTCAAATTTTTTGTTTGAATTTTTTTTGTTTCTGAATTTTGTTTGAAATTTTTTTTGACAACTTTTGTTTCAAAATTTTTTTGTTTAAAAATTTTTCGTTTGAAAATTTTTTAAAAATTTTCGTTTCAAAAATTGTTTAAAATTTTTTGTTTGAAATTTTTTCGTTTCCAAATTTTTTGTTTGAAATTTTTTGTTTTAAAATTTTTTTCGTTTCAAAATTTGTTTGAATTTTTTTTCGTTTGAAATTTTTTTGTTTGAATTTTTTCGTTTCCAAGTTTTTTCGTTTCAAAGACTTTTGTTTCAAAGATTTTTGTTCGAAATTTTTGTTTGTAAACTTTTTTGTTTGAAATTATTGTTTGGAAAATTTTGGTTTGACATTTTTTAAGTTTGTGCACTCATTAGTAAAGAACCGGAACTGTTTAGAGCAAAAACCTCTGGCAACATTATGGTGCAATAGTACACGTCAGAACATGATAATGCAACGTCATCAATTTTGCATCATATATAAGTATCGTTCGAGTTAGTATTCATGATAACGTCATCATGGCTACTTGTCTGCAGTTTCTAAACACACGTGATGTGATGAAATCATTTACCAAGATTACTGATTTACAACAGAATGTACCTTATAGAATCTTAGCTAGCGAAAAAATCCCTACAAAATTTGGATTAAGAATCGTAGTGAAGCTTGAAAATGATAAGAATATAATTTTACCAGCAAGATATTTACTCACGGAAGCATCAAAACAAGAAGAACTGCTGCGTTTCTTAAATACTGGATCTGTATCTTTATGTTACAAAGGATTCTTGGGTCGAAGTCATCAATTTGAATTTAGTACACAGCCAGATTCGTCAGCAATTGTGATGAAATCATGAATTCAAACGTCAGCACATTCCTTTGACGTCAGACATAGTTGTATGAATGTGGTTGGTCGGCATGACGTCAGCAACTGTGATGAAATCATGAATTCAATCGTCAGCACATTCCTTTCCAATGACGTCAGCCGTAGTTCTATAAATCAACCAATACACTGTCATCCCACGAAATCATTTGAGCAAGTGCTTTTCAGGAGGAAAGATGTGTACTTCTAACGATAAAGAGTTCATCTTCGCAAGCTATTATCCAATAAATATATTTCAAACAAAACATGTGATGATTGGTATCAGTGCTAGAACATTTGAACCAGTGATTCGATTGGGCAAAGCAGAACAATTTGGTGTACAACTGACCTGTGAAGAATGGGAAATATTATGTTCACGAATCGACCAAATGAACGATTATTTTCATGATGAGCTAAATGTGACCATAGTCAAATCATTAGGCTCAAATCATGAAGTGGTGATGCGTACAGTCCTCGAAGAGAAGATGATGCTGTTACGTAAAAAGAGTACATTCCATGTCCTTCGCAACATGGTGTATCTAACGCAAACGGAATGGAACAAATTTATCAGCGTATTTCAGTGTGTGAAACATGCAGTGGAAGTGTGCAACAAAACAAGTATATTCTTGAAAAAGTACTATTTTGAAAAATGTGTCATGCATATTGTACAACATGTATCTAGATATTGTGATGGTTGTCAACATCGTTCGTGGGTGCATACCAGTATTGATAAACAGTTTATTTGTGATCAAATGGACATTGAGTTTCCACCAATTGATATAGCAATAGATCTTAAAAGACTTCAATTGGAATTAAAATTATTTGCTAAAGACAAACTAGTGCAAGAAGTTCAAAATACATTGTATCGACAATATCCAGAACCACTATCTGGTATGGATGTATGTGGAGTGTAACAAAATGATCCATTTCAATGAATTGTGTTTTTTTCATTTCAAGAACAAACCCCATGTTCTGACGTGTACTATTGCACCATAATGTTGCCAGAGGTTTTTGCTCTAAACAGTTCCGGTTCTTTACTAATGAGTGCACAAACTTAAAAAATGTCAAACCAAAATTTTCCAAACAATAATTTCAAACAAAAACGTTTACAAACAAAAATTTCGAACAAAAATCTTTGAAACAAAAGTCTTTGAAACGAAAAAACTTGGAAACGAAAAAATTCAAACAAAAAAATTTCAAACGAAAAAAAATTCAAACAAAATTTTGAAACGAAAAAAATTTTAAAACAAAAAATTTCAAACAAAAAATTTGGAAACGAAAAAATTTCAAACAAAAAATTTTAAACAAAATTTTTGAAACGAAAATTTTTTTAAAAATTTTCAAACGAAAAATTTTGAAACAAAAGTTGTCAAAAAAAATTTCAAACAAAATTCAGAAACAAAAAAATTCAAACAAAAAATTTGAAAGCAAGAATTTTCAAACAAAAAGTTTCAAAAAATTTTACGTTTCACGGTTAACCGTCAAACTTTATCCGGTTTTTAACTATTCGATTAACAAATAAACGGTTTTGATCATATTTATCAGTGAGTGCAAAAATGTTCAACGAAACCAAGATTTTTAAATGTTAAACAAAACTTAAAACTGAATGCAGCAAAGATTTGAAAATCATCAACCAATCAGATTGCACGAAAGATAGTGATCAACCAATCAGATTGCAGGAAAGATAGTGATCAGCCAATCAAATTGCATTAACAATAACTTTGCTAGTGTCAGATTACATCACCTTATGATTAAATTTCAAACTGTTGTAGCATGTATTGCCTTTCGTCTATGAGTCATAAGATTCAATAAGGTTAGCTATCAGATTTCAAATCAATCACCACCAATGATCTTAGACTATGAGCTGTGACTAAAGTTCAATGTATTGTTTCAAATTTCACGCCTTATGTTAAAAGTCTGTTTATCACCATTCCCAAATTTAAAGAATACTTCTCTTGATATACCTAAGTCTTAGAATTAATCATATCATTATATGTTCAATAAGGTCAATAATGTCCGTCAATTGTTTACCTGAGTAGAACCAACTGTTTTCTAAAAGTGTGTGTACTCAAACTTAAGAAGTACCACAACAAAGGAAATGAATCCCTGTACACTACCTCATCAAGGACAATCACGTGATACAACGTCTTGCTTACGTTTATATTTGGCGGGAATAATCAAAACCAATGACGCATTCTCAAATTATCCTACAAAGTTTCAATGTACCAATGTCCTGAACACCTAATCCCATCATAGGTCAATAACTGATCACGTGATCATACTCATATTTGACAATGATTTACCCAAAGAAAGATATACCACCCAATTCTATGAACAATTACCAATTATTGATATGGCAATAAGAAATGTACCCCTCCCAAAATTTAAGATTGGTACACAAATACACCTGTCTCTTATGAAAAAAAAAATTAATAAATCCTGTACTTATTCAATAATAAAGCCGGTCAATAACATTTAAATTTTGAATATTTGGCCATAAGAGGAACACCAATGGGTCCTAGAAAACGTTTACCGAATTTTGTTATTTGATAATTCCCAAATTTAAAAGGGAACATAAACATATAAAGGTAATAAACCTCTGTACATACCCATATAACGTGCTAAATAGGTGTCAATAACCTCCGAAATTTGATTTTTTGGTAGTTCTTTACCCATGAAAGGGAACGATGTGGACCATCCAAATTTATAGTGGTACATATTGAAGTCCTGTACTATGATACCAAATGCTTATATTAAACAATTTCTAAAACCGAGTGGATGAGCCAAGATACCCCTCCCAAATTTTTAAAGGGTGCGTCAATGTACCCATGTCTTATGATAGGAAATGAACCTATATACATGACCATATAACCATATAAGGTAATAGAACCTCATCAAAGGGGAGAAATTGGGCCAAAAACCAAACACATGGTACAACATATTGCTTATGTTTATATTTTAGCAATTTTTACCCATGAAAGGGAACAAGATGGACCACCCAAATTTATCATGATACATGTTGAGGCATGTACTATGATACCGAATGCTCAAATTGGAAAATTTCCAAAATTTAAGGGGTTGGCCATGGTACCCCTTCCAAAAATTTAAAGGGTGCATCAATGTACCCATGTCTTATAATAGGAAATGGACCAATATATACATGACCATATAACCATATAAGGTAATAGGACCTCATCCAAGGGGATAAATTGAGCCAAAACCAAACACGTGGTTGTACTAAAATTTGGCAATTGTGTACCCATGAAAGGGAATGAGGTGGACCACCAAAATTTATAGTAATTTATATTAGGGTCCTATACTATAATACCAAACATATAAAAGGGACAATTTCCAAAATTAAAGGGGTGGGTCAAAGTACCCCTCCCGGGTGCACAAATGTACCTATGTCTTATGATAGGAAATGAATCCCCATACGTGACCATATAACGTATAAGGTAATAGGACCTCATCCAATGGAATAGATTAGGTAAAAAACGAAACACGTGGTACAACGTATTGCTTACGTTTATATTTTGGCAAATTTGTACCCCTAAAAAGGAACGAAGTTACAGTAATATATATATTAGGGTCCTATACTATTATACGAAATGTTTAAATTGGGCAATTTCCAAAATTAAAGGGTGGTCCAAGGTACCCCTCCTGGGGGTGCATTAATATACCCATGTCTTATGAAAGGTAATGAACCCCTGTATACGCCAATATAACGATATAGGATAATAACACCTCATCAAAGGTGATAAATTAGGTCAAAAGACCAAACACGTGGTTGTACTAAAATTTGGCAATTGTGTACCCATGAAAGGGAACGAGGTGGACCACCCAAATTTATAGTGATACATACTAGGGCTCTATACTATTATACCAAATGTTTAAATTGGGCAATTTCTAAAATTGAAGGGGTGGGCCAAGGTACCCCTCCCGGGGTGCACCAATATACCCATGTCTTATGAAAGGTAATAGACTCCTGTATACGCTCATATAAACATATAAGGTAATAGGACCTCATCCAAGGGGATAAATTAGGTCAAAACCAAACACGTGGTACTACGTATTGCTTACGTTTATATTTTGGCAATTTGGTACCCCTAAAAGGGAACGAGGTGGACCATCCAAATTTATCATAATACATATTAGGGTCCTATACTATAATACGAAATGTTTAAATTGGGCAATTTCCAAAATTTAAGGGGTGGGCCAAGGTACCCCTCCCAAATTTTTCAATGGGTGCATTAATATACCCATGTCTTATGAAAGGGAATGGACCCCTGTATACGTCCATATAACTATATAGGGTAATAACACCTCATCCAAGGGGATAAATTAGGTCAAAAACCCCCAAAATTTGAATTTTTGGCAATTTTTAACCCATGAAAGGGAACGACATAGACCCCCAATACTGATAGAGGTACATACTGTGGTCCTAGGCTACCATACCAAATTTTTAGATTTGGCAATTTCCAAAATTTAAGGGGGTGGTCCTATGTACCCCTGCCAAAATTAAGGGGGTGGGCCAAGGTACCCCTGCCAAAATTTAGAGGGGGTGGTCCTATGTACCCCTAGGTCATTGACCCCGGCCAGGGACCATGGGTCCTGAGGCAGGGACCCAGGGGCCAAAAAGTGTCCTGAAGTGGGGCCCATACTACTTGTACTCTCTCGCATAAAAATAATCTTGTTCTATCATTTTTTTTTTCTGAAAATAGAGGTGGAAGTATTTTACAATTACTTATTCGGATGTTGAATAATACCTGTTCAGAATTACATAGACGTAGTGGCTTGTAGTATTGGACTTACCCCCCCCCCCTCAAAGCTTGGAACCCTCTAATCAAAAATTTCTGCGTCCTTAATCCTCTACTGAAACCTGAAATAGCATAGATTTACTACAAACTTCCTCTTTTGATTTTGATTCCCACAGAGTAACAAAGGTAATAGCACAGTGGAGTACGCAAGGTGCGTATCGGGGTTTTAACTCCCCTCCCCCTCTTTGAAAAAGATGTGGAAAAATGAATATATTAAATTACGCTTGTCCTGCAATTACGTGAGATTCAGTGCTTCAGTGCCCCTTGATGAAATTCTCTGTACACCAACAAGTAGTTCTTGAGGTCTTTTCCACAGACAGACAGTGTGTATGTAAATATATAAACGAGTTTTTTGTAAACAAAACTCCATAATTAGGTATCCCGCTGGGGACACTCGGTCGAAAAAGTGTAAAAGCTTTTACAGATCAACCATCTTCAGCGAGGTTTACAGATCAACCATCTTCAGCGAGGTTTCCCTGGGTTTTCGTCATTCACATCAGGCAAATGCCGGCCCCGCTACCTTCCTTTTCCTCGGATAGTGTGATCACCGAGGAACGTCATCCCTCATACTTGACGGGCTGGCCACAGATGCCGAAAGCCCAGAAGTCTTAATTCCGAATGAAGACCAGGGTCTTTTTTTTTTTTTTTTTTATCGGGAAAGTCGTGGCAAAAACAAAGATTAAAATTGAGAATAGGAATCGCTGTTTCAACACTTTGAGAGTGTTTTCAGATTGGAATTAAAGACAAAAGAAAGGAGAATGGATTTCCTAAAAGTTCGTTTGCAAAACTAGGTCGATCACCACCGGACTCTACGTCTAAATAGAGAACTCGCCCGGGAAATGTGTTCGCATGTGCTTGTTGTTTTAATAGTTGTTTATTCGTTATTTCTGCTATATTAATAAGAAAGTAACTATAGAGTTGAACGCTTACCTTCACATGAAAAGAATTAATTTGTTTAACATATTTGTTGAAATTTAAATGCTTTGACTGAGTTTACAGTCTTAAAAAAAATACAGAGAGGGAGAGAGAGAAAACTATACCGATACGCTGTTTGTGCTCACAGCCTGCTAAAGGAAGAGTTTTCATAACCTCATTGGTTGGTTGATTTCAAGCTTCTTGAACAGTACCCGAGGCTATAATGAGACATGGACCTATAGTGTAACCGAGGCTATTCGAACCACGTGAGCTTCCACCGGGAGTCGAACTCGGGTCTCCCGCACCAGAATCGCGTACGCTAACCATATAGTCACGAGAGAGTCTTCATAATCTTGTTTTACAGTGTAATATCCTTTAGGATCTTTATCACAAATATCAACAGTCATTATACCAATGTTGTTACTTTATTTAGAACAACAAATAATTCTTCAAGAATATGTTTCAGTAGGTAAAGGTTATGGGACTAAATTTCACGTAAAATTGTAGCAATACAAATTATTTATTTCTTGAGTGGAAGCATTATTTTAATATTAACAAACACAAAAAAATACGTAAGCTATAATAAAGGCATGGGTAATATTGTGTTAAGAGTATCCATACGCTTCTCCGACGTGTTAAATACCTGAGTATTACAAACATAACAAAACTGTAAGTGCAATGTGCAATGCCCCCAAATTTTATTATGGCTATGAGAATCACATGGGTGGTATTGGTGCTATATTAATAGTACGACTTTTAGCGCGTATATAATACTAACGTAAGACACATTGTCGTTAGTAAATGCTCCCCGCTGAAGACTGATAAAACTTGTACATGTTGAAATTTTGAAATAATGTTAATTTTTGCCCTTCATTTGCAGGGTTTTCTTTTCTTCTCGCGACCCATTCTATTACACCTTGATATAAAATTTCTTCTCAGCTTTCTCAACCTGTTTCATATCATAACCGTATATTCCCTAGTAGCAGAGGCAACTTGCAAACCGCTTGTTGTAAGCTTAAATTGCAAGTTGGCCAAGCTTGCATCCAGCTTGGTTGAAAAACGTGCAAGCATACCGCAAGCTGAATTCAAGTAACGAAGTTACATGGGGCAACCTTGCATTTAGTGTTCCATTCAAACTTGACGCAAGCGTTTTACAAGTCAAGTCAAATCAATAGTCAATGAACGGCCAGTGATGCTATGACTCTCTGCGAAGGATCTAAAGCATCGCTTGAAGTACAACAAAAGGCAGATTGTATGAAAGGATGTGTTTCAAATGCAAGCGTAGAAAGCCAAAAGCCAAGCACGCGCCAACTGGCCGAAAGCTTTCTTGTTACTAGGGTTATTATATCCTTTTGCCTGTTACTCCATTATAACTTCCGATTTGTAATAAAGTTTTTGATTATTGCTGCATATCGCTTACAGCAGTAAGTTGTGTTTGTATTATTTCGCACGATAACTCCTGAACGTTTTAATTCTTTTTTGCAATAGATAGCTGAAGCGATTATCTCAGTCAAGTTCGTTAGTGGAGCCAATCCACTAGCAATGTAGTAACGGTGACTTTAATGGTGATTATCCATAACCCATAGAAGATAATATTTCGAGTGATTCTTCCTACCGTCTTCATAAGAGTTAACTCAAGTTTTGAAAACAATTCTATATTTGTTTACAATTTTAATACTGTTTACTGCACTTGGCAATAAATATGGAAATAAGAATATGTCTATCAAAATAAGAAATTCAAATCTTTAAAAATATATTTTCCTGTTACTTGATCCTAAATACATTTATATTTCTTTAATTTTCCGCCAGGATTCTCATGCAATGTTCTCGCGATCTCTCATGCAATGGGTAGTGAAACTCTGCCCTGACCAGTTTCTTCTCCTTTCTTAATCATTTATTTGTTTTCCGTTTGACGCATGTTTCCCCACTCTTCACCATAATCACATTTTGAAAGAGTCTGATCGTTTTCAATTCGCTCCTGCGTAGTGTTCAGGTGATAGTCCTGTAGGATGAAATAATACGACACATCAGTCGAGTCTTTTCCTTAATTATTGATTAAAAGCAGTAGATGCTCTTAAAGTAAATCACATCGGCAAAAGTTTAAATTTTATCACTGAAAGCTAAGAGAATAGAACTTACGTAAATGTACCAATATTCCTGCTTTCTTCTCTGGGCTTGTAGTGATTAAATTTAAAGCTATACCTGTGTGACATCCCTTAAAAGCAGCCACTAATTAAAATATCCTAACATACGCTTCCCTAAAAGTCCTTAAGATTTGCTGGAATAATAATCAATTCTGTGAACACAGTATGACAAATGAAGATACTGGTAGATATGAAATTCAAGACCTAGATATGAATTATTTAATAGTATCTAAGTAATATAGGTCAGTAATTTGAATTACTATAGTGGAAAGGGAAATGCCAGTCATCAGCTGTATTAATCATATTGTCGAAGAAATAAACTGTTTTCTTAAGTAATGGCGAAATCGGGCCACTAAGTCAGCTCTGTTTTGGCTAGACGTCTTAGACAGCTCTCATAAAATCCCAGGTTGACGTACTTAAAGGCTGATGTTTTGCCAAATGCAACAAAAATAGCTCACGAAGTAAGCACACTGGACCATGAGCACATCTGAAGATGCTGTAAAAGATCTGTAGAAACACTCACGAAAGAATAGTGCTTACTACGATTTAATTTTTACGTTTTTTAGTAGTAAATTCACAATTGGAATTTACTGTTTATTAAAGTTCCAGGACGTCGTGTAACTACATATACACGGATTACATTGTCATCCCCTTCACTTTTACCCCTGGTAACGACCACATTGAAAATATATAATCTAAATTATTGTAATTTTCACTTTGGGTTTGATTCCGGTATACAAGCTATAACACAGTTAGATGTTACAGAAGCTTTGTGCTTTACAGTACTTGTGCCATTATTATGTTTAAATGTTACCCAATTTTCGCATTTCTGTGAATCTCCAAATTGTACTTTCCAAACCGCTATCTTTCAATAATTTTGCGACCCTACTATTAATATTTACTTCACTATATGACAAATGCATTTGAAGACGAAAGGGGAGAAACATTCCGGTGCACCCTGTCATCATCATTTTCATCCCATCATTTTAATGTTACAATTTGTTTAACCATGAAATAAAACTTACTTTCAATGTCTCTCATTACTGTGATATTTGGAATAAAGTAATAATAATAATAATAATAATAATAATAATAATAATAATAATAATAATAATAATAATAATAATAATAATAATAATAATAATAATAATAATAATATTTACCGGATTTAACAAACAGGATAATATCAAAAATTTCTGATTTTGATACAAGAGGAGCATTGAGGTTACTAGCATCAGATGACAGTTTAGCTCCTTCCAACGAAGAAACATATCACATACTCTCAACTAAGCATCCAACTCCTTCCAGGGTCCTTGAGATGCCAAATCCTCCAGAAGAACTGGACCCTTGCATCAGAGCAATGGAAGATACGGTTCTAAAAGCAATTCATAACTTTCCCAGTGGTTCTGCTTCAGGAATAGATGGACTGTCACCTCAACACTTAAAAGATCTAACATCGAAATCGGCAGGTGATTCAGCGGGGATCTTACTCACTTCAATAACGAAATTGGTAAACCTGATTTTAAATGGAAAAGTAAATCACGATATATGCAAATACCTTTTTGGTGCTAACCTATGTGCCCTGCGGAAAAAAGATGGTGGTGTAAGGCCGATAGCAGTTGGATGTGTGTTCAGAAGATTGGCTTCCAAATTAGCTGTATCATCAGTCTATAATCAGTGCACAAATCATTTGCAACCACATCAGATTGGTTTTGCGACGAAGAAAGGGACTGAAACAATCATACATGCTACCCGTGCCTTCATTAAATCACACCAAAACTCGAACAATATAATCCTCAAAATAGATTATAAAAACGCATTTAACACTGTGGAAAGAGACTCTATGTTAAAAGAAGTGCAACGAGTTATACCCCAGCTATATCCCTATTTTTGGCAAAGTTATGCTAATCCGTCCATGCTATTTTTCGGAGACAGAACAATTTCATCACAGGTTGGATGTCAACAGGGTGATCCTGCAGGACCGATGCTATTTAGTTTAGCAATTCACCCAATAATTAGTACGTTACGTTCAAAACTAAATGTGTTTTATCTTGATGATGGTACTTTAGGTGGATCACCACAGACAGTCATACACGACTTAAATGTTTTACTCGTGGAATCAAGTAAGATAGGACTACAAATAAATCCATTAAAATGTGAGCTATTTTTTACGTCGGGAACACCAGATCCCATCATTGAAGCTCAATTTCAAGCTGTGCTACCTGGAATACGAACAATATCAACTCATGAGATATCATTATTGGGAGCACCACTACACGAAGATGGATATGATAATTGTTTGGAGGATCATCTAAATAGTTTTAAAACAATAACCGAGAGGTTGAAAAAAGTACCAGCACATATAGCCTTTTTCCTTTTAAAAAATTGTTTAGGTATTCCTAAATTGACTTATTTTTTACGTACCGTTCCAACATGGTTCAGGCCAACTAAAATTTTTCAACTAGATGACATTTTGAAAAAGTGTCTGCAATCAATAATTAATTATAAGTTAAATGAAACTCAATGGGCACAAGCAAGCTTACCCATTCGTTTAGGAGGTTTAGGGGTACGGAAAGTTTCAGATTTGAGTCTCCCTGCATTCTTGTCTTCTTCTTATGGGGTGTTGTCGCTCGTCTCCAAAGTTCTTAATATTCCTGTTGACGAAGTGAAGATTCCTCATCTGACAGAGGCATTAGAAATATGGAGAGGCATTTACAACACAGTTCCGGTTGTAAAGGAGTTGCAAAGAAAATGGGATGAAATTGTAATCAACGAGATAGCTGAAAACGAGGTAGTTTCGCAAAATGACATTGATTCAGCTCGCCTCAAAGCACTACGTCAAAAAGAGTCTGGAGCATGGTTGCAAGCCACACCCTCTAAAAACATCGGAACATTTTTAGAAACAAATATTTTTCAAATATGTGTAGCTTTACGCCTAGGACTTAGTATTTGCTATGAATTCACATGTGCGTGTCAAAGTCGGATGGATGAGAAAGGCTTACACGCATTAAGTTGCATCAAAAGTGGAGGGAGAATTTCACGTCACAGTGAATTAAATCAAATAATAAAACGAACCCTCACCAGTATAGACTGTCCTAACATTTTAGAGCCACCAGGAATGTATCGGAATGACAATAAGCGGCCAGATGGAATTACTTTGACACCTTGGAAAAGGGGTCAATGTCTAGTATGGGATGTAACATGTGTAGATACTTTTGCCCCATCTTACTTAACGTCAACTAGTGAAGAAGCGGGAAGTGCAGCAGAGACAGCGTGTATGCGGAAGCATTCTAAATATTCAAAACTTAAAGAAGATCGCATTTTTATTGCGTTTGCCACGGAAACAATGGGTGTTTTTAGCAAAGAAGCCAGAATGTTTTTAAAGGAATTAGGATCAAAATTAATTAATAAATCAGGAGATCCTAGAAGTTGTTACTTTTTGACACAAAGGATAAGCCTAGCCATACAAAGAGGCAATGCCATTAGCATATTAAATTCCTTCCCATCTTCACCCAAGCTAGACGAAATTTTTTATCTAAAATAAATATAAACATTTTCTGAATGTTAATAATTGCTACTTCAAAGACATATACAGTATAAAATGATATTTTTGTTTATTATTGTGTGACTGGGATTATGGCAAAATCTAAGTATAGAGGACTGAAACACTTATTAATCATCATGTGTTATCCTTCGTTTCTACAATTGTCGGTTTATATAGTACCAAAATTATGTTTAATTTTTACTGGCTGTTTTAAATATGTTAATTTTGATGTTTCTCTAAAAGTTTAACTGTGCATTATAACTTAATATTTTATTCTTATGCTTTGAGGAATAGTGCTTAAATATAAATAATTTGTTCACCAATAATCGAAAAAAAAAAAAAACTAAGAGGGTTAAATTTTGACAGGGAGAACCTCGGAAAAAGAAAAGAAACCAGCTCCCTTTAAAAAAAATATTTTTTATTTTTTTCAAAATATTGACTTACAAAATATAAATCTAATTAGTATCACGATCTGTGATGTGTTTGATACCAGCAAGTATATTCATTAAGATTGAACATTTCTCGACTTCAACTTCGATCTTTCAAGGATTTCGAAGTGATGTGATTTGCTTTCAGTTACTCAGTTGTTTTGTTTAGATTGTAACTTCATGCTTTTGGTCACAAGTATTGAAGATTTGTATTCTGAAGTACAGTACTTCTCTTTAGAAAATACGCTAATTCAACTACAAATTTTTATTCAACATTATCTACACGCAATGATGATACGTTGGAAGTTTTTAGTAGTTTGTATAAACGTCGTTTCATTTTTAAGTGAGTAATCTTAATAAAAGTGCAAGAATAATAATAATAATAATAATAATAATAATAATAATAATAATAATAATAATAATAATAATAAAAGAAAGCCAACACGGTGTAACGTCGTGTTAAAGTAATGTTTTATTCCAAAACTGTACAAAACAACGGATTGTTGATCTTTCTATATAGGCACCCTATTGATGTTACAAATCACACAATAAATACATAAATAAATAAATAAAACCTTCGTGCCGCTCCAAAACTCTATGACTGCTTAGTTTGCTTATATGGACGATTCGGCCCTGTCCTTAATAAGTCAGTAGCCAAATTGGAAAGGAGTATGTAGGTCTGGTCATGATTTTTTTTTTTTTTAAGTTGAAGTGATGTTCCTGCATAATAAAGAAATGAAAAAATGAAATGAAATGAAATCTTTAAGTTTTACGTCCCACGATTATGCCGGTGAGACTAAAGGAGACGGTGATGATGAGATATGAGTGAAATGGTGGAATGAAGAAAGCGGGAGGAAACGGGAGAACCCCGAGAAAATCCACGAGCACAGTGTTTGTCCCTCACAAAGTCCACACTAATAAAGAAATGAGTTTGCAGCCATAAGTGTTGCAATATTCTGAAATGAAATCAAATGAAACCTTAGAGTTTATGCCCCACGGTTATTCCGGTTAGGCTAAAGGAGACGGTGATGATGAGTAATGAATGAAATGGTGGAATAAAGAAAGTGGGAGGAAACGGGAGAACCCCGAGAAAACCCACACACACGGTGTTTGTCCACCACAAAGTTCACATGGCGAGAGCTGGGATTGAACCCGGAACCCCAAGCACAAGAGGTGAACGCTCTACCACTGAGCCACCGCGGTCCCTGTAGTATTCTGGTACACAACATATCTGTACTTACTACAGAGTGAGGTTTTTCCTGTTTCCCTCATTCACACCAGGCAATTGCTGGGATGGTACCTAATATAATGGTCCCAGGCCGCATCCTTCCTTCCCGAATCCTTTTTTCCTTTCCTTTCATCGGATAGTGTGCTCGCCGAGAGACGTCGTCCCTCATATACGTGAAGGGTTACATGGCCTTAGATGCTGTCAGCCCAGAAATATAATTCCTATTCCTACAATTAACGCTACGATGCCTATAAATTGTAATAAAAAATTGGTTTTAAAATAAGTGTACTATACTGTGTTGATACTGTACTGCACTAGCATCAAATCTAGTGGGTACGGTGGCTTACTGGTATAATACGGTATGTGTAGTCGAACACCCTAAGGAATTAGGCTGACGATCGTGAGGCGAAACTTATCAATGCTCTGAAGTGCACAGGTTTTCTCAACTAACCTCCTACGTATAAGCTTCTGTACGAATTAAGGAACAATTAAGAGGAAAGGTCGCTATTAGGGCGAACTTCTTAAAAACGGATAACAGTGTAACAGCGTTCACAACATAAACGAGTCTCTTTGAAAGTCATTTAGTTTCATTTTATTGTATTCCACAGATAGATTATCATTCTGTATCCTGGGCGTTATACTAACCCGCACATCTCAACAGCATAGCTGGTTGTCTATGAAGCAAATATGATATTTACCACTATAGGAATACATGAGGAACCGATTCTTGGTTGTCCATACCTTAGAATCAGGTGGATGGATCAACTTCATCAACGAACTTGATTCGGAACTTTTGATCTTGTACATCGATGGGTTCCTGGTTCGATTCTAAGCCAGGTGAATTTTTTTTTTTAGTTTAACGTCCCACAATTATCGTCTTTAGGCTAAAGGAGAAAGATTATTAATGAAAGTGAATGATTGTAAAATTAAATTTTTATGTTCTCCAACTGGGAATCAAACCCAAGACCGCATGCACCAAAGGCACACGCGCTAGTCACTAGTCAAGTAAGGAGGGTGCCAGACCATTTGAGTTTGTGGTGACATAGTATTGTGTCTGTGAATTTTCTCTAGTGAACATTATTTAATATCCATAAAAGAGATTTTTTTTAAAAAAGTCTGCATAATGAAGTCTGTATTTTGTTTGTGGTAGGATGATTAGGTGTATACGGTTTGCAGATGATACGACGCTTATTGAGGAATCTAAAAAGAAAATCAATAAATGTTAGAAAACTTGAGCAAGTGTTGTGAAGAATATGGAATATAGAAAGACAAAAGCCATGGTGATTGAAAAAAAAATTGTTGGTGCCAAATATAGAAGAAGAGGAAAATATAACAGATGACTAGTTTCCGATACCTGGGTAGTATTATTAGTGGTGATAATGAAGTACGAACGTGAAATAAAAGCAAGAATAGAGTAGCGAAAGAAGCATTTAAGAGGAAGAAAACTATTATGTAGGTCCTTAATAAAGAGTTGAGAAAAAGACTCATAAAATCATTGTGTGGGGTATTGTACTGTATGGGCCAGAAAAATGGACACTGTGCAAAAACTATGAATATAGACTGGAAGTTTTCAAAATATAGATGTGGACAAGAATGGGAAGAATTAGGTGGGTCGAGCGGAAAACGAATCAGAGATGTTAGAAATGATGAGGAAGAAAAGAAAAAAATTAGATATAATTAAAAACAGGAAGAGAAACTGGTTGGAACATTGCTGAAAATGAACTGTATCATGAAGGACGAAATTGTTACAGAATTGAAAGTCAAAGGTCACCTTATGATTCGTTTAAAACTTTCTGTCTGACCAACAAGATAAACTTATTCTTCTTACTTTCGTATGTCCACTTACTGCTTGATAAGTGAAAAGTTTTGTACTTATGACGTGAAAAGTTTTATGCTTTAGTCTCCTTTAGCCTAAGGATTTTCCCTAAAGATAGGCAAGGACCAACACACGCAGTTGCACATTGATGCACGCGTGTTCATAATACTTCATGTAGGCCTAAATCAACATTTTTTTTACGTATATTATGTAACTTTATTAGCTAGTGTAAATATTTTATAATATTGTGCTATTTAATATAAATGTTTTAAATACAGGTACTACACCTATATAGTGGGTGAATAAGCAAATCCAATGTGTTTTGACATGTATTTCGAACTGAACCCGCTCCTAAATCCTGAAGTGCGCAATTAACTTCATGTCTTGCCCTGCGAGCGGTCGTGTCAGGGACGTTAGAAGTTTTCCTTCGTTTTCCTTTGATTTTTAGTATGAAATCTGTGAAATTATAAAAATATTTTCCCCTTTCCATGTAATCCGAGATATCCACGGTCTCATCCGATTCGAATCATCGAGACTTCGTGGGTTAGCACCACTGTTGGTAATGAATACCTTTTCAAAGTTCCTTCCTGTTCCAGTTTAGTTGCAGTTATGCACTTCCGAGGATACCATCTCTTATCTCTTTCTTCTTTCTGAGAATTCCTTGTGTTGCGATATAGTTGCTTGCAACTGTGAATACAGAGTCTTTTATTAATCACATGCCAAAGACGACCACAATAGTACTTACAATGTTAGAATCTGTTTCTTTCTTACCTTTATCGTGACCGTGATACAACAGCTTGTAAAGACTACCAATTGTCCTTCTCTGTTTCTACTTTATATTGTAGAACGAGATGTACTAATGCACTATTTCGAGTTAAACGTATGGCACGCTGATCAAAGTTCCCTCGATGGCTCAGTGGTAGAGCGCTCTCCTCTATGGCATGGGGTACTCGTTCGATTTCAGCTCCCGACAAGTAGGTTTTGCGGTGGACAAATATCGTATATGCATAGGTTTTCTCAACCAGCTTGAATATTGGTAGAGTAGAGTACAGGGGTAAAAGTGGATCTGAAAAGGTAGAGGAACGGTAGGTAGCGGCATGACATCACACCGTCCCCTTGCCTATCTTTGCCTTTTTTTTTTTTTTTTTTTTTTTTTAGGAACTGGGGGACGCCATACATATTTTTTAGAAATGGAGGGACGACATCTCCCGCGTTCCCTCGCACTTTTACCCCTGGTAGAGTGCGCCACGTCACAGCACAGTTCACCTGTAATCTTTGAACTTTTTCTAACCATCAGTACTGATACATCGAAAAGAATGAAATAAAAATTGTTCTTGTGCTGTGACGTAGTTTCTACAGGTGGAAAATGTGAAGGTAAACCTCTCATCAAAATCTCATGGTATGGAAGATATACTTTCCGCAAAATGTCCTGATTTGGAAGAGAAGAAATAGGGTAACCTTAGTTATAATAGACGAACTTTGTACTAATGGAAGTTCACTTCAATTATATATAAAAACTACCCTTTTGATTAAATTATTTCTGGTTTCTTCTCTGTAATAATGGGACTCCACCGGCATGCGGGTACTGCCTGTTATTGATATTGACTGTACATACAGGTTGCCCACAAACTTTCTTTACAACTACAATATGTCATTTAATAAAGTAAATGAGTAGACATATCTATGGAAATTGTTACAAAAGGAGTAGATTTTTTTCTCGTTTAATATTCCTCTATCAACATGATGCTCGATTTCTTGCCATGTTTTATGCAGCATAGCATCATCAGTGATGGCAATGTCATCAGTGTTTTTTTTTTTTTTTTTTTTTTTTTTTGCTCAGGTCATTAATGTCATATTTGTTGGAAATACGATATCTTTAACGTAACCACCTAAAGAAACAAGTCCAAGTCCAGGGATGTGATTATTATGAACGCAAGCGAAGAAAAATGGACTAATGATTCGATTACAGTAAAAGCTCTTTATTCGCGGGGTATATGTTCCATAAATATGCCGCGAATACAGAAACCGTGAATACGGAATGGTAATTTATATGGGATTGAGGGATACGTTCCTAGGTGACAAAATAAAAAAAACAAATACATATATAAAAAAATCAATTTACTGTAATTGAAGTTTTTGACCATATTGATTAATTATTATCTTCAGGCTTAGGCAATGGTTTGAAGAATTTTGTAATTTTTTCTTGTTTGGCAGTTTTTAAAAGCTCCTTCAATTCAGACTGATATTCAGCAGTGGCATTAGCAATTTGCCTCTTAAAAATAAGACTTCGTTCCATAGACGGATCAATTTTCATAAAGAAATCACAAAGCTCATTTGTCATTCTTAAACCTTCACTAAGGTTTTTCAAATTAAATGTCACGTTTCCAGTGCTTGTTGAAGCCTCTTCTTCAATGGGCTGTGAATTTAACATTTCCTCCAAGTCGGTTTCAGTCAAATCTTCATCTTGCGATTCAAGCAATTCCTGAATGTCACTTGACTCTATCTGTTCGAACCCATCTCGTCCTATTCCATTCGCAATTTCGGCTATGTTTGCAGTCAAAGTTTAAATTTGCACACATTCTTCGTCATTTTCCGCAGTCAGAGCAGGCCACAGTTTTTTCCAGCATGACTTCAATGTGTGTGGCTTCAGTTCTTCCAATGATTCTTTTATGTTTACGATGCATTTTGCTATGTCAAATTTCTTCCAGCATTCCATAACATTCATATCAGGATTACATTCCATATTATCCAATACGATTTTGAAGGTTCGTCTAATGTAATAGAGCTTAAAGGCCTGGATTATTCCTTGGTCCATAGGTTGAAGCAAAGCCGTTGGGAGGTAAATATGTCACTTTTATATTTGGATGCATAGTTTCAAGTTCGCGAGGATGACCTGGTGCACTGTCCAAAACTAGAACTGCTTTAAAGTCTAAATTCTGTTTTTATAAATAAGTTTCAACTTCAGAAACAAAACAATTCCGGAACCAGTCACAAAAAATAGCGCTTGTAACCCACGCTTTCTTATTAGCACGCCAAAACACTGGCAGGTCGTCATTGTTTTGATTCTTTAAAGCCCGAGAATTTAACGATCTGTAAAGCATCAGTGGTTTAATGACACAATCTCCAGATGCATTAGAACATAGCAGCAGTGTAACTCTATCCTTTGCTGCCTTAAATCCAGGAGCAGACTTTTCGCTTTTAGAAATGAATGTTTTGTTTGGCATTCTCTTCCAAAACAGTGCAGTTTCGTCTGCATCAAATACTTGCTTAGGTTTGTGTCCTCCATCAGCTACTAAGTTTGCAAATTCTTCTGGATAACGTTCTGCTGCAGCAGTGTCTGCAGATGCAGCTTCTTCAACGATTTTAATGTTATGCAATGATTGTCTCACCTTAAATTTATTGAACCAACCTTCCGATGCTTGAAATCCTCCATCTGTCCATTCACCACTACAACTACCATCAGGTTCTTTAAAATGAGCGTAAAGACGCTTTGCCTTCTCCCGGACTATTGGACCACTCAGGGGCGCCCTTTTTTGGTTGCGGTCTTCGATCCATAATGACAACGCCACTTCCATTTTTTCTATTGCTGGATCACGAACAATTTTCGCTGACAATGAAGTTGAAGCTACAGACGACCTTATTTTATCTTCGGTTTTTTTTTTTTTTTTTTTTTTTTTTTTTTTTTTTTTTTTTTTTTTTTAATCGATCGTACAGTTGATTCGTTGACATTGAATGACCGTGATATGGATGCAAACTACTCTCCAAAGCGTAAACGATCAAGCATTTCTATTTTCACTTTAAGCGGTAACAGATTTTTTCGTGTCGAAACTTTTTTTTTTTTTTTTTTAGTTGACATTACTGTATAAATTAGGAAGACAGCGGTAGAGACGTGTTACTCGATCAAGGCGGCTTAGGTCAAAGTCCGAACCAATACAGCGGCGATATCATTTAACAACATACTTTAGGCAAAGTTGTAATAAGGTCTATTTTACATTTTATTAGTCCATTTGACGGCGTTTACAAAGGATATTGGGTTGGATACCTATTGGAATCCTTTTTATTATTATGTATGTACGTACTGATTAGATCCGCGAATAAAGAAATACATCTTTAGCCGCGAATATAGGAATTGGGTCGCATTTTTTAAATCGCGAATAGTGAAAACGCGAATGAAGGAAGCGCGAATAAGAAGCTTTTACTGTATACGTGATCACACATCACACATTCCAGTGCACACCTAGTTAACTCCAAATTCTTTTCGTCTTCATGTATAATTTGCCTCGAGTGGCTGTAAGAGTTGTACTCTATAACTTTCTTGTGCTCTGCATGAATTAAAAAATGTGGTGGTGAGTATTCTCCATTCGTAGTCCTGTAGTTTTACTGAGTATGTCTCTGTGTGTCTGATTTTGTTTCAATAATGGGTGATTCTCAGCGTTACGCACGGGATATTTGTATGTAACAACTGCTTTTTAAAACAAAAAATGTATTTTAAAATAAATTTAAAAGTATGTCAAAATTAGGGGGAAATTGTTAGTGCATAATTAAATAAAATGAAACATTCAAAACAATTAATTGCAAACTTGAGTTATACCCCAAAATTAAGCGTTACGCACGGGACTCAGACGAAAAGCTTATTTGACAACCTCAATTTCATTGGACATTCTCTGCGATTTATGGCAGAATTTTCATTTTATATGCCATCACTTATGTTCTACATTCATTCTCCTTACTATGCATTATATTATTTAAACTGGAAAATAGAATTTAATTAGCTTCACACTATGTTTTCGTTTTCGACTCACCGTTACGCACGGGACAGAAAAGTAACCCTGCAATCGTTTGGTTGTTCTAAGACTGTTATTAAGCAATATCCTTACTAAAGAGATTTATATTTTAAGATTTACATTTGGAATGTATAAAAAAAATTGCATCAATAATTTAATTTAAATTAATTAAATTACATTCCAAAGTATCCAACTCGAACTTTGTTAGGCAACTCACTTAGCGTTATTACCATGTCTTTGGAACATTTGTCTGAGCGCTGATTGGTGGTGTTCAAACCACCTAATGTTGTACAACTGTTGAGTTGCTCGATCCTCTGTGCTACCTACCAAATGTTGAGTCGTTTGAACGCTGCCGTTGACAGGTGAAATGCGGGAATTTACATTGAAGGGATACAGTTGGTTTTTGGTTATTGGGTACGATTGATTGTTCTTCACAGTGAAGATTTGCTTTAATGTGAGTTTTTTAAATAAGCAATATGGATTCACATGGAAGTAACTCTGTTCCAAGTAATATTATCAGTGATGAACTGAATCGATCAACAAAAAGCAATGAGTGGCGCTGAAAGGACTAGAAAATGTAGACAGGAAGAAGGCAAGACTGGAAAATAAAGTGAGGATGCAACGTTATAGGCAAGTAAAAAGATTAACTCTTTTCCTCTCCTTCCTTTTGCGAAAATCATTCTGCATTGTTTCCTTGTTGGCCATTTAGAAGAGGAAAACACTTTAAAATGTGAAGAAGAACAAGGTAATTCAAGTTAGATTGGTTCAAGGAAAAGGAAAAGAGTGCCAGCGTAGAGAATGATATATTTATCAAGTGATGAGAGCGACATTAATTCAGAACACAACTTTGTAGACGATGTTCATTATGATATTCCAACTCTCCAGAATAGACAATATTAGAGCACGTGTATTTCTCCTAGTGAAATTTGATTGTGGTTCTTCCAGAAATAGGATTAAATATCGGTACGTATGTGTGTTTGAAAGTTATGTAGAAGAAGATGGGACATTAGAGTAACAAATCTGAAATGCATGAACAACAGTTGTACAAAATTTTGTTTTGATGAAAAGAACAGATCGTATGTCTCATTTGATCAAATTTTAAATATACTTCAAGCACCTAATTTGCTGATAAAGGGTGAAAGAATATAGTAAAAGTTCCAGAACAAATAGCCGTTTTTGCAAAGAACAAAAAAGTTTTGAAGCGAATCCATTCGGCCCCTACAAGACTGCAGGGGCGGATCCAGAGGAAAGAGATCTCCCCTCCCCCTCAGAAGAGGAAACTTTCTTATTTTGTATATAAATAAAACAAATCCCTGAGATTGGAGCTCTTAAAAATAGCTCCAAGTAGCAGCATTACAACCCAACGCCCCCCCCCCCCCAGAAGTCTGTGCTGGATCCGCCTCTGCAAGACTGTCAAACCAACTTAGATACCTACCTTTCTAATGAAAAGAAAAAAAAAGTGATTTGTCATGATAATTTGTTTTTAAGCCTGGTGGTAAATGTTTCTATGTAACTTAACGTAGACGTTTTTGGTAGTTATGTTTGCTTTAGTTTTTCTCAGCAAATTCATGTTTCTTTTAGTTAATATAAAAGTTTATTGTTCATTATTTAACCTCGATAACAATAAACAGGTATTGAAATAAATGTGTAAATGTCTCGTGCGTAACGTTATGCACAGGACAATATTTCTATATTTCATGAAATAAATAAGGAGGATAATAAACAAATTTAATAAGTACCACTAACAGGCTAACAATAATTCTGGTTTGGAGCGAAAGTTTCAATACTTTATCTTCTACAATTACAAAGGAAAGACGAAAAATTCATGTTTCCCGTTATGCTCGGGACAGCAAAACATGGCATGAGAAAACTACAATTTTTGCTGACCAAAATAAAACATTAATTCAAACAAAATTGTCAAATTTTTTGCCAAAGGTCCACTTCATATTTTTTGCTATTCTTCATATAATTACAGATTTAGAATTTAGTGTGAAAATTATTTGAAAATTGGGATATGTGAACAGCAATGAGCATGGTGTAGAACAGATAAAGTTTATATGGTCAAAACCCTAGTAAATATATTTTACAAAACGATTTTAAATATCTCAGTATATAGTTACACTCTTTCTTGATAGAAAAACATAAACATCATAGTTTCAAATTAATTTTGAAAATTTACTAACAATGGACCACTTGCCAGATAATCGCCCTAATGCATTTTACACATTGTGCCTTTTCTTGAGGAAAATGCCTATTTCAAGAGTTTATTGAACAACCTCTATTTTATTAACATGCTAACTGAAGTTGCACAAATGCATTGTGATTACAAACTTCGATAACGACGGAAGACATAGGACAAATTTGATTAACATATCTGATCAATTGCTTTTGTATTTTTTTTAAATGCTAAAAACATTTTGTGAACACCCTATATTTCCACATCCAATTTGTTATCCATTGAAACATTACGATCTCTCAAAGTTTAGTATCTATGTGCACTCAGCTCGAGGAATAATAATGTCAAATCTGGTTAAATGCACGTTTTAATTGTCAGTTGACATCAAATTGACGGTTGTTGACTGACGTACACTTTTAGTTGAAGATGCTGCTGGTTCCAGTGTTGCAAGTTCTAGATTTTTTTTTTTTTTTTTTTTGAACTTTTAAATGTATATTGCCTATACTATAAACATGGGCTGCTAACTTTTCTAGTTTTGAGAACTACTTTTCATTTAAGAAATCATTAGTAGTCTACTTATCTGCTCACTAGCCCTCAAGTGATAATCATGAAACAATAACAGTGATCGATACAGACAGTATGACAGGAATCGCGGGCTACCCAAGGGCGCCGATTTCTCTGTAAATTTGGGGGAGCCCATTCAAATGCAGAAGGTATATATGTGAAGATTTTAAGACAAATTGCACTCAAATTATGCCAAATATTGTATATTGAAAAATACAATAGGGGTCCACATGAACTTTGGGGGGTTCGGGCCCCCCAGGATCGGCGCCCTTGGGGCTACCGTAGGCCTACATGTAGAGATGTACTCAGGAATTTATTTCTGGAGGTCCAAAGTTTTTCAGGGGTCTAAATTCAATAAGAGGATAAATTATATTAAAATTTGTAAAATTATCCCTAAAATTAGAATAAATCCAAAGAAAAGTCAGAGTTTCGGGGGCCCGAACCCCCAGGGCCTGCCCCTTGTGTACGTTCATGTCTACGTGACTTTCTGGTCGACTAGTAGACCGCGGTCTTGTTGATTTTTTTGTTCTATTTTTCTGTTATTTTTGCCTCAGTAAACAACAGAATATAAAAAGAGTATATTCTCGTCCTTACTTAAAATATTTCGAAAAGTTTAGTTAATATTTTAAAATACAATTATTAATAATTAAAAAAAAAGAAAAATAACATAGTAATATATAAAGATAATATTTAAAGCATTTTCATTTTGATCCTTGATTTTTTGTTCAATTTCTTGCTGTTTCAAAACTATTTACTGTTTACATCCTGTTTAATTTAGTGTTACTCATGGATATCTCCGCGTAAATTACATTCAATATACGCCTATCTGTTTGTAAAAGTCATGTTTTCAAATACGTATGTCCTTCCCCATTAAATTACGGTTTACTTTTCTACGTATTATACAAATCCGTAGAAGTTTGAGCGATTTTGCAGGTGAACTTACGAAATGGTGTTTAGTTTGGTTCTTTGATACTAAAATGATCAAACAAAACCACCACAACACCAATCCAAGCTAAACCAAACGAATGCAGACACAACACGTGCGCTGTCGACAGAGCTGACCTCTTGGTCGGGTGAGGAATTGATTCGTGTTGCCCTTCATCTGTTGCGGGAATTGTTAGCAGATGTTTTTACCATTGCCGAAGTCAGTGTAATGTGAAGCTGTCTGAAATTGTGTTGTGGAAAGGTTCATCTCATTTATGCAAGTCTTCATCACAGCCTTGCATTTTTGTACCTTCAAAAGTGTTGCGGAAAGGAATATAGGGTCTACGTAATCTATAGTGTAATTTCAGAGAGAGATCAAACCGATGGGAATTTATAACAAAATAAGAAGTAAACCTTTACTTTAAAATTACCTTATACATGCTATGGCAGTTGAAGCTAAACAATTTATGTATGATATCAGATATCACGTTTTGTGCATACTTTTGGACATCTCTTTAACTTTTTAAACTTCCAATTATGCTATGCATAAGTGACGGACTCGAAAGTCTTATAAAACGGCTTTGTCCGCCCGTCTCTCCATCTGTTGAGAGGTATGAGCACTGGTCTCTCTGGCATGTGAAATTTAGGGGGGACATCAATGTAAGTGATTCAAATGGATCTACCTAACCCACCCTGTTTATATCTTCGATTCTATTATATTTGTTACCTTCTGCTTATTTTCACGGACCCCATGAGGTATATCAAGAAGTCTGTTATAATCGTTGTACACCGTGAATATTATATTCCAAATAAATATAATGATTACTATTTATATGTCATTCTGTCGTTAGTAAAAAAAATAAATTAGAATAAAATATTGAATATTTTGTACTTCAAAATACTGGGGGGGAGGGCGCCAGAGAAGCCCGTGAGTATGAGAGCAGAGACGGTAAGAGATATCGAGATGTGTTTTTTTGCAATCGATTCAGCATCCTAAGAGTATGTTCCACCTTTTCTGTTAACTCCTTATTCAAACCGGAGGCGGTTCAAATGAACCATTTCCTGTTTTAACATCTATAGTCGTAGAACAAAAATGATAATGCATAACAACAACAGTATCATGCAATCGATTTAAGAGTGTCAAGAACACACACCATCACAACCCGCAACATTCTACCAAAACCAAAAATGGTTGAAATTTACTTCCGATTTCAATACTGGTTTCCGTTGGAGATGCAGTTGTTTCCAATCGATTCAGCTTCCCAAGCCAAGAGTAGACTATGTCTCCTCCCTTAACGATCTATTCAATCTTCAGTTGATTCAATTTAACGATTATTTCCAATTTCAACCGTTATCACCACAGAACAAAAACAGTAAGGCATAGCGAGTAATGGTTTCTTGATATAGATTCAGCGTCTGAGGAACAGGTTCCGGTTCTATCTTTTACCTTATTATTCCTTTGCAATCAGTCCAGTTCGGAAGTCTGCCGTAGTTTCACACTGTAAAACGAATCTCACTTGTTTAAACTCTAATTTACTTTATTTTTACCTGGGATAATATATTTGATGAATGTTGTGCATTCCACTGGTGGTACACTCCGCATCAAAAAAATTGCGACAGCTAACTTCCTAACACGACATGGTTGCTATGGCGGACATCTTGGAAGCCGCCATTGTGGATCCAACTTGGGATTTTTAAATGTGAAGGGGACATGTAGGGTATCATTTGACACGAGGTCGATCTCAGACAGCTATGTACTGTCCTTCTTGAAGAAGACACACTACACGGCACCTCTGCCAATCCGCATGGACTCGCAACAGCATGTCAGGGTCAACGGTTTCAAAACATTGCAGAATTCTTTGCATCAGATGGTGGATATCACAGATGGGTTCTTGATAAAACAGGTTCTTCAGATGGCCCCAGAGGAAGAAGTCGAGCGGCGGAAGATCTGGGGATTGTGGTGGCCACTCTAGGCCGTATCGGTCCCCATCGCCCTTTTCCAATGTTCCGGAAATTGTCTATCGAGCCATTGGCGCGAACATACCGCATAATGAGGTGGAGCCTCGTCTTGCTGGAAAAGGGATGGGAAATCACCGTCCTCATTCAAAAGAGCAGGTAACACATCGTCCTCGAGCAGATCACGATATTTCTCACCAGTGATGGTGTCGTGGATGAAGTACGGTCCAATAATGCGCGTCCCCCAGATACCACACCACACTATCACGTTTTCCCAACCCACCTCTTTGCTTACTTGGCGCCAACCTGGGTTTGTGTCACTCCAGTATATGTGATTTTGTTTATTGACCTCTCCGTGGACGAAAAATAACTGAAATGAACACATTGTGGGAACATGGGGTGCTCCTCACACCTTTCTGTGTGGCCCAGTCATCAAACTGCATTCTCCTGTCTGGATCATCCTCTGTTAACCGCTGCTGCAATTGCAGCTTGTATTTGTGCTACTTATTCACATGCAGTACAAGTACCACTGATAGCTGACTGATTCCTATTATGGATGCCACAAGACGAGAACTGCGTTTTGGGCTTTTCACAACAGTAACCAACACTTTTGTCGCCTTGTCGTCGGCAGTAGCAGTCAGTGGGCGTACAGATCAATCGTTCTCCTGCACCGAGCCCATCTCGTGAAACTTCTTCAACAACTTAAACACTCAACGTGTGAGATGTTCTCTCTCTCAATCTCTCTCTGGGTTGGATGCATTATACTCAGCAGCAATCACCCTGGTAGATCGTCCACCACTTTTCTCCACGATCTCGATTCGTTGTGGGATTGTTAGCGACATCTTACATCACGTAGAAAAGAGAAAACATGCTGTAGTGTCAAATTTTCACCCTTTGTGACGCAATAACTTGTTAGAGGCGGGTGAAAATGGACTGCACCGCTATTTTCCTGAGATTGAGCTCGTGTCAACTGATACTCCACATACCCCCTTACATTTAAAAACCCAAAGTTGGATCCAGATGGCCGCCATGGCAACCGCTCGTCAATATGGTCCATTACCCACCCGAACAACATATACCATGAACCGAGTGTGAATGCCAAGCCGTTCATGTGCACAGGAGTGTTAACCGACTTAAGCCTCACCCTGTATTTTAGTATTATGGAAACCACTAAAATTATCAGTTAAACTGGACTTACTTTTTTTTAAAAAAATCTACGTATTAGCCTATCATACGAGAAATGGATTGTTGCTGGTTCCAATTTCTGACAAAGTCAAATCGAAGGCCAAATATTTTAAAACTCTAAATTCAAATTTCGAGCTTGCACTTCTACTCCTCCCTAATGCTGCACTCTCCACGATTTTGTTTTCAAATATCGATTCCGTGACGGAGCTCAGGAAGTCAACACTTACAATTATTTTACTGTTAGGTTACAGCTGAGTTGATTTACTATGTGCTACGTTATCAAACAAAGTATAAACATTACATTGAAGTTCTCCAGACAGCATTATTGGCGTGGACAGCAAACTGTACAGCGAAAAGAAAGATGGAAAACTGAAGGGTTAACTTTAAAAAGCCCGCTCCACTTGAAGTGTTTATACAGAAACGGACAATGACACGGAAAATAAGTCGTATTAGTAAATGCTGAAATAAATCTTCAATTATGCGGTTACCTTCACAAACGTGTCTGCTCACTACGGACGCATTCCCAGCATATATGTTAACATTAGACATGAGATAATATGTAACTCAGATTTTGAGTACAGTTTCCAAAGTTCATTTCTACAAACTGTAAAAGACAGTGATGTCCAGGTAATAATAGTTCGCTGAAGTTCTATTAAGTCTGCTTGTTCTATTTATTGAATATTATGAATATTATGCGAACTTGCAAACTAAAATGAAATATAACAAAAATTAAAACAAGATTATAATCGATACAAATGTGGAGGATGAATATGACACGTCCGACCTTCGCAAAGTATGGTGGAAAAAGCTACTTGTTTAGTTCTTCTTCGCCAACCGCTAAGAGCATTTATAATCCATATGTTATGTTATTGTGCGCAATTAGTACATTAAAATTTACGAACAACGACGAACTCAACGATACGAGGATTCGGTTGCAAGTAACAACTGTAGTCATAATAATATAATTCAACTAAGCAACGGCGAAAATGATGGGAAAATTAGAAATGACCAAAACTGAATGGTTTATATCGCTCACTTCGAAATACGCCTAGCAGATTAAACTTACAAGAAATGACAAAAATCAGTGAAATTTGGCGTTGTACTAAGCATGGTTTGGGGGGCGGAAAGCGAGCATCCCCGGTTGGGATATTTCAGTTGATTACTTGGGGGGGGGGGAAGCAGTTTTTGTGTACAAATGTCCCATGCGTAACGATGAGAATCGCCTCAATACGCTTTGCATTTTGCAGATTTTAGAGAGGTACGCCTATATTTTTCATGTTCAAAACGTATTATTGATTTTTATATTTTAAATATTGCATAGCAGAGACAAGGAGTTAAATGAAGGTTACATAAATTTATTTTATTTTTGAAAATCTTAAGAACAATCAAAACCTTGACTACAAAGATGCTAATTA
Source organism: Thermobia domestica (assembly GCF_964235325.1). Lineage (NCBI taxonomy): Eukaryota > Metazoa > Arthropoda > Insecta > Zygentoma > Lepismatidae > Thermobia > Thermobia domestica. The sequence continues at coordinate 163,250,924 of NC_137458.1, forward strand.
TTGTGCTAGCGTGAAATCCTTTCGTTCTAGATTCAGCAAAACAACCATCAGCTGCGAAAGACAAACGCACAAGAGTCAGTGAGCACAGCAAAGGGCCAAAACAGAAATGAGACAGAGGAAGGGGAAGAATTTTTTTCCCTTACTCCCTCCCGTTCCCCTTGGTACGTGGGAGATGGAGAGCATAGCTCTCTTGTTTATTTTTACAACTCTCTTCATCTTTGACGTCAATGCAGGGATGCTAACTCATTGGGAAATTCCTTCCCATTTACTATAACTACACGAATTGGAAGATGTATGAATTAGGCTTATTTTGGCTGTTCCCCAGTTGGATCTTTTACCATTGCATGCGATGTTGAAAATGTGATGACAACGAGGCTTTACACAGATACCTAGATGGCGTACTGGCCAAGTCATTTCGCAGTCTGCAAGATGTGTGGCACCCAATACTTCAATACTTTATCTGCTACATGAAACGCAATGCAAATGAAGCGAACAAGTCCTTATATGGCCTACTTATCATAAGAAGTAGTACTGAACGATTGACTGATCGGCACCTAAGTCAAACTAACAGAAACTCCAAATTTGGACAGTACGTGGTATCTTTGACGGAAAGTACCAGTTGGGGAGCAAGAAAATATCAGAGAGGAGGCTCATAATAATTACCATTCAAAGAAACACACACAAACATATAAGTGTTCCTTTCATATAAATGAGTTAATTTGTTTTAACTAACGGACTGATTAAAGGGCTCGAAAATTGGGCTGTTTTCACTGTTGGGAAGCAATCTTACTGACCTATAAAACAAGTAAGTTTGTATTGAGTTTTTCTTCTTCGTGGTCGAAAATAAACAAGTACTGTATATTGGTTAATACTAGGGATGGCCAAAATTTTCCGGAATCGGAAATTTCACATTCCGATTTCGGAAAAAAATCCAGAATTCGAAAAAAACGGAATTTACAAAAATTCCAACTTCGGAAAAATTCCGGAATTCGGAAAAATTTCGATGTCGCAAAAAAATCCGGAAAATTCCTGAATTCTTTAATTTTTCCGAAATCGGAACTTTTGAAAATTCCGTTTTTTCGAATTCTGGATTTTTTCCGAAATGGGAATTTTTAAAGTTCCGCCTTTTCTCGAATTCCAGAATTCTTCCGAAATCCGAAATTTTTCGGAAATCCGTCCGAGTTTTTCCGATTTTACTTTCCGAATTCCGGAAAGTAAAAATCAGGTAATTGGCCATCCCTAATTAAAACCTATTAAAGGTAAAATGAAGCAGACAGTTACGCTTAAAACAAAATGTCTTGTCTGAACATTTAATTCAGTTCTTTGATAAAACATGGTGTGGCGGGCCGGCGGTATGCGTTTGCGTAGACCGGCACCCACACAAGAGAGTTTTGTAATTTACCAAAATACTTCTATTTAGTCAACCAAAGTTTCTGCAAAACACCAACTATAACTCGAGCGGTAAAGTTATACTGGAAACAGGAACTCAGCTAACAAAACAGTCTGAAGAATCTTAGTATTACACGGTAGCGTTGGCCGTGGCCAAGACTTATCTTCTAATGGAAACAATGGAATCGTTATCCTGATTAAGGTTTTATAACCAAACAATCCTTTGGGATATCTCTTGAAACAAAACTCGACAAATATGTTCCTTGCAGTAAGCCTGCAGTTTATTGGCTCTAAGCAAATTACAAGAACCAGAGCCGGGGCGATAGTGTAAGTACTGTGTCTATATATAAGAGAGTTTAACTTACGTGGCGACGTTCCAATAGGTAGTAAAAATAACTCACTAAATGTCACTGAATAAAACAAACTAACTGTAGCACTTTTCACAAATAAAACAAAACTGCACTAGACTGGGAGGGCACGAATCAGTCCTAGTGGGTAGGTAGGTAAGAGGTATACTATTTGATCTACCGGTCTGCGAACAGACATCAAATAGGGTAGGCTACCAGAGGTTAGGAACAGGTTACCGTTTGATCTACCGGTCTGCGAACAGACATCAAACAGGGTAGGTGTAAAGGTTACCGTTTGATCTACCGGTCTGCTAGGCAGACATCAAACAAAGTTGGTTACCAGAAGGAATTAAGGTTACCGTTTGATCTACCGGTCTGCGAACAGACATCAAACAAGGAAGGTGTAAGGGTTTACCGTTTGATCTACCGGTCTGCGAACAGACATCAAACAGGGAGTCACTATTTGATTACCGGTGCGTTTTAGGCCAGCTAAGCAATGAACTTAGAGTCTGTCAAAACACACATCAAATAGGGGTGCGACAGAACTTTAGCCGTCAACTTCCTAAGCTTGCCAGCAGTTTCTGGAGCGAGTCCGGGCTGAAGCGAAACTTGCGGAAGTAGATTGCCAAGTTCGGAAGGAAGTAACTTTAGCCGTCAGTTTCCTAAGCAGACCAGCAATTATGGGAGAACCCTGGCTGAACCGTCTTGCTTTCAGAAACAGATTGCCAAGTTACTGTGAGGATTAGGTAGGGTAGTACTTTGACCGTCAGTTTCCTAAGCCGACCAGCAATTATGGGAGAACCCTGGCTGAGCCATCGAGCTTTCGGAAACAGATTGCCAAGTACTGGGTAAACCAAGGTAGTGAGGTAGGTAACCAAGAGATTGAGTAGGCAGGCCTCCGTAGAGGCAGAGAGGTCGGAAGGCAGAGGGATGGACAACTAGAGACTTCTTCGTGATAAGTTCCTGAACTGAGACGTACCTAACGAATTGCGTACTCCTCGTAGTCTGCACGTCTCTGAGGGGTTCAGGAGAGGGACGTTGTCCGACGAGAGAGGCCAAAACATGCGTTTTTAAGGGCCTCGGTCGGAGGTGCAAGCGGCACCAATTTACGGTCTGTGTGCAAAATAGTAACGTGAGCAAACGTTGCACGAGGACCGTAAGGTCAGAGGTTGAGCATGCGTGGAGATCTAAAAAGTACCTAGGGCGGAGCCCGAGGGGGACCAGTATCCTGAAAAGAAAGATTATTGGCTTTGCACACGATTTCGGGTGCAGATGACCTCGGAAGAGTTCCACTCTGAGGGGTGGAGCGACTAACTATTGGAACGAGCCATGCCATTAACATCTAGATTGGCTAGTACAAGGTGCCTTGGGCGGAGCCAGGCAAAAGATAAGATTTTGTGTGTGCGCATGCGTGTGCGTGTGATGTGTAGTCCTTGAGTTTAGGTGTGTGAGCCCTTTTCTCTGGAAGAATGATATTACATCGAGATATTACAGAGAATGGTACAAATAGTATCTTAAACTATAAACATATACTAAACATAAAAGATTTCAAGTAATAAACTTGAAAGGTTTTATACATAATGAACTCAAGACCCTTCAATAGTTTATCTTACTTGTTTTCGACCAAAGACACACATATATATTTAATGTTCTGAAGAACGAAAAAGAATCTTCTTTCAGAAGCAAAAATGACATTTTAAAGATACACAAACTATATGGGTTTTCTTAACAGTATTCTACCACTAATAATAATAATCTAACTTGTTAAAAGACTACATCAATATAAAAAAAACTAAGCTTCTGTATCGAACCAGAAGGGGAGAATGTTTATCTTAACTGCGGTTGACCTACAGGTCAGAAAGGGGGAACTCGGTGAAGGCAGACAGGATGTCTGGTTTCCAGCTAGGAAAAAAAAAGAACACTCAACACGAATTTGTATTTTAAAAGAAGTAAATGAAATACGAATTCTGTTGCAGTTTTAAAAATGTAAAACAAAAGAAATAATTATTCGCAAAAAAATAGTTTGCGAATTTGCGGCACTACAGTCCTTCCTCCTAGGGAAAGAAAAATTTTAACTGTAAGGCAAAAATTTAGATTTTAACTGTAAGGCAAAAATTTTTCGTACTAACTACAATCAAAGTAAAAAAAAATTCCAAAATTAAATTTTAACGATAGTTCCTAGACCTAGTAACTCTCTGATTGAGATGAGGTGAATCATCCTCTTGTGATTCCTCGTTAAAAGTTATTTCACCAGAAGCAGCTCGATAAGTAGCATTAAGAGCTGGACTATTTGATTGTACACCTGCAATGATTGTTGGCTTAAAACATATGGTTCTGATACAGTCTGAATTACACCATTTATTCCTATGTCTACAACAATTAAACTTAAAACTACAATACACACAAAGAAATATCAGAATAGTAAACATGATTATATAAGTCAAAATAGAATAAGAAAATACATGATTACTTTGTCTTATCTGCCATTCTTGTTCATTAATTAATTTTTCAACATCCTCAACACGATGGCTGGCATATTGTAAATCTGTAACTTTGTGTATGATATGATTTAACGGCAAAGTAAATTCCATATTCTTAATATTGATCTTTGAGTTTGAGAATATACAACAATCAATGCTATCATTTAGTAGTGGAAGCAAATCTTTACTTGTACTGTTACTTACATATATTTCCTGAGAACTGATTAAGGAATTTGGACCATAAGCTTTACAGTTTTTATCTAAAGTTAATTTTCCAGTTTTATGAATCAAAACAGTTTTCGACACATCATTTCCACAAACTATTGTTAATTTTTCTGGGAATGGCGAAGCAAATAGCCATTCATTATTATCTAATGAAATCCATAAAATATTTCTTAATTCTACTATACGTTTGTTACAATCTGCTGGAATTGATTTAACAAAATCAATAAGTTTTACTTCACAGTCTTCATTACTATGTGTAGGTTTTAACGGAAATGTTTGTTTGCAAACCCTTGAAAATGAAGTTAATTCCTTACAAGTATTAAACATATGTTCATCAATTTTACCATAATATTGTTTTGATACTTCAATAATCAAATACGGATTTTGAGGCTGTATAAAGAAATACTTATTGTCTTTAAGCTCAGTTGGAAATGGAATTAATTTATACATATTAAATCTTAAACCATCAGTCAAAGGTAAACTAATAACATAACCAAGAATTCTCTGATTGATGAAAACAATGGATCTAGATGTTTTTATTAATGTATAACATGGAATTTCATAAATGTCTGACTACAAGTATTGACTACGTTTGATAGACAACACAGTGTCATGAATAGTTTTCAAAAGACTATTTGATAATAATTAACATATGAAATGACATCTGATTTAATTATCGTAAATAATTAAATAAGAGTCATTGATAATTAACATCTGAAATACCAAAATTAGAATTTTTAGATTTCAAACAACCAAATTAAATTTATGAAGTTAATTAAATATTCCTCTTTGGTTTTTCACCATGTATATATTTTTTTTGTTTTGCTCAACCTTGTGGAGTTTTCGGGTGTTTACACTTAATTAAAGTTCTAGATGAGAATACCCAGAACATATAACCAAAAGTTTTTGTATATATATAATCAAGCAAGCAGACAAGGAGAGAGGATGTCTCATGATGGCTGCGAACAAAAATGGAAACTACATTACCTACTAATAGAGTCTACTAATATGATCTACTAATAATATAACTTTAACCTATTAGCATGAACTACAAATGTTTTTCTTCGATTAGCAATAGTACAATTAACACCTTTAACTTTAACTACTTTGTATGGACCGATCCACTGTGAACCCAATTTCTTGGATCGTCCTCTTCTAACAGATTCATCTTTAAGTAACACTTGATCGCCTGCTTTAAACAATTGTTCTTTATGAGAGGCGGTCTTATCATATTGTTCCTTGTTTTTAACCTTAGCTTGTTTCAGTTTTGATCTAGCTAACTCGTAACTGTTCTGAAGCTTCTGCTTTAGGGTTTTGATGTAATCATCATACGCGTAATTAATGTCGGTAGTTTGTTTCTGTAATATACCAGGGATGTTAGCCATCCGGCCAGACATCAACTCGTGTGGAGTATAGTTAGTTACTGAATGCGGAGTTGTATTGTAAGCAAAAGCAGCGTATGGCAACCAGACGTCCCAGTCCAGTTGATTTTCAGACACATAATGCCTCAGATACTCAGCAAGAGATCTATGAACTCTTTCAACGAAGTTAGTCTGAGGGTGGAATGCACTAGTATGTAGTTTCCTAATCTGGAACATGCGACACATTTTCTTAAAGGTATCGCTCATAAAATTAGTTCCTTGATCGGTTAAAATGGTTTGAGGTATTCCGAAAACACAAACAAATTTCGTCACAAAGGCTTGAGCTACGGTTTCTGCATCTTGTTGCTGTAGGGGAATGGTCACTAAATATTTCGATAATTCATCTTGGCATGTTAAGATGTATTTGTTTCCGAGAGAACTCTCAGGAAACGGCCCTACAAGATCTAAAGCGCATTTCTCAAATACTACTTCAGGAGTGGTGGTCAAAACCATGGGAAGTTTGACATTAGGTTGGGTGAGTTTGTTCTTTTGACACGACTCACATTTCTTTATGTATTCTTCGACATCGGTGTTTAGTCTTTTCCAAGATTTCGGATCGATATTGTTCATTTCTAAGTACGCTTTGATTTTAGCTATAGTTCGATGAATACCTTGGTGTCCACCGGTAGGAAGGTTGTGAAACTCTTTCAGAATTCTACTCTTTGTTTCTTCGTCAAGGGTGGAAGGTTGACCTTCTGGATCGGGGTCTAAATATGCAATACGACTCAATGCATCAGCATTGGTATTACGGACACCTGCTTTATAAACAATCTTATAATTATATTCTTCTAGCTTAATTCTCCATCTTAAAAGTCTACTACTAGGATCTTTTACACTAAACACCCAAAGTAAAGGTTTATGATCAGTCACAAAGGTGGTTTCCTTTCCAAAGATGTATGGGCGGAATAGTTTGGCAGCCCAAACTATCGCAAGTAATTCACGTTCGGTTGTGGAGTAATTTCTTTCAGCATTATTAAGTGTACGACTAGCGTAAGCGATTGGTTTGTCTTGGCCAATTTGGCCCTGGGACAAGATAGCTCCAATTGCGACTTCTGAGGCGTCACAGGTAATAATAAAGGGACGGCTCATGTCAGGATATTGAAGGAGAGGTGGTGTTGTCAATTTTTCCTTCAAAGTCTGGAACGCTAGTTCTTGTTTAGTTTCCCACTTGAATGGAACATCTTTCTTTAACAAAAGGGTGAGAGGTTTGGCTATATTGCTATAGCCTTCAATAAATCTACGGTAATAAGAACTTAATCCTAAAAATCCACGCAATTGCTTGACATTTTTCGGATGCGGAAAATGTAACACTTTCTCAATTAAGCGAGGGTCTGGCTTCAGACCTTGATCTGTTATTTGATGTCCTAAATATGTTACTTCCTTCCTAAGAAATTCACACTTATCAGGCTGAAGTTTGAGGTTATAGGTTCGAAACCTATCAAATACAAGTTTCAATCTTGACATATGTTCCTTTAAGTCTCTACTATAGATACAACAATCGTCTAAATACGAAAAACACTTTAATCCTTGCAATCCGGATAGAACAATATTCATCATTCTCTGAAATGTTGCGGGGGCACCGCATAATCCAAAGCTCATACGATTATACTCGTAATGACCATATGGTGTACTGAAGGCGGTCTTACTACGGTCTTCAGGTTTAATTCTAATCTGTTGGTACGAACTGGCTAAATCCAAGGTCGTAAAGTATTTCGATTGCCCTAACTGATCTAGTATTTCTGTAATATTCGGTAAAGGAAAGCTATCTCCAATAGTAATCTGATTAAGCCTACGAAAATCTAAACATATACGTATCTTAGGTTTGCCTGATGCATCCATCTTTTTCGGCACTATTAATATCGGAAAATTCCAAGGACTCTTGCTTGGGGAAATTATACCTTCATCTAACATTTTATCAATTTGATTTTGTACTTCTGCCTTATGTACCTCGGGAATACGGTACGGTTTCTGAGTCACGACTGTACCTCGTTTGTCGGGATGAATGGGGATGCTATGTTCAAGCACATCAGTATAGGAGAGTTTGTCTCCCTCTAAATAAAATAAATCATGATATTCTTCACAATGCGACAGTATTAACGCTTTCTCTTCTGGATTCAAATGGTCTAATCGCAAGTTCTGCCTAAGTAATTCTAAACGCGATTTTAACCCGTTAGTTTGACTTGCATTGTCAGATTTGCTCAATGCATAAACACTATGAGATTTTGTCATATCAAGAAGTGGTTCAAAATCTAAAGAGATTGGAGGAATTTGTACGTCTACCTCATTTTCAGTCAAGTTCAAAATGCTAGTAACACATTTGTTATCGGATGCTTTAACTATAGCGTCTGGCAGGAATACACCGTCTGCCAAAGTACGTTTGGACAAAAATCCTATCCCATTATTTTCAGTCTTAACTTCAATTAGCTTTTCGGTACGTGCTGGGATCTTTACTTTAGTTCCTACATCAATTTTCAATTCAGCTTGTCCGTCATACGAAATTACACAATGATGTTCAAGAAGAAAATCTCTGCCTATTATACCGGCTACATTAGGAGGTAATAAATCACTACGCATTACATGAAAAGTATGAGTCACTCTGTTCTTGCCTATTTCTAATCTAAGATCTAATGTACCTAACGTATGGGCATGAAAATTATTGAATCCATGCACTGGAGTGGAGTCACATCTATGTATCTTTCTCAACATTGACTCACGTAAATGGCTATACTTAATAAGCGATAGATCTGAGCCTGAATCTAATAACATTTCGTGATTCTTATTTAAATCCATCATTCGAACTTTAATTTTACCCTTTTCATCGATTATACTCTTAGTGGAACATTCGCATAATTGGGCGTAACGTCCAATTGTATCAGACTTAACAGAATTTCGATCAGGTTTCTGAGGTGGGGACACCTTCGTACAGTTATTACTCGTTTGTTCAGTGGAACAAAGGAAAATCTTCTTAACATTATCATTCTGATTTCTATTACTATCAAAACGTTTCTCTAATTTAACTCTGGAGGAGTTGTGTCTTGATAAACAACATAAAGACTTATTCTTGCTGCAAGATTTTGGCTTGGTGCTGTGGTCAGCACGGCATTTCTCTTTCAATTCACAATCATGCGTGTCAACGACGGGATGACTACGCGGCGAGACATTATTCGGTTTTGGTCGCGGAGAATGTTTGCGCGGTGTACGGCGCTGGGGACACACATACACTGGGCGACGCGGCGAAGGACTACGCGCTGGGCGTTGCTGAGTGCGACGCGGAGAATGACTATGCGATCGGCGACGCTGAGTGCGACGCGGAGAATGAGCACACGCTGTGCGATGACACTGAGAACGGCGCGGAGAAGGATCTCGCGCTGGGCGACGCTGAATGCGACGCGGGGAACGGCTTCGCGTTTTGCGGCAACGAGAACTACGCGGAGAAGGACTGCGCGTTTGCCGGTGATGAGAACAACGCGGAGAACTCGTGTTCCTTCGGGTACAAACATGGATACGCTTCTTCGCACAAGTATGGTTACGCTTTTCACGACAATGATAGGAGTGTGTACAACGTAAAACACAACAAGAATTGGAATCCTCTAATTTGTCACTATTTTCACTACAATGTTTATCATGCGGTTCTTCATGCGAGTCTACTGAATGATCACAATCTTCTAAACAATGAACCTTTTTCTTAAAATTCCTACTATCCTTACGGGAATGAGAAGAGTTATGAGAATCTCTAGATTTACTTTCAGAATGCTTTTTCTGGGAAAATTTCCTATTTCCTTTCTTCTCTGACTTATGGTTATGATTTGAAGAATCTGCCCTATCTTCATTCTTAGAATCTAATGGCCTTCGTCTCTGAGACAATATGTGCGACTCTTCAACTAGAGCGAAATCTACTAATTGAGCGAAACTATCATCTTCTGTACTTTTACCACGAATTACTGTTTGAATGCGGGGATCGCTAATTCCCTGGACAAAAGATGCTTTTGTCAAATGATCAATAAGTGAATGAGCGCCAGCTCTTTCAGTTTCACGACATATTTTCGAAGCAGCAGCTTTCAGATCAGCTCGAATTGTATCTAACTTGCTAGCCCATGAGCTAATACCCTCATTTTTGCCTTGCCTGGCAGAAAACAATAAACAAGCATAATAATCAATAGATCTATGTGTAGCATAATTCTCTTCTAAAATTGTCTTAACTGCTTCCCAAGTATCTACGTTCAATCTAACTAAAATACGATTTCTAGGTTCTCCTAAAATTTTCGACTTAATAAACTTCAATAATACAGGCTTGTCACGGGGGTTAACTAACCCTTGAGCAATTTCACAACTATCAATAAATTGCCTTAACTTAGAACGATCTCCTGTAAATGGTTCTGCAATAACCTGAATTGCCTGAGAAACTTTAACATATTCTGGCTGTACGTTACTTCCGTCAGCTTCTGCCATGATTAAAAATTCAAATTACGTGCCTACGTAGAAACAACAAATTAAATAAATGAATGAACCTCTTAGATTTGCGAAAACTCGAAGGTTTGAGCAATAATGGTTTTTGAGAGGAATTTCTCACTTAACCTAACTAAATCTAAATTCACGATGAGTTTATCACCTGTATGGGGCTTTAAATGCCTAATTTCAACACTAAAATGCACTGCACTTATTTAAACACTAATGAACTGAAATCACTAATGTGCGTTTGGCGTCACGATACAGTGAGCAGGATGTTTTGCTGATTGATGGCCAGTCAAACAACAAAAGCGTCCTTTTCCCTTTTTCGCTTCCGCCAAGGAGGATGGAATGAAAGTTAAACAGATGGAAAAACTTTCAGCACACAATAAATATCACACATGCAAAATGCACATGCACAAAACACAGTTCACTTAAATAACTTAAACTGGTTTCAAAGTTTACGATGTCACGATTATTCCGGATATCCTAAGGCTGTGCAAAAAGTTCACGATATCCTAGGTTGTTCAAGATATCCCACAAAGCTGACACCAAATTTTGTGGCGGGCCGGCGGTATGCGTTTGCGTAGACCGGCACCCACACAAGAGAGTTTTGTAATTTACCAAAATACTTCTATTTAGTCAACCAAAGTTTCTGCAAAACACCAACTATAACTCGAGCGGTAAAGTTATACTGGAAACAGGAACTCAGCTAACAAAACAGTCTGAAGAATCTTAGTATTACACGGTAGCGTTGGCCGTGGCCAAGACTTATCTTCTAATGGAAACAATGGAATCGTTATCCTGATTAAGGTTTTATAACCAAACAATCCTTTGGGATATCTCTTGAAACAAAACTCGACAAATATGTTCCTTGCAGTAAGCCTGCAGTTTATTGGCTCTAAGCAAATTACAAGAACCAGAGCCGGGGCGATAGTGTAAGTACTGTGTCTATATATAAGAGAGTTTAACTTACGTGGCGACGTTCCAATAGGTAGTAAAAATAACTCACTAAATGTCACTGAATAAAACAAACTAACTGTAGCACTTTTCACAAATAAAACAAAACTGCACTAGACTGGGAGGGCACGAATCAGTCCTAGTGGGTAGGTAGGTAAGAGGTATACTATTTGATCTACCGGTCTGCGAACAGACATCAAATAGGGTAGGCTACCAGAGGTTAGGAACAGGTTACCGTTTGATCTACCGGTCTGCGAACAGACATCAAACAGGGTAGGTGTAAAGGTTACCGTTTGATCTACCGGTCTGCTAGGCAGACATCAAACAAAGTTGGTTACCAGAAGGAATTAAGGTTACCGTTTGATCTACCGGTCTGCGAACAGACATCAAACAAGGAAGGTGTAAGGGTTTACCGTTTGATCTACCGGTCTGCGAACAGACATCAAACAGGGAGTCACTATTTGATTACCGGTGCGTTTTAGGCCAGCTAAGCAATGAACTTAGAGTCTGTCAAAACACACATCAAATAGGGGTGCGACAGAACTTTAGCCGTCAACTTCCTAAGCTTGCCAGCAGTTTCTGGAGCGAGTCCGGGCTGAAGCGAAACTTGCGGAAGTAGATTGCCAAGTTCGGAAGGAAGTAACTTTAGCCGTCAGTTTCCTAAGCAGACCAGCAATTATGGGAGAACCCTGGCTGAACCGTCTTGCTTTCAGAAACAGATTGCCAAGTTACTGTGAGGATTAGGTAGGGTAGTACTTTGACCGTCAGTTTCCTAAGCCGACCAGCAATTATGGGAGAACCCTGGCTGAGCCATCGAGCTTTCGGAAACAGATTGCCAAGTACTGGGTAAACCAAGGTAGTGAGGTAGGTAACCAAGAGATTGAGTAGGCAGGCCTCCGTAGAGGCAGAGAGGTCGGAAGGCAGAGGGATGGACAACTAGAGACTTCTTCGTGATAAGTTCCTGAACTGAGACGTACCTAACGAATTGCGTACTCCTCGTAGTCTGCACGTCTCTGAGGGGTTCAGGAGAGGGACGTTGTCCGACGAGAGAGGCCAAAACATGCGTTTTTAAGGGCCTCGGTCGGAGGTGCAAGCGGCACCAATTTACGGTCTGTGTGCAAAATAGTAACGTGAGCAAACGTTGCACGAGGACCGTAAGGTCAGAGGTTGAGCATGCGTGGAGATCTAAAAAGTACCTAGGGCGGAGCCCGAGGGGGACCAGTATCCTGAAAAGAAAGATTATTGGCTTTGCACACGATTTCGGGTGCAGATGACCTCGGAAGAGTTCCACTCTGAGGGGTGGAGCGACTAACTATTGGAACGAGCCATGCCATTAACATCTAGATTGGCTAGTACAAGGTGCCTTGGGCGGAGCCAGGCAAAAGATAAGATTTTGTGTGTGCGCATGCGTGTGCGTGTGATGTGTAGTCCTTGAGTTTAGGTGTGTGAGCCCTTTTCTCTGGAAGAATGATATTACATCGAGATATTACAGAGAATGGTACAAATAGTATCTTAAACTATAAACATATACTAAACATAAAAGATTTCAAGTAATAAACTTGAAAGGTTTTATACATAATGAACTCAAGACCCTTCAATAGTTTATCTTACTTGTTTTCGACCAAAGACACACATATATATTTAATGTTCTGAAGAACGAAAAAGAATCTTCTTTCAGAAGCAAAAATGACATTTTAAAGATACACAAACTATATGGGTTTTCTTAACAGTATTCTACCACTAATAATAATAATCTAACTTGTTAAAAGACTACATCAATATAAAAAAAACTAAGCTTCTGTATCGAACCAGAAGGGGAGAATGTTTATCTTAACTGCGGTTGACCTACAGGTCAGAAAGGGGGAACTCGGTGAAGGCAGACAGGATGTCTGGTTTCCAGCTAGGAAAAAAAAAGAACACTCAACACGAATTTGTATTTTAAAAGAAGTAAATGAAATACGAATTCTGTTGCAGTTTTAAAAATGTAAAACAAAAGAAATAATTATTCGCAAAAAAATAGTTTGCGAATTTGCGGCACTACAATGGAGAAAACATTAAGTGTAACGTTTCAAAGTTAATTCCTGTTTCATGTTAAGAGGATGGCAATGGCAAATGAGAGCGAATGATAATGCAGAAGTAGTAGGTAACCAAGAAAGTTCTGTCGCTTTTAGTGGAGGTCTGTATTTAATTGGCCCTCACACCATGAGTTGAGTGCGAATGGAGATAAGGTGAAGGTCAGTTATTGGTGTGGGTATATCCAACACATCACCTGGTTGTGGCAGTTCAGTTACAACGTAAAGTTGCGTAAGGACAGAGTGAACATGAGACCTCCACGGAGCATCATAACGGCGTGTATGCTGTACGAGTTCAAACTGGGGTCAAACGCCACTGCAGTGGGGCGGAAGATGTGCCAGGTCTTTGGCCACGGCGTCGTGACTACGCGGACAGCGCACCGTCGGTTTAACAAGTTTAAGGACGGTGACGAAACACTTGAAGATGCACCATGTGCCGGAAGACCAACACATGTCCAAGGTGAATATTTTCAGGCAACAATTGAGGCGAACAGCGGCCAGACATTTGAGGAACTGGGACTAGAATTTAAAGTGAATGGAGGAACCATTCGGCAGCACTTCCATCAACTCGGGAAACACTACAAGTTGAGTCGAGGGTCCCACATAATTTGACTCCGGACCAGAAGGTAACGCGAGCAGACACCTGTGTTTCTTTGCTGTCTCGTCTGAGGAAGGAGCCATTTCTGGACAGGGTGTTGACGTGTGATGAGAAGTGGGCCCTTTACGAAGCTCCACGGCGCCATCATCATTGGTTAGCATCGTATGAACCGGTTCCAAAACAGTCGAAACATGCACTGCACCAGAAGTAGGTCCTGCTGTGTGTTTGATGGACTGCTCGTGGCATCGTGCATCGGGAACTGCTAACAGCTGACCAGAGCATCAATGCAACTGTGTACTGTCAGGAGTTGAGCCATGTTCAAGAAAAACTCAAAACTCTAGAGCCAGCACTTCTGAATCGCAAAGAGGTCCTCCTATTACAGGACAACGCTAAACCCCACGCGGCTAGGATGACCCGTGACACCATTCTACGTCTTGGATGGGGAACACTTGCATCCGCCATATTCCTCGGACATTGCACCTCCGATTATCATGTGTTCCATTCCTTGGACAATCACCTTAAAGGACACCAGTTCAAATCCCTAGTAGAGATGCAAGTTGAACTTGATACTTTCTTCGCTTCACGGCCTACAAAGTTCTATCGCGATGCAATCCATTGTCTTCCAGAACGTTGTCAGAAGGTAGTGGATGCTGATGGGGACTATTTCCAGGCACGTCTTAGGTAACATATCGATGTTGAAGGTGGTGGATGAGAAAGCAACATAACTTTCTTGGTTACCTTTATAGAATGAAGAAAGAAAGAAAGGATTCTAAAGTGGAAGGCTAGAGCCTGGCCAGACCCTTCTTAGCTACGCCATTGTACTGCACTACTAAGGAAGAAGTTCGACGTAGAAGGTTGTGAAATGGAAATTGTATGTCCTTATGTCCGTATCTCGGAATCCCTTAACGTTATAAACATGAAATTTGACATAGAGATTTTTCATTTCAAATAATTAAACATAATTATGTTCAGAAAAATAAACACACTGCTGAACAAGACTGCACTTATTTAATATAAAAACACATTTACACGTGACGTTTCGATCTTCTAACCAAGATCCTCATCAGACATACACACGTAGATTAGCACAATAATAAATGCACTAAATTGATTAACAATTCAGAGTAGTGATGGCCAAATACGGACAAAATATTTTCCATGCAGTCCGCATATAAAAATTAAAAGTATATGATGTTTCCTTTAAAAAAAGAAAATGAAATCTTTAAGTTTTACGTCCCACGATTATGCCGGTTAGGCTAAAGGAGACGGTGATGATGAGAGATGAGTGAAATGGTGGAATGAAGAAAGTGGGAGGAAACGGGAGAACACCGAGAAAACCCACGAGCACGGTGTTTGCCCACCACAAAGTCCACACGGCGCGAGCTGGGATCGAACCAGGGACCCCAAGCACCGGAGGTGAACGCTCTACCACTGAGCCACCGCGCCCCCCTTTAAAAAAAAGAAAAAGAAACTCCCTGTGTAACAAGAAGAGTGTAGCTGGCCATCATATACGTGAATCGAAACTTGACTTAACCATGAAGAATATATTATATTTCTTTGAATCTTGGCCACCAGCAGGGATGGTAATTTCCGAAAAAAAAAGTAGTTTTCCGATTTCCGGAAATCAGACTTTCCGTTTTCCGCTTTCCCGGAAAATTTTCCATTTCCGCTTTTCCGGAGAATTGTCCGTTTACCACTTTCCCTGAAATTTTCCACTTTCCGAAAAATTTTCCGACTTGAGATTTTCCGGATTTTTTTTGTCTTGTGTTTTCAATTTTTCGGTTTCCGGGAAAATAATTTCCGTTTTCCCCGTTTCCGGAAAATGTAGCCTACCTTAGTTACCAGGCCCATTCTGCAAAGTAATGCCATTTATACTGAAGAATTTCTTAAAAAAAAAAAAAAATGCAGATTTGATAGTCAATTTTCAAATATTCATAGCTCAGGAACTAAGTGTCCTAGAACAAACATTCAATTCACATAAGACTTAATGCACATCCAGAGCATAGTACTTTTTGTTATTGCAATGCTACAGTGCCAATATAAAGAGATTTTTCATTCTTTACGGTGGACAGATGAGAGTAACAGGTTCACCGTAGGATCATTAAGTGTGTTTTCAATTTTAGAAATTACAGTTAGAGTGATTTTCATATTTACTTAGTAAACCTGACCAATTGAATACAATAGGAACTTAAAGAGAAGTATGAGTGAAGTAATCAAACATGTAAATCACTTTCAATAATTCTAATGACGGTATTTTGGCTCACATCAGATTTTTGTCACTAGAAATCATCATATTTAAGTTCCATTGTAATACAATTATATTACATTATATTACATTATTATATTACATTACAATGTACGTATATTGTACGTTGATATGTAACACTGCTTTATTGTGTTGCCAAATATACAATAACCAGCGGGCCGCGGTGGCCCAGTGGTAGAGCGTTTACCTCTGGTGCGTGGGGTACTGGTTCAAACCCAGCTCCCGCCAAGTAAACTTTGTAGTGGACAAACACCGTGTGCGTGGATTTCGTCGGGAGATGGAGTATTTTCCGAACCTAGTATTTTGGAGACGAATACACTAATTTTAGGAAGAGCTCATTCGTGGCTAAGCGGTTAGCGCACATACCTTTGGCATAGGATACCCGCGTTCGATTTCCAGCGGGAGCTCATGTGGTTCGGATTCCACGTTAATCAATGGGTCCAGTCTCATATAGTCTCGCTACTGAAAAGGACGTTAAACTCAAAATCAACTAAAGTCAACGTTGATAGGAAGTATACATGAGAATGTATTTTGTTTATGTCAAGGCGAAAGGGGACACGTATGGTGTGGAAAACGCAATCATATGGACGTGCTTTATGACGTGACTGGCTTGACTTTTTAAAAAAGGAAACAAAGGGGCCAAGTGTCTGGTTTCGTTCTTAAAGCCAAACAATCTACAAAGATCTTGGACAACACGTGATATGCACTTGTCGTGTTAATCCTGATATTGCTGAATTCGAATGAACATCCATCAGCTCCAATAGGTTCGTTCCCATGGTTACAGTGTTACTTTCTTGTTTCCCGTTTTTTTCTTTTTTGTTTTATTCTCGCTCGAATATTAAAGATTCTCTTTTGGATTTGTGTCTCAGTCGTCGATGTATTTGATATTTCGTTGCATTTCACTGTAATTGCCTTCAAAGCTTTGGCTTTCCTTCGTTTACTTTCTGGTAACTGTAACATTGAAAGCACCACTGGAAACTCTTTTATAACATCCACAAATGCACTGTGATTGAAGCTGTCGTTGCTACTTGCCCGTTTCATGGCGTTGAGGATACTACGCCATAGGTTAAAAACAACGAAATGACCGCGCGACAGATGAGAGAAATGAGTAATCACTTATTTTATTGATACGACTCACTGCCACGCGCAGAGGAAACGCCAGTGAACGTTCATAAATCTGTGAGCAGTCTAAACCTGAGTAGTGGCTTATTTTATTGATACGAAATTGAGGGAGGACGTTACTCCAGCTGTAGTTACTCCGATTCTCGAGCAGGACTTCTCAGGAGTAGTTACTTGTTTTTATTGATATCACCCAATAGTGTGACTCTGAATAACTAATCGCGGTTCGACTTCTTGGCTGATAAAATTGGCAACTACTGAAAGATGAAAGTAAACACTCACGAGTGACTCATGGCAACTACTGAAAGATGAAAGTAAACGCTCAAGAGTGACTCAACACTGCCAAAACCACGGGAACTTGCTATAGATGCGACGACTCAATGCTATGATATCATAGAAAATGATCTCAGATCTCTTTCTGTTGGGTTTCAAATTATTATCTTTCCTAGGCCAAGAAACCAAACTTTCAATAATTGTATTGTCAGACCACTATACTTCCGACTCCTTTTTATATTCCACGATAGGAAGCTTGTTGGCTTTCACTATTGTTTTTGCTTGGACCGACATTGCTCTGAAGCTGGCAATGCCCATTCTTACTTTAAGGGGTCGTGGATCGCAACAAAATTTTAATGAAACTCTCAAAGAGCTTCATGTACACAGATTGCCGCCGTGATTATGCACATGAATATTAGTTGTCGCACAGTTTTTCCACATTTTTTTTCTTCCTCCTTACCTTCTCTCTTCATTAAAATTTTAACTTGGCGCTCATTTGATTAGGCTCCTATCTGGGCGGCAATGGCCGCCTAGCCACCCCTGCTGGTCAGTTACTTGAATTAAGAGATGCGAATTTCTGTCTAGAAATATTGTCGTTAGGAGCTCATTGTTGATCATGCTTCACCCAGTTGAACATTAGCCGTCTAGACCTTCATGAGTAAGAGAGGGGTTTCTTTTCTTTTTCTTCTGTACACAACGCGTTACACATCACTGCAATAGGAAAAGTCACGAACAAAGTCACCCATAAAATACGAAATAAAAACCAAAGTCATTACCATTCGAGACGTAAAATTACACACATGATTTATTTTGAAACGTGCGATATTTGAAGCTATTAATCGACAAAAACAAAATGTAGACGCAGAGATCGTGCGACTACATACATATATGGTTTTGTTTATATCCTATGAGGTGTGTGTGCAAAAAAAAAAAAAAAAAAAAAAAAAAAAAAAAGCCAGCCATTTAGACTACACATGCAATTTGGGAAGTGGTGCTTTGGCTGTCACCAGAACAACGAACAGGATATGACATCATATTTTGAGGCTCATATAACAAAATTTAGTAGTTCATGTCTGTCTCAGGTGTAGCCATCTATATATCAACAAAGAAAACTTTTATTTTGGAAAAAGCAAGAATTGAGTAAAAGAAAAAATGCAGTATGAATTATAATAATAAAGGGAACCAAATTTGCAAGAAAAAATCTTTATTATCTTTTTTATTATTATTATTTTAACAAAAACGCTCCAAGTTTGGCTAAACAATTTTTAATCTCCCATTTCTGATGCTCGACACGAAAAAGAGATGCAGGGAAAAGAAATTAAAACCTATGAAAACTTTTACGTTGCACGACTATGCTCCCTGGGCTAAAGGTAAAGAAGATAGGTCTGTGACATAGATGTTCATTTTACTTCGACCTCACTCACCCTCGCCCTCGCGAATGGAATTGTCCATCGCCCTCGCGCGCCCTCACCCTCGCCGTCGAAGCTTGTCCTCGCCCTCGCGCGGACTGACTTCATCGAGGGAGTCGAGGGAGTCGAGGGACTCGAGGGAGTCGAGGGAGTAAAAATAATTACTAGAGGGAGTCGACGGAGTAAAAATATTCACTCTAGGGAGTCGAGAGAGTAAACATTTTCACTCGAGGGAGTAAAAATATTCACTCGAGGGAGTCGAGGGAGTAAAAATATTCACACGAGGGAGTCGAAGGAGTAAAAATATACACTCGAGGGAGTCGAGGGAGTAAAAATACTCACTCGAGGGAGTCGAGGGAGTAAAAATATTCACTCGAGAAAGTCGAGGGAGTAAAAATATTCACTCGAGGGAGTCGAGGGAGTAAAAATATTCACTCGACGGAGTCGAGGGAGTACAAATATACACTCGAGGGAGTCGAGGGAGTAAAAATATTCACTCTAGGGATCCGAGGGAGTAAAAATTTTCACTCGAGGGAGTAAAAATTTTCACTCGAGAGAGTCAAGGGAGTAAAAATATTCACTCGAGGAAGTCGAGGGAGTAAAAATATTCACTCGAGGGAGTCGAGGGAGTAAAAATATTCACTCGAGGAAGTCGAGGGAGTAAAAATGGGACTGACTTCATCGAGGGAGTCGAGGGACTCGAGGGACTCGAGGGAGTCGAGGGAGTAAAAATAATTACTAGAGGGAGTCGAGGGAGTAAAAATATTCACTCTAGGGAGTCGAGGGAGTAAACATTTTCACTCGAGGGAGTCGAGGGAGTAAACATTTTCACTCGAGGGAGTCGAGGGAGTAAAAATATTCACTCGAGGGAGTCGAGGGAGTAAAAATATTCACTCGAGGGAGTCGAGGGAGTAAAAATATTCACTCGAGGGAGTCGAGGGAGTAAAAATATTCACTCGAGGGAGTCAAAGGTATAAAAATATTCACTCGAGGGAGTCAAAGGAGTAAAAATATTCACTCGAGGGAGCCGAGGGTGTAAAAATATTCACTCGAGGGAGTCGAGGGAATAAAAATATTCACTCGAGGGAGTCGAGGGAGTAAAAATTTTCACTCGAGGGAGTAAAAATATTCACTCAAGGGAGCCGACAGAGTAAAAATATTCACTCGAAGGAGTCGAGGGAGTAAAAATATTCACTCGAGGGATTCCAAGGAGTAAAAAAATTCACTCGAGGGAGTCGAGGGAGTAAAAATATACAGTCGAGGGAGTAAAAATATTCACTCGAGGGAGTCGAGGGAGTAAAAATATTAACTCGAAGGAGTCGAGGCAGTAAAAATATTCACTCGAGGGAGTCGAGGGAGTAAAAATATTCACTCGAGGGACTCGCGGGAATAAAATTATTCACTCGAGCGAGTCGAGCGAGTAAAAATATTCACTCGAGGGAGTCGAGGGAGTAAAAATATTCACTCGAGGGAGTCGAGGGAGTAAAAATATTCACTCGAGGGAATAAAAATATTCACTCGAGGGAGTAAAAATATTCACTCTAGGGAGTCGAGGGAGTAAAAATTTTCACTCGAGGCAGTAAAAATATTCACTCGAGGGATTCCAAGGAGTAAAAAAATTCAGTCGAGGGAGTAAAAATAACTACTAGAGGGAGTCGAGGGAGTAAAAATATTCACTCGAGGGAGTAAAAATATTCACTCGAGGGAGTAAAAATATTCACTCGAGGGAGTAAAAATATTCACTCTAGGGAGTCGAAGGAGTAAAAATTTTCACTCGAAGGAGTCGAGGGAGTAAAAATATTCACTCGAGGGAGTCGAGGGAGTAAAAATATTTACTCGAGGAAGTCGAGAGAGTAAAAATATTCACTCGAGGGACTCGTGGGAGTAAAATTATTCACTCGAGGGAGTCGAGTGAGTAAAAATATTCACTCGAGGGAGTCGAGGGAGTAAAAATATTCACTCGAGGGAGTCGAGGGAGTAAAAATATTCACTCGAGGGACTCGTGGGAGTAAAATTATTCACTCGAGCGAGTCGAGGGAGTAAAAATATTCACTCAAGGGAGTCGAGGGAGTAAAAATATTCACTCAAGGGAGTAAAAATATTCACTCGAGGGAGTCGAGGGAGTAAAAATATTCACTCGAGGGAGTCGAGGGAGTAAAAATATTCACTCGAAAGAGTAAAAATATTCACTTTAGGGATTCGAGGGAGTAAAAGTTTTCACTCGAGGTAGTCGAGGGAGTAAAAATATTTACTCGAGGAAGTCGAGAGAGTAAAAATATTCACTCGAAAGAGTAAAAGTATTCACTCTAGGGATTCGAGGGAGTAAAAATTTTAACTCGAGGGAGTCGAGGGAGCAAAAATATTCACTCGAGGGAGTCGAGGGAGTAAAAATATTTACTCGAGGAAGTCGAGAGAGTAAAAATATTCACTCGAAAGAGTAAAAGTATTCACTCTAGGGATTCGAGGGAGTAAAAATATTTACTCGAGGAAGTCGAGAGAGTAAAAATATTCACTCGAAAGAGTAAAAGTATTCACTCTAGGGATTCGAGGGAGTAAAAATTTTCACTCGAGGGAGTCGAGGGAGCAATAATATTCACTCGAGGGACTCGTGCGAGTAAAATTATTCACTCTAGGGAGTAGAAGGAGTAAAAATATTCACTCGAGGGAGTCGACGGAGTAAAAATATTCACTCTAGGGAGTTGAGGGAGTAAAATATTCACTCGAGGGTGTCGACGGAGTAAAAAAATTCACTCGAAGGAGTGGAGGGAGTAAAAATATTCACTCGAAGGAGTCGAGGGAGTAAAAATATTCACTCGAGGGAGTCGAGGGAGTAAAAATATTCACTCCAGGGAGTCGAGGGAGTAAAAATATTCACTCGAGGGACTCGTGGGAGTAAAATTATTTACTCGAGCGAGTCGAGGGAGTAAAAATATTCACTCGAGGGAGTCGAGGGAGTAAAAATATTCACTCAAGGGAGTAAAAATATTCACTCGAGGGAGTCGAGGGAGTAAAAATGTTCACTCGAGGGAGTCGAGGGAGTAAAAATATTCACTCGAAAGAGTAAAAATATTCACTCTAGGGATTCGAGGGAGTAAAAGTTTTCACTCGAGGTAGTCGAGGGAGTAAAAATATTTACTCGAGGAAGTCGAGAGAGTAAAAATATTCACTCGAAAGAGTAAAAGTATTCACTCTAGGGATTCGAGGGAGTAAAAATTTTAACTCGAGGGAGTCGAGGGAGCAAAAATATTCACTCGAGGGAGTCGAGGGAGTAAAAATATTTACTCGAGGAAGTCGAGAGAGTAAAAATATTCACTCGAAAGAGTAAAAGTATTCACTCTAGGGATTCGAGGGAGTAAAAATATTTACTCGAGGAAGTCGAGAGAGTAAAAATATTCACTCGAAAGAGTAAAAGTATTCACTCTAGGGATTCGAGGGAGTAAAAATTTTCACTCGAGGGAGTCGAGGGAGCAAAAATATTCACTCGAGGGACTCGTGCGAGTAAAATTATTCATTCTAGGGAGTAGAAGGAGTAAAAATATTCACTCGAGGGAGTCGACGGAGTAAAAATATTCACTCTAGAGAGTTGAGGGAGTAAAATATTCACTCGAGGGAGTCGACGGAGTAAAAATATTCACTCGAAGGAGTCGAGGGAGTAAAAATATTCACTCGAAGGAGTCGAGGGAGTAAAAATATTCACTCGAGGGAGTCGAGGGAGTAAAAATTTTTACTCGAGAGAGTCGAGGGAGTAAAAATATTCACTCGAGGGAGTAAAAATATTCACTCGAGGGAGTCGAGGGAGTAAAAATATTCACTCGAGGGAGTCGAGAAGTAAACATATACACTCGAGGGAGTCGAGGGAGTAAAATATTCACTCGAAGGAGTCGAGGGAGTAAAAATATTCACTCGAGGGAGTCGAGGGAGTAAAAATATTCACTCTAGGGAGTAGAGGGAGTAAAAATATTCACTCGAGGGAGTCAAGGGAGTTAAAATTTTCACTCGAGGGAATAAAAATATTCACTCAAGGGAGTCGAGGGAGTAAAAATGTTCACTCGAGGAAGGCGAGGCAGTCCTCGAGTGAATATTTTTACTCCCTCGACTCCCTCGACTCCCTCGAGTGAATATTTTTACTCCCTTGACTCACTCGAGTGAATATTTTTACTCGCACGACTCCCTCGAGTGAATATTTTTACTCCCTCGAGTGAAAATTTTTACTCCCTCGAATCCTTAGAGTGAATATTTTTACTCTTTCGAGTGAATTCTTTTACTCCTTCGACTCCCTCGAGTGAATATTTTTACTCCCTCGAATCCCTCGAGTGAAACTTTTTACTCCTTCGACTCCTTCGAGTGAATATTTTTACTCCCTCGACTCCCTCGAGTGAATGTTTTTACTCTCTTGACTCCCTCGAGTGAATATTTTTACTCCCTCGACTCCCTCGGCTCCCTCGAGTGAATATTTTAACCCTCTCGAGTGAAAATTTTTACTCCCTCAACTCCCTTGAGTGAATATTTTTACTCCCTCTACTCCCACGAGTGAATATTTTTACTCCCTCGACTCCCTCGAGTGAATATTTTTACTGCCTCGACTCGTTTGAGTGTATATTTTTACTGCCTCGACTCGTTCGAGTGTATATTTTTACCGCCTCGAATTCCTAGAGTGAATATTTTTACTCCGTCGACTCTCTCGAGTGTATATTTTTACTCCCTCGACTCCCTCGAGTCAATATTTTTACTCCCACGACTCCTTCGAGTGAATATTTTTACTCCCTCGAGTCCCTCGAATGAATATTTTTACTCCCTCGACTCTCTCGAGTGTATACTTTTACTCCCTCTACTCCCTCGAGTGAATATTTTTACTCCCTCGAGTGAATATTTTTACTCCCTCGACTCCTTCGAGTGAATATTTTTACTCCCTCGACTCCCTCGAGTGAATATTTTTACTCCCTCGAATCCCTCGAGTGAAAATTTTTACTCCTTCGACTCCTTCGAGTGAATATTTTTACTCCCTCGAGTGAATGTTTTTACTCCCTTGACTCCCTCGGGTGAATATTTTTACTCCCTCGACTCCCTCGAGTGAATATTTTTACTCCCTCGGCTCTTTCGAGTGAATATTTTAACCCTCTCGAGTGAAAATTTTTACTGCCTCGACTCGTTCGAGTGTATATTTTTACTGCCTCGAATTCCTAGAGTGAAAATTTTTACTCCCTCGATTCCCTCGAGTGTATATTTTTACTCCCTCGACTCCCTCGAGTGAATATTTTTACTCCCTCGACTCCTTCGAGTGAATATTTTTACTCCCTCGACTCCCTCTAGTAATTATTTTTACTCCCTCGACTCCCTCGAGTGTATATTTTTACTCCCTCGACTCCCTCGAGTGAATATTTTTACTCCCTCGACTCCCTCGAGTGAATATTTTTACTCCCTCGACTCCCTCGAGTGAATATTTTTACACCTTCGGCTTCCTCGAGTGAATATTTTTACTCCCTTGGCTCCCTCGAGTGAATATTTTTACTCCCTCGACTCCTTCGAGTGAGTATTTTTACTCCCTCGACTCTCTCGAGTGAATATTTTTACTCCCTCGACTCCCTCGAGTGAAAATGTTTACTCCCTCGACTCCCTAGAGTGAATAATTTTACTCCCTCGAGTGAATATTTTTACTCCCTCGACTCCCTCTAGTAATTATTTTTACTCCCTCGACTCCTTCGAGTCCCTGGAGTCTCTCGACTCCCTCGACTCCCTCGAGTGAATATTTTTACTCCCTCGACTCCCTCGACTTCCTCGAGTGAATATTTTTATACCCTCGGCTCCCTCGAGTGAATATTTTTACTCCCTTGACTCCCTCGAGTGAATATTTTTACTCCCTCGACTCCCTCGAGTGAATATTTTTACTCCCTCGACTCCCTCGAGTGAATATTTTTACTCCCTTGACTCCCTCGAGTGAATATTTTTATTCCCTCGACTCCCTCGAGTGAATATTTTTACTCCCTCGACTCCCTCGAGTGAATATTTTTACTCCCTCGGCTCCCTCAAGTGAATATTTTAACCCTCTCGAGTGAAAATTTTTACTCCCTCGAGTGAATATTTTTACTCCCTCGACTCTCTCGAGTGAATATTTTTACTCCCTCGGCTCCCTCGAGTGAATATTTTACTCCCTCGACTCCCTCGAGTGAATATTTTTACTCCCTCGACTCCCTCGAGTGAATATTTTTACTCCCTCGACTCCCTCTAGTAATTATTTTTACTCCCTCGACTCCCTCGAGTCCCTCGACTCCCTCGATGAAGTCAGTCCGAGTAAAAATATTCACTCGAGGGAGTCGAGGGAGTAAAAATATTCACTCGAGGGAGTCGAGGGAGTAAAAATATTCACTCGAGAGATCGAGGAAGTAAAAATATTCACTCGAGGGAGGCGAGGCAGTAAATATATTCACTCGAGGGAGGCGAGGCAGTAAATATATTCACTCGAGGGAGTCGAGAGAGTAAAAATATTCACTCTAGGGAGTAGAGGGAGTAAAAATATTCACTCGAGGGAGTCAAGGGAGTAAAAATTTTCACTCGAGGGAGTAAAAATATTCACTCAAGGGAGCCGAGGGAGTAAAAATATTCACTGAGGGAGTCAAGGGAGTAAAATTATTCACTCGAGGGAGTCGAGGGAGTAAAAATATTCACTCGAGGAAGTCGAGGGAGTAAAAATATTCACTCGAGGGAGTCGAGGGAGTAAAAATATTCACTCGAGGGAGTCGAGGGACTAAAAATATACACTTGAGGGAGTCGAGGGAGTAAAAATATTCACTCTAGGGATCCGAGGGAGTAAAAATTTTCACTCGAGGGAGTCGAGGGAGTAAAAATTTTCACTCGAGGGAGTCAAGGGAGTAAAAATATTCACTCTAGGGAGTAGAGGGAGTAAAAATATTCACTCGAGGGAGTCAAGGGAGCAAAAATTTTCACTCAAGGGAGTAAAAATATTCACTCAAGGGAGCCGAGGGAGTAAAAATATTCACTGAGGGAGTCAAGGGAGTAAAATTATTCACTCGAGGGAGTCGAGGGAGTAAAAATATTCACTCGAGGAAGTCGAGGGAGTAAAAATATTCACTCGAGGGAGTCGAGGGAGTAAAAATATTCACTCGAGGGAGTCGAGGGACTAAAAATATACACTTGAGGGAGTCGAGGGAGTAAAAATATTCACTCTAGGGATCCGAGGGAGTAAAAATTTTCACTCGAGGGAGTCGAAGGAGTAAAAATTTTCACTCGAGGGAGTCAAGGGAGTAAAAATATTCACTCGAGGGCGTCGAGGAAGTAAAAATATTCACTCGAGGGAGTAAAAATATTCACTCCAGGGACTCCCTCAAATGAATATTTTTACTGCCTCGCCTCCCACGAGTGAATATTTTTACTCCCTCGACTCCCTAGAGTGAATATTTTTCTCCCTCGAGTTAAAATATTTACTCCCTCGAATCCCTAGAGTGAATATTTTTACTCTTTCGAGTGAATATTTCTACTCCCTCGAGTGAATATTTTTACTCCCGCGACTCCCTCAAGTGAATATTTTTACTCCCTCGACTCCCTCAAGTGAATATTTTTACTCCCTCGCCTCCCTCAAGTGAATATTTTTACTCCGTCGACTCCCTCGAGTGAATATTTTTACTCCCTCGACTTCCTTGAGTGAATATTTTTACTCCCTCGACTCCCTCGAGTGAATATTTTTACTTCCTCGACTCCCTCGAGTGAATATTTTTACTCCCTCGACTCCCTTGAGTGAATATTTTTACTCCCTCGAGTGAAAATTTTTACTCCTTCGAGTGATTATTTTTACTCCCTCGACTCCCTCGAGTGAATATTTTTACTCCCTCGGCTCCTTCGAGTGAATATTTCAACACTCTCGAGTGAAAATTTTTACTCCCTCAACTCCCTCGAGTGAATATTTTTACTCCCTCGACTACCTCGAGTGAATAGTTTTACTCCGTCGACTCCCTCGAGTGAATATTTTTACTCCCTCGACTTCCTTGAGTGAATATTTTTACTCCCTCGACTCCCTCGAGTGAATATTTTTACTTCCTCGACTCCCTCGAGTGAATATTTTTACTCCGTCGACTCCCTCGAGTGAATATTTTTACTCCCTCGAGTGAGTATTTTTACTCCCTCGAGTTAATATTTTTACTCCCTCGAGTGAATATTCTTACTCCCTTGACTCCCTCGAGTGAATATTTTTACTCCCTCGACTCCCTCGAGTGAATATTTTTACTCGCTCGACTCTCTCGAGTGAATATTTTTACACCCTCGGTTCCCTCGAGTGAAAATGTTTACTCCCTCGACTCCCTCGAGTGACTATTTTTACTCCCTCGACTCCCTCGAGTGAATATTTTTACTCTCTAGAGTGAATACTTTTACTCCCTCGACTCCCCCGAGTGAATTTTTTTCTCCCTCGACTCCCTAGAGTGAATGTTTTTACTCCCTTGACTCCCTCGAGTGAATATTTTTACTCCCTCGGCTCCCTCGAGTGAATATTTTACTCTCTCGAGTGAAAATTTTTACTCCCTCGACTCCCTCGAGTGAATATTTTTACTCCCTCGACTCCCTCGAGTGAATATTTTTACTCCCTCGGCCCCCTCGAGTGAATATTTTTACTCCCTCGACTCCCTCGAGTGAATATTTTTACTCCCTAGAGTGAATATTTTTACTCCCTCGACTCCCTCGAGTGAATATTTTTACTCCCTCGACTCCCTCGAGTGAATATTTTTACTCCCTCGACTCCCTCGAGTGTATATTTTTACTCCCTCGACTCCCTCGAATGAATATGTTTACTCCCTCGACTCCCTCGAGTGAATATTTTTACTCCCTCGAGTGATAATGTTTACTCTCTCGACTCCCTAGAGTGAATATTTTTACTCCCTCGAGTGAAAATGTTTACTCCCTCGACTCCCTCGAGTGAATATTTTTACTCCCTAGAGTGAATATTTTTACTCCCTCGACTCCCTCGAGTGATTTTTTTTCTCCCTCGACTCCCTCGAGTGAATGTTTTTACTCCCTCGACACCCTCGAGTGAATATTTTTACTCCCTCGGCTCCCTCGAGTGAATATTTTACTCTCGAGTGAAAATTTTTACTCCCTCGACTCCCTCGAGTGAATATTTTTACTCCGTCGACTCCCTCGAGTGAATATTTTTACTCCCTCGGCTCCCACGAGTGAATATTTTTACTCCCTCGACTCCCTCTAGTGAATATTTTTACTCCCTCGACTCCCTCGAGTGAATATTTTTACTCCCTCGACTCCCTCGAGTGAATATTTTTACTCCCTCGACTCCCTCGAGTGTATATTTTTACTCCCTCGACTCCCTCGAGTGAATATTTTTACTCCCTCGACTCCCTCGAGTGAATATTTTTACTCCCTCGACTCCCTCGAGTGTATATTTTTACTCCCTCGACTCCCTCGAATGAATATTTTTACTCCCTCGACTCCCTCGAGTGAATATTTTTACTCCCTCGAGTGAAAATGTTTACTCTCTCGACTCCCTAGAGTGAATATTTTTACTCCCTCGAGTGAAAATGTTTACTCCCTCGACTCCC
Source organism: Thermobia domestica (assembly GCF_964235325.1). Lineage (NCBI taxonomy): Eukaryota > Metazoa > Arthropoda > Insecta > Zygentoma > Lepismatidae > Thermobia > Thermobia domestica. The sequence goes on from NC_137458.1 coordinate 163,279,486, forward strand.
TCGAGTGAATATTTTTACTCCCTAGAGTGAATATTTTTACTCCCTCGACTCCCTCGACTCCCTCGAGTGATTTTTTTCTCCCTCGACTCCCTAGAGTGAATGTTTTTACTCCCTCGGCTCCCTCGAGTGAATATTTTACTCTCTCGAGTGAAAATTTTTACTCCCTCGACTTCCTCGAGTGAATATTTTTACTCCCTCGACTCCCTCGAGTGAATACTTTTACTCCCTCGGCTCCCTCGAGTGAATATTTTTACTCCCTCGACTCCCTCGAGTGAATATTTTTACTCCCTCGACTCCCTCGAGTGAATATTTTTACTCCCTCGACTCCCTCGAGTGAATATTTTTACTCCCTCGACTCCCTCGAGTGAATATTTTTACTCCCTCGACTCCCTCGAGTGTATATTTTTACTCCCTCGACTCCCTCGAATGAATATTTTTACTCCCTCGACTCCCTCGAGTGAATATTTTTACTCCCTCGAGTGAAAATGTTTACTCTCTCGACTCCCTAGAGTGAATATTTTTTACTCCCTCGAGTGAATATTTTTACTCGCTCGACTCCCTCGAGTGAATATTTTTACTCCCTCGACTCCCTCGAGTGAATATTTTTACTCCCTAGAGTGAATACTTTTACTCCCTCGACTCCCTCGAGTGAATTTTTTTTCTCCCTCGACTCCCTAGAGTGAATGTTTTTACTCCCTCGACTCCCTCGAGTGAATATTTTTACTCCCTCGGCTCCCTGGAGTGAATATTTTACTCTCTCGAGTGAAAATTTTTACTCCCTCGACTCCCTCGAGTGAATATTTTTACTCCCTCGACTCCCTCGAGTGAATATTTTTACTCCCTCGGCCCCCTCGAGTGAATATTTTTACTCCCTCGAGTGAATATTTTTACTCCCTCGACTCCCTCGAGTGAATATTTTTACTCCCTCGACTCCCTCGAGTGAATATTTTTACTCCCTCGACTCCCTCGAGTGTATATTTTTACTCCCTCGACTCCCTCGAATGAATATTTTTACTCCCTCGACTCCCTCGAGTGAATATTTTTACTCCCTCGAGTGAAAATGTTTACTCTCTCGACTCCCTAGAGTGAATATTTTTACTCCCTCGAGTGAAAATGTTTACTCCCTCGACTCCCTCGAGTGAATATTTTTACTCCCTCGACTCCCTCGAGTGAATATTTTTACTCCCTAGAGTGAATATTTTTACTCCCTCGACTCCCTCGAGTGAATATTTTTACTCCCTCGACTCCCTCGAGTGAATATTTTTACTCCCTCGACTCCCTCAGTGTATATTTTTACTCCCACGACTCCCTCGAATGAATATTTTTACTCCCTCGACTCCCTCGAGTGAATATTTTTACTCCCTTTGAGTGAAAATGTTTACTCTCTCGACTCCCTAGAGTGAATATTTTTACTCTCTCGACTCCCTCGAGTCCCTCGACTCCCTCGACTCCCTCGATGAAGTCAGTCCCCCCTCGCGCACCCTCGTCCTCGCCGTCGAAGCTTGTCCTCACCCTCGCGCACCCTCGCCCTCGCGGCCAAGACTTGTCCTCGCCCTCGCGCACCCTCACCCTCGCCATCGAAGCTTGTCCTCGCCCTCACGCACCCTCACCCTCGCCATCGAAGCTTGTCCTCGTCCTCGCGCACCCTCGCCCTCGCTGCCGAAACTTGTCCTCGCCCTCTCGCACCCTCACGCTCGCCATCGAAGCTTGTCCTCGCCCTCGCGCACCCTCACCCTCGCTGTCGAAGCTTCTCCTCGCCCTCGCACACCCTCGCCCTTTTCGTCGAAGCTTTACCTCGCCCTCGCGCACCCTCACCCTCGCCATCGAAGCTTGTCCTCGTCCTCGCGCACCCTCGCCCTCGCGATAGGTGTTGTCCATTATCCTCGCTCGCCCTCGCCTTCGTGCTCAAAACTTTTCCTCGCCCTCGCGCACCCTCGCCCTCATATCATTGAGGGCGAGGGTAATTGAGGGTGAGGAGGCCTCGAGAGGGCCTCCTTCGTGAGGATCAGAGCATCAATTATTCAACCTATTTGTTGAATTATTTCCTTATCGTTAGTGGCGGATCCAGGGGGGCGATCGCTCTCCCCCCCAGAAGAGGAAACTTCTTTATTTTATATATACAAATAAAACGCATCCCAGAGTTTGGAGCTCTTAAAAGTAGCTCTAAGTAGCAGTATTACAACCCACCACCCCCGCCAGAAGTCCATCCTAACCGGCATAACCATGGGACGTTAAACTTAAAGATTTCATTTCATTTCATTTTAACAATACTTAGAATCACTCCACACTCCAGTTATCCCAAATAATCCTAAAACCTAGAATTATGTTGAATTCACTAAATTTAATTGTATATACAAAATTGTATATGTACACCCCCGAACTCGTATATTACACTGCAAAACAATGCCGCAACTTTGACGTGGGAGACCCGGGTTCGATTCCTGGCGGGAGCTCATGTGGTTCGTATTCTACGTTAATCGGTAGGTTCACGTCTCATATAGTCTCACTGTTGAAGGGATATTTAAAAAAATCAAATCAAATATTCCTTACTATTAGAAAGAAGAAAAGACATTTCAGGAACTGTCGATTTTTGTGCAATTACAGAATAAATTGTGAAGAGTGTTTCTTCCAGACATGTTTTTTTTTTGGGGGGGTGAGCTCTGAGACCCTCCCCCGAAGCTCTGAGACCCTCCCCCCGAAGGAGACCAAAATAATACGTCTATAATATAATAATGAATAGAATAGTACCTGCAGTGCCGCCCCGGGATACTAAGTGTGCCCCAGCCCCAGAACATTGTTTCTGAAAGAAACACTGCTTATGAAGGACTTCTTTTTCTGCGAAATGTTATCTCAATTACTTCCAAAGCGGCTGACTAACATATCGAGTCCTTGTAAGAAGAAATGAATATGAAAGTACACTCGAATAGGTTAATTTTTGAGCCATTTTTCGTGGCAATTAAAACGCAACTCCTGTAGCTTTCTTAACTGCACGGGAAGACAACTAATACGTACTCACGGAACGGCAAATATTTTATGGCACCATTTTCATTCTATGAACTTTAATACATACAAAAACTTTATATTTCCAAATGAAACTATATAGCGACATTAATGGGTCATTTCAAAAGAATGGAGGGGGGTAACTGCCCCCCTTTGCCCCCCTAATCGCCGCCCATGCTATGATGTGTGGCACATTTGTGCGAAATTAATAATAATATGATTAAACTGTTTACCCACAACAAAATCCTGCTTGTTTTGCTGAAGTGGCTTTTCCTAAGTTTTATATGTTTCATCTATCCTACAGTTTTTTTCAGGCTTTTTTTAAAAATTTGTCCAAATTTATATTTCTCCTTTTACCACACAATCGTTCAATACTTGCACTATAATATTTACAATCAGTATAGCATCCTGTAACGTATTTTATTCCTAATAAAAATCATTGAACAACACAACATACAAACCCTATCTCACTGGCTTGCACGCGAACCATTGGTGCATGGGGTCCTGGGGACAATTCCGAGTGGGAGAACATTGAACGACAGTGGATCGAATTCCGCGTTAAACCTATAGGTCCACTTCTCATATAGCCTCGCCGACGAAAGAGGACGCTAAACGGCAATCAGTCAACAGTTGCAAATTTCGGCTGCATAAACAACTTATGTCTTGTGGAACTTATTAAATTTATTTTGTTAAAGCAGCTCTTTTAACAAAATTTCAGTATTAACGTGTCAGATATTTCTATTTAAGGACAAGAAAAAACATATTATTTATTTTGTAACTAAATGATAGCTCTACCCACGTAGATTATAAAAGTAGAAACAATGAAAATCGATACAATAGTGACTGACATTATTTTAACAAATATCGATTCAGATAATAGTTTGGGCTGTCACAAAACTACGAAAAGTTAAAAAATCCGATTAATTGTAACAACTTCATCAGTGGTGGACATTGGAGGAGGATGTATGCTATTAATCAGCCCATTTCATGGGCATCCAAACTCACGAACCCAACGCTCGCTAGCTCGGCATTCGCGCTCAACCGTTCTCGGGTTCAATAATTAAGCGCTACCCCGAGCGCTAATGAAATAAGTCAGCGCGAGTCCAACTGAGGGAAGTGAGCCCGAGCACGATTCCCAAAGGAATAAATGAGCAAGAGCCCAGTTGAAAAAATGAGCCCGAGTCCGAGAGAGTCCAGAGCAAAATGACCATCTATGAACCAAAGTCATTCCATCAAGTCTTTTTCCATCTGATCTACTGCATTCTGATGGTTCTCTCATTGATTGTGTTTGTTCAGATATCAGCGCTCTTGTCATTTACTGCTGAATGACGTGAGTGACTGTTTGTCTGTCTACCAACACTCTAAACATGACAGTGTAGTAGACACTTCTTATCTAAAACGTCTCCAGCACAGGGAGGGCAACAATGAGGCACACTTTCTTCTCAACGTAGCGCTATTTCTACCCGGAAACTTTCATGGGAAAAATCAAATATTATTCTTATTTGCATTATTATTTTTAATAATTATGTACGTACACACGAGAAATTGTCTACTGCAATTAATTGAAAGGAAAAATACGATTAATGTATAACCTTGCTATGATACTAACTTTTCATCTAGGGGACATGGCAGATGATATTTTAAATTTTGACTCTCTCCAAAAGAGGTCAAACAGCAAACTCCAAAACAGTTGCTTTTAAGGAAGCTTGTCCTCCTCCCTCGTGTGCCCTCGTTCTCCTGAAGGAAGCTGTCTCTAGCCATCGTGCACCCTCGCTCCCGCAGTAACACTTGGCCCTCACCCTCGTTCACCCTCGCCCTCTTCGTCGAAGCTTTTCCTCGCCCTCGCGCACCCTCACCCCCGCCATCGAAGCTTGTCCTCGCCCTCGCGCATCCTCACCCTCGCTGCCGAAACTTGTCCTCGCCCTCGCGCACCTCGCCCTCTTCGTCGAAGCTTTTCCTCGCCCTCTCGCACCCTCACCCTCGCCATCGAAGCTTGTCCTCGCCCTCGCGCACCATCGCCCTCGCTGCCGAAACTTGCCCTCGCCCTCGTGCACCCTCGCCCTCTTCGTCGAAGCTTTTCCTCGCCCTCGCGCGCCCTCACCCTCACCATCGAAGCTTGTCCTCGCCCTCGCGCACCCTTACCCTCTTCGTCGAAGCTTTTCCTCGCCCTCGCGCACCCTCACCATCGCCATCGAAGCCTGTCCTCGCCCTCGCGCACCCTCGCCCTCGCAGCCAAAACTTGTCCTCGCCCTCGCGCACCCTCACCCTCGCCCTCGCGGCCAAAACTTGTCCTTGCCCTCGCGCTCCCTCGCCCTCGCGTCACTGTGGGCGAGGGAACTTGAGGGTGAGGATGTCCTCGAGAGGGCCATCCCTCGCGAGGGTGAACATCTCTGGTCTGTGAAGTTGACCTACCCAAATTAGCTTACCCACTTTTATCTACATGAGCCGTTAGTTCCTCGTTAGTTCCCGTTAGTTCTTACAAAAGTATCGTTAGTTCCGCGATTCTAAACAAATTATACACGAAAGCCAATGGGTAGGCCAACTTCACATGTGAAGTTGGCGTACCCAACAAGCTTTCCCACATTTTCCCCGTTGAATGTGGGTAAGCTAATTTGGGTAGGCCAACTTCACAGACCTAAAGAAGATGAATACGGAGAATTTGTGCAAGAATAACGCGGAAGAAAACGTGAGAACCTTGAGAAAGCCGAGGACATGATGTTGTCCACCACAAATTCACGTGATCTATGTTCTTACAAGACATGAGCGCTTTACCAGCACGGAGCCCGTGCAGGAAGAAGAGAATTCATGTGCATTCTGCTTTAATACCTAGATTGCAGATACAGTAGATCTTTATCATACTGTGAGTAGTAATAGTTTTGTCTGCTGATGAGAAAGAATTCTCCACTTCCTAATTAATTCTTCACCAGAATCAATGGAAACGAAATATTCATACATGTAAAACTGCAACAATATTGTCTTCGAATTTACTGCTGATTAGTAAAAATATGCAGCAAAACGAAACGTCAATAACTGGTGACTTCGACGAGAACCCGCATTTGAAGCATCGTCCCAACTCGAATATTTGTACTCCTGACTGTTCCTGGACTCCACTAATTTCGTGCATTGTCGCTATGTGAGCCTCCATCGTCATGGTGGGGTTCGGGGAATTGGAAAATAACATATTAGTGTCGAATCCATAGTTTTCGGGATCGTTAAGCTGATTGGTGACGTTCCAGAGAATTTTGAGCCCAAGTTTAGCCAGGAAGGGACATGGGAGTTGGTCCAGGAAGCAAAGGCGGATCAAGAAGGTAAAAACTGGAGAGGAAACTAGAATCCAGACTATGATAGGTATATCATGATTTTATCATAAACTTTCAAACATACTGTATATAAGTACTTGGTTGTACTGTACTGTACTGTATGTACGATCAAGCATTTCTATTTTCACTTTAAGCGGTAACACAGATTTTTTCGTGTCGAAACTCCTTTTTTTTTTTTTTTTTTTTTTAAGTTGACATTACTGTATAAATTAGGAAGACAGCGGTAGAGACGTGTTACTCGATCAAGGCGGCTTATGTCAAAGTCCGAACCAATACAGTGGCGATATCATTTAACATACTTTAGGCAAAGTTGTAATAAGGTCTATTTTACATTTTATTAGTCCATTTGACGGCGTTTACAAAGGATATTGGGTTGGATACCTATTGGAATCCTTTTTATTATTATGTATGTACGTACTGATTAGATCCGCGAATAAAGAAATCTTTAGCCGCGAATATAGGAATTGGGTCGCATTTTTTAATCCGCGAATAGTGAAAATGCGAATGAAGGAAGCGCGAATAAGAAGCTTTTACTGTATACGTGATCACACATCACACATTCCTGTGCACACCTAGTTAACTCCAAATTCTTTTCGTCTTCGTGTATAATTTGCCTCGAGTGGCTGTAAGAGTTGTACTCTATAACTTTCTTGTGCTCTGCATGAATTAAAAAATGTGGTGGTGAGTATTCTCCATTCGTAGTCCTGTAGTTTTACTGAGTATGTCTCTGTGTGTCTGATTTTGTTTCAATAATGGGTGATTCTCAGCGTTACGCACGGGATATTTGTACGTAACAACTGCTTTTTAAAACAAAAAATGTATTTTAAAATAAATTAAAAAGTATGTCAAAATTAGGGGGAAATTGTTAGTGCATAATTAAATAAAATGAAACATTCAAAACAATTAATTGCAAACTTGAGTTATACCCCAAAATTAAGCGTTACGCATGGGACTCAGACGAAAAGCTTATTTGACAACCTCAATTTCATTGGACATTCTCTGCGATTTATGGCAGAATTTTCATTTTATATGCCACCCACTTACGTTCTACATTCATTCTCTTTACTATGCATTATATTATTTAAATTGGAAAATAGAATTTAATTAGCTTCACACTATGTTTTCGTTTTCGACTCACCGTTACGCATGGGACAGAAAAGTAAGCATGCAATCGTTTGGTTGTTCTAAGACTGTTATTATGCAATATCCTTACTAAAGAGATTTATATATTAAGATTTACATTTGGAATGTATAAAAAATTTGCATCCATAATTTAATTTAAATTAATTAAATTACATTCCAAAGTATCCAACTCGAACTTTGTTAGGCAACTCACTTAGCGTTATTACCGTGTCTTTGGGGCATTTGTCTGAGCGCTGATTGGTGGTGTTCAAACCACCTAATGTTGTACAACTGTTGAGTTGCTCGATCCTCTGTGCTACCTACCAAATGTTGAGTCGTTTGAACGTTGCCATTGACAGGTGAAGTGCGGAATGTAAATTGAAGGGATACAGTTGATTTTTGGTTATTTGGTACGATTGATTGTTCTTCACAGTGAAGATTTGCTTTAGTGTGAGATTTTAAATAAGTAATATGGATTCACAAGCAAGTAACTGTTTCAATTAATATTATCTGTGATGAACTGAATCGATCAACAAAAGCAATGAGTGACGCTGAAAGAACTAGAAAATATAGACTTAAACATAGGAACAAAGTGAGACTGAAAAATAAAGTGAGGATGCAGTGTTATAGGCAAGTTAAAGGATTAACTCTTTTCCTCTCACGTCCCTTTTGCGAAGCTTATTCCGCATTGTTTTGTTGTTGACTATTTAGAAGAGGAAAACACACTAAAATGTGAAGAACAAGGTTATTCACGTTAGATTGGTTCAAGAAAAACGAAAAGAATGCAGTGTAAAGAATGATATATTCATCAAGTGATGTGAGCGACATTCAGAGTACAACTTTGAAGACGATGTTCATAATGATATTCGAACCCTCCAACTATCGAGCTCAGAATGGGCAATATTAGAGCAGGTGTATTTCCCATAGTGAAATTTGATTGGGGTTCTTTCAAAAATAGGATTAAACATCGGTATGTATGTGTGTCTGAATGTGATGTAGAAAAAAATGCGGACATTATAGAGTAACAAATCTGAAATGCATGGACAACAGTTGCACAAAGTTTTGTTTTGATGAAAAGAACAGATCTTATGTCTCATTCGATCAAGTTTTAAATATACTTCAAGCACCTAATTTGCTGATCAAGATGAAAGAATATACTATAAAGTTTCAGAACCAATGGCTGTTTTTGTAAAGAACTAAAGAGTTTTGAAGCGAATCCATTTGCCCCCTACAAGACTGTCAAACCAACTTAGATACCTGCCTTTCTAATGAAAAGAAAAAATGTTATTTATCATTATAATTTGTTTTTAAGCCTCGTGGTAAAAGTTTCTATGTAACTTAACGTAGACGTTTTTTTTTTTATTATTATTATTTATGTTTAGTTTAGTTTCTCTCAGCAAGTTCATGTTTCTTTGAGTTAATATAAGAGTCTGTTGTTTATTGTTTAACCTCAATAACAATAAACAGGTATTGAAATCTTAATAACTTAATTTTATTCACTTCCTTGCATAAATCTGTAAATGTCCCGTGCGTAACGTTACGCACGGGACAACATTTCTATACCTCATGAAATAAATAAGGAGAATAATAAACAAATTTAACAAGTACCACTAACAAGCTAATAATAATTCTACTTTGGAGCAAAAGTTTCAATACTTTATCTTCTATAATTACAAAGGAAACACGAAAAATACATGTTTTCCGTTACGCACGGGACAGCAACGATTTTTGCCTACCAGAATCAAACATTAATTAAAACAAAATTATCAAATTTTTGCCAAAGGTCCACTTCATATTTTTTGCTATTGTTCAAAAAATTACAGATTTAGAATTTAGTTTAAATATTATTTGAAAATTGAAATATGTGAATAGCATTGAGCATGGTGTAGAACAGATAAAGTTTATATGGTCAAAACCTAGTAAATATATTTTACAAAACGATTTTAAATATCTCAGTATATAGTTACACTATTTCTTAATAGAAAAACATAAGCATCATAGTTTCAAATGAATTTTGAAAATTTACTGACAATGGACCACTTGCCAGAGAATCGCCCTAAAGTGAATCTAATTAAATTCTATTTTCCAATTTAAAAATATAATGCACAGTAAGGAGAATGAATGTAATAGGACATAAGTGATGGCATATAAAATGAAAATGCTGCCATAAATCGCAGAGAATGTCCAATGAAATTTACGTTGTCAAATGAGCTTTTTGTCAGAGTCCCGTGCGTAACGCTTAATTTTGGCTTATAACTCAAAATTGCAATTGTTTTGAATGTTTCATTTTATTTAACTATCCACTAATATTTTTTACCCTAACTTTGACATACTTTTTATTTTATTTGAAAGTACATTTTTGATTAAAAAAGCAGTTTTTGTGTGCGAATGTCCCGTGCGTAACGCTGAGAATCGCCCAAAGGTGTATATATTGGTGTCCTGCAGATGGGCTACTTATTGAATTGTAATCGGTTTGCCTATTCGAGATTTTATAAGCTTTAGAATGTTATTGAACGACTCGTAAATTTGTTGTTCATAACGTCGTTTAAGATGTGATATCTCGTATGTCGAATAGAGCTATCTGCGATTTTTAGTTTTTGGTATAAAGTTGATCAGAAAACAATAACCCACGATCTAGGAAATCCTCGTATGTCACAAGATATCGATTGCTGAAGAACAATCGATTATAGTGTTCGCTTGACTGTCGATTGTTGGCAATTTCAGGTGATACCTCGTATGCCACTGAGTTCAATGTATTATAGCCACAGGGGCGGATCCAGGGCTTACTTCTGGTGGGGACGGTAGGTTGTAATACTGCTATTTAGACCTACTTTTAAGAGCTCCAAACACTGGGGTGGGTTATATTTATATATATAAAATAAGAAAGTTTCCTCTTCTGGGGGGAGGGAGATCGCCCCGATCGCCTCCCCTGGATCCGCCATTGTATAGCCATATATGTTGTGATAAGAGCAGATGTGTCAGCGTGTTTTTAAAGGATAATACATCTTTTAGAAGGTCTAAAATATTATTACTGTGAATAGTTGTAAGTTTTTTTTTTCGTCTTCTAAAAACTAACAAATTGGACATACGAGGTTTCACATCCTAAATGACGATAAATGTTTTAAAGAATAAAGAGTATCATTCTGAATCGCTATCCCTTTCAATGCGCGGCACCCCGGGCTATTGCCCAGTACGCCCTATATAAAGGACCCACTGAGAAGAGGTCTAATTTGATTGGATTTTGGATGCTATATTGAGGCATTGTTAAGTAAATTTCAAGTTGATAGTTGGGAAAATAATTGTTTACTACTCATCAGTGGGGGATTGTCAGGGAAATCATATCAGTAAAATTTACACTTTTGTCACTACAAGCGCAGGAAAGAAAACTTACCGAATGCCTCGATTCTTATATACGAACATTAATATACTACCTAAGTTTTCTTACCTTCGCTTCTAGTGACAAAAGTGTAAATTTTAACATTGTGACTCCCCTCAAAAGCCGCTACTAGTACTCACTTACAAGAAAGAATCCAAACTGTTGAAGACTATCAAAACAATTCTATAGTGGTCACCATATCTTCAATGCAAATAGGGTAATTAGAATCGTATAATGTACACTCCACTTTCGTGTTAAAATTAAGGCTTCTTTGTCATAATCCTACTTGTTTCTTTATTATCAAAGGTGTAACATATCTTTCTCTTTCTGTTTTTTCAGTCAAAAATTCTTCCACCGGTATGGAGTCCCTTCCCAACTGCTCAACCTTACAACAACAATTATAACAGTAGTTTCAGCAGTTCCTATAACTACAATAACTTATCCGCTGGTGGACTCAACGGCCTCGCAAATGCCCTCAACACTGGCCTCGCAAATGGACTTACAGCCAGTGCACTCAACGATAGTATAGGTAAGTCTATTGTAAGCACGAAAGTAATATAATGTTGTAAACAAAAATACTACAGTATGGTCATTTCTAGGCTGTTCTGAGTTTGCATGAGTGTTATTGCGATCTAAAATGTGAGGTTGAGTCAATGACGGCCCGTGACTGAAACCAGAATATGACCTATGCAGAGAAAAATATACTGACCATTTTCCTGTAGGCTTCCGATGTGTGTTGTGATTGACTGCATAAGTAAGCATGGTTCAATGTATCAGGTTGTTGCAAAATTTATAAAACATGCTGTCTATATGCCTTGTCATATTAAATGTAGGTTTATGTTTCGCAGTTTCTCATTATGTACACCATAGGGTATATATCTTTTTTCTTTTTACTCCTGGGAAAATATCGAAACACAGTTTTCCGTGAAATCTGCTTCAACAAACTACAAAAGCAATTAATTAACCAAAAAAAGTTCTGTCGCTTTTTCACACATCACATTCGAACATCGATATGTACACTAAGACGTACCTGAAAGATCAAAAATAGTACCCATCAGCATCGGCGACTTTCTGCGAACGCTCTGGAAGGTCATGGATTCCATTTCAGTAGAACTTTGGTGGGCCGTGAAGCGAAGAGAGCATCAAGTGCATTTTGCATCTCTACTAGGGATTTGAACTGGTATCATCTAAGGTGATTGTCCAAGGGATGGAACTGGTGATAATCATACGGTGCAATGTCCGAGGAGTGTGGAGGATGCAATAGTGTTTCCCATATAAGGCGTAGAATGGTGAGCTGGGTCATCTTAGCCACGTGGGGTTTAGCGTTATCCTGTAACAGGAGGACCTCTTTGCGATTCAGAAGTGTTGGTTCCAGAGTTTTGAGTTGTTCTTGAATACGGCTCAACTACTGACAGTACACAGTTGCACTGAAGCTTTGGTCAGCTGTTAGCAGTTCCCGATGCACGATGCCGCAAGCTGTCTACCTGAAGGGCCCCGGGTTTCTTTCCAGCACTGCATTTAGTTTCTTTCGAACTTTTTCTCCTACATCTCCACACACACTTTGCAGTAATCTCTTTGCATCCTCTATGATTTCCATGGATTCCGGAAGAGGCCGCCCAACAGTCTCTAGCTTTTTAATGCTTGTAGGTAGCCAACCAAAATTGCTGTCTATGTATGCGATATCACACGCTACTTTTGAGTCATTAAACAGTTTCTGAGCAATGCCAACTGACACAGCAGACTCCGATGGAAATGAATGAACAACAGGCTTAATTTTTTGAAAATGTTCATTGTAGAAATGTACTGCCTGTATCCAAGTGCCCTATCGCGTTAGCACAAGCTCCGGAGGAAGTGGCACGTTTGGCAGTTGATCTATGTAAACTTGAACACGTTGTGGAGCCTTAACAAACATTTTTTTCATGGAAGAAACTAGTTAATTTACTTCGCAAAAGTTGTCTCTCACCTTTTCAGCAACACGCTGAAGAGCATGGGCCATACAGATGAAATGAATTAAGTGAGGGTAAAAAACTGTAAGTGCTCTAGCAGCTTTTAACATGTACGCTGCACTGCCTGTATAGAGAACAAGGACTTTTTCTTCCTGAACTCCTCCCGGCCACAACACTTTAAGACCATCGTGTACAGAGCGAACAATCGTGGAATGATTCGCGCGTTCCAGCAATTTACTCGCAATAAGATAGGATTTAGGGCTAGATGGAGCATCTTCACTTTCCAATCACTAAATTTGCTACATAACGTCCCAAAACGTCTGTTGTTTCGTGCACAGAAATCCAAATATATATGAACTACCTATTTCTGCCCTAATGGTATCTATAACTTCCCTATAACAAACTTCGAGATAACACTTTTGAAGAGTGGATTCGTTAGGAATTCGACGCCCGCAGTACTTCTCCAGAAAAGCACGTATTTTGGCACTTGAACTTTGTTCCAAGGAATGTTTGCTGCTATCATTGCTTCGCATAAGTCTTTGAAAAACTCACTCACTGAAGTATCTTGATGCATTTGTGTCAAGAGTACTTTTTTTTTTTTTTTTTTTGCAGTTCGCAAATTTTTATTTCTTGCATGGAGTGCACTTCGTATATGTTGTTCTGAGATTTCATTGAACATCCCAATTTTTTTTATCACACACTTGGCACAACACCACTTTACTGTCCGTAGTAAACGCATCATCGATAATTACCCACGACCGCAATTTCACGGATAAAGTTGAGGCAACCGGAGCTATTTCTAACTTCAACGATCAATACAGAACACGCGCGTATTGGAACTGCAATACTAGAGTACTTTCCTCCTGTCATTCAGTGGAACAAGCGAAGTTCTTTGGAAGCTTAGGTTACCTGCTATGATATTGCCATTGCCGTCAGCTTCTTGGAACGAACTCTTGCAGTAAATTCCTGGAAGCACACTAGCATACAGTTTTAACTTGAATTGCAGGATTTACTTTTATCTCTTTCCACGTCCGACCTCCGATAACAATCAAATAGACTTCATTTTAGGAATTTTCTGTACAGTCACCTGTCAGGCACGTGATCTGTCTTCTCCAGAGTTGAGAATAAAGGGCGCTGCTAATGTACCCGGAGGGAGGATTTTTACTTGTTTCTTCTTATATTTCTTTTGTTATCGGCGAAAATTCTGCGAAACATGGTTTGACAAATAAAAAAAAAAGAGAGATATTTCTCGTTCGGTAAAGAAACGAAAAGATAGACATGACAACATTGAAACTAGATGCAAGCCTTGCACAGTTGGAGAGTTTTTTTTTTTAATTAAAATTTCAGTAAAGGCAAAATTTTAAGACAGTTTTATGTAAAAAAAAAAAAGAAAAAAAGAAACCATAGAAATATGCAATATTGGTCAAAATATGTAAAAATATGCAACATGAAACTTGAGTTGAAGCACCCTACAGGTGTGAATCACAAACATTTAAGGATTTGACGAACCTACATATGAAGGAAAAAATATGCAATTACATACAAATCCGGACATTAGTTACAAATGATCGAAACTAGAGACGCGTTTCGAAACCTGCTCTACGCTACTCTTTTGGGGAAAAAAAGAAGAAAAAGAGAGAAAGGGGAAAAGTTATTCACATTGAAACATGTGATGAGGTAGAAAGCTTGTATTATCTGTCAGGAAAGTAAATGTACACCTATTTTTTGAGTCTGGCATTCCTGCGCTCCATCCGTGGAGAGTATGAGAATTAAATCAATCAAATATTTACTGAGGAGCAAAAAGAAAACTTTAATCTGAATAAGACATTGCAGAGGGGCACAAGCTCTGAATACGAATAGTGCATAGTGTAAATAAAGGATGACACCGAAAGAGAAAGCCAGAAACAGCTGTTAAACTTAGAAAAAAGAGTAAAAATTGTCGAAGTGGAAACATAAAACACAAATACAACAAATACGCCGACAACTAAACGTTCACCATGCCATGATCTTGGTGTAGTGGTTAAGGTGCTGGATTACAAATGCAAAGGTCCCCATTTCGGATCCTCGTCAAGGACATTTTTAAAAATTTTTGTTGATAATGAGAGGGTAAAACAGGTCGTATTTAGTTTTTCGTAGCAATTATTATTGGTAATGTTTAGTACTGATAATACTTTTTGTCTTTGCTTATTGCTTTTATTCTTTTCTTCATTTCGAAAGAGAAGAATATTTGAACAAATGCCACCAAAATTTCTCTTATTTTGAATGTAAACGCCATTTGCGATTAGTGAAGAATAAAAATTGAACGTTCCGAAGTAGCTGCAAAAAGTAAAAAGAAAAACAAGGAAATGGACCATACTCTTGGTTACTAAAAATACAATTTCTACATGCCTTACACCTCCCGACCACGTTTCTACGTTAGCAAGTAAGAGGCTTGTGTTTAGGTTAGGCTGGTCAATACGTTTTGCAAAGGATCCCGGTTTAGCTCTGACGCACCACAGGTGCGAGAAGGGAGCAAAACACTTTCTCTCTGTTTCTCTCTGTGTCTATTTAGCTATCTATCTGTGTATATATATAACGCTATTCGCGAATGCCATAACCACCCTAATTTTCAGCGGATTGAGACGAAACTTGGCACAAACATTAATTGTTGAAATACCTTGATGAGTTTGTTAACCAGGATAATCAGATGAAAATGTTCAAAATGGCGGCCCTTCAAACTCTTAAAAAATTCCAAGGGAACCAAATTTCGCCCATAAATAGGTATTCAGAAAGTTTCAATAACTTTTCCTCTTTTACTGAAATATTTGTGTGCAGGGACTTATCCTCTTTTATAGAAATATTGGACCCGATTAATCGCCTAAAGAAGGTTCACGCCCTTTCGCTACGGTCAGCTTTTTTTTTTTTTTTTGCAGAACACAAAATGCTTTGAATTACTTGTTTGTTTGTAGACAGCTACTAGCTTAGTGTTCTGAATGGTTGTGTATAAACTAAGGATCGCCAATTCCGGAATTATTACTTTTCGAACTCCCGAAAGTAAACCCGGACAAATTCCGGAATTCGGAAAATTCCGATTTTGGAATAATTCCGGAATTCGGAAAATTCAGATTTTGGAATAATTCCGGCATTCGGAAATATCCGGAATTTAGAAATTTCTGATTTCGTTAACATTCCGGAATTCGAAAAAATCCGGATTTCTTTCGAAATCCGGAGTTTTTCTCAATTCCGGAATTTTCTAAATTCCGGATTCTTCCCGAGTTCCGGAATTCTTCTGAATTAGGGAGTTTAACTGAATTCCATAATTTTCCGAAATCCGGAAAGTGAAAATTCCGCTTCCAAAAACTTGTGAACCAACGGTTTAGGAACAACTCAAGTTATTAATGTAAACTTTGCCGACATCATAAAAGAAATACGAAAGACATTTTGAATCGAAGAAATATAACATACAAGTTTGCAAGCGGAGGCAAAGAAACCTAACGTAACCAGACTAAAAACGAATCGTTTACCCCGTAACTAATTATCGCTTAGGTCATACCATTACAAGCAGAAACGTGACATTTGGAAAGAATATTTCCGTTTGGTTTAATGTTGCTCACGAGAAGAGGATTTTCTCATCTCGTTTCTAAAACAAATAAAATGACATGAGAATTAACATTTTACATTCGAGACGGGTCAAGGCTAACTCAAAATTTTCGTTTCTCTTTGGAGATGAGAATCGAGACGAGACGAAAAGTATCATAAACATTTCCCGTCTTGTCTCGATTCTCGAAATAGTGTATGTCCATTCTTTAACTAACAATTGCTCTGTAGACTGAATCTCATAGGCTATTTCGTTACATTCTATTTCAGAGCTCATTGAATAATGCTCTGTGTAGGTATTTTGTAGCAAAGCTTTCATATTTACCACTGCATCTCCTAAAAATTAGTTTATAATATGCCTTACTGTTGCGTGATATTCAGTTACATTTATTACAGTTATTTTCCTTAAAACATACAGTAGATTACTTTCTACATGAAACTTCAATGGAACGTTCTAGTTTAAAATGTTGGTAGTTGCAGAGGTGTGTCTTGAAGGTACGGAACTCTTTCCCCGAAATCTCTACCTTTAAGTAAGTTTTGCCAAATTTCACGGCAAGTTTAAAACTTTTATTATTATTATTATTATTATTATTATATCAACACCGCGTATAATCTTTAAGAGATATACGGTTTGTATATGAATAGTAGAAGCTAATTGACTGTCGATCTCGGCGTCAAGAAGTCTTCAGGAGGCAAGGACATCGGTCACGTTCTGGGTTTGAGTTCCGAAGGGGCAAGTCTTCGGGCTCGAGCCAAAAATTGTTAAAAGTTATAGGCTTCAGCCAATATCATTACATGAACATGTTTGGAACGAACCAATAATGTTTCTGTAATGGTATTTCCACCAAAGTGCATGCCGTAGTTAATTTTTTCGTTGATCTAGAGACAATTTAGTGCCCATTAATAAACTAAACAACATACAATGGAGTAAAATTACAGAAATAATATCGTATTATACAGTAATTTCGCCTTGCAAGTTCAATAGCATAATAACAATATAATAATAATAATAATAATAATAATAATAATAATAATAATAATAATAATAATAATAATAATAATAATAATAATAATAATAAATGTTCATCGGTCCTGCGCGGAAAGTGAGAATTAAATCAATCACATGTTTAGTTAAGGTAAGGAGAAAAGGCTAAACTGAATAAGACATTGAAGCGGGTCACAAGCTGGGAATAAGAAAAGTGCATGGTCTAAATAAAGGACGACACCGAAAGAGGAATCCAGAAACAGCAGGTAAACGGAGAAGAAAGGGTAGAAATTGTTGAAGTGGAAACATAAAATACAAATACGAATAGGGATGAGCACGAGTCGAGCCAAAATTCGACTCGACTCGAGTTCAATTCGAGTCGAGTCAAAGGTAATTT
Source organism: Thermobia domestica (assembly GCF_964235325.1). Classification (NCBI taxonomy): domain Eukaryota; kingdom Metazoa; phylum Arthropoda; class Insecta; order Zygentoma; family Lepismatidae; genus Thermobia; species Thermobia domestica. Next base: position 163,297,208 of record NC_137458.1, read on the forward strand.
TTTTGAGTTGAGTTCCGAGCGAAGTCGCTGTTTCCGAGGTCGAGTTTCGAGTTGAGTTTGATAATGACTCGCTCGCTCGTTCAGCTCGTTTTAACTCGTTTTGAAATAATGGCCTGATTAGACTGGAAAGCGAAAGCCATGAGAAATGTAAGCAGTAACGTGGAATACTTTTAGTGTTGCTCACGACAGGGGTGCGTCTCGTCTCGTAATTTTAATGCATCTCGTGGGGCAACTTTAGTGTATTTCGTCTCGTCTAGATAACGAGAAGACAAGAGTTTTCTTTATTATTACGAGAAAGCCTCAAATGTCGTAATCACCAATATAAGTATATACTGTAGTTCTTAAAATCAAGGCTGAGACCAGCACGGCCGAATTCTTGAGCCCAAGCAGAAGACCAACTCGGGTAGTGATATCAACCGGCTCGTCTCTTATCAACTGAGCGAACAGCTCGAGTCAGCTCGGTTGGGATGAGCCATCGGGTCGGCCCAATTGAGCCGATGGGTCGAGCTTTCTCGGTTGGGATGGGTCACCTACTCGGTTCGGTTCGATAGTGAATGAGCTGTAAGCCGAGCCGCTCGACCCGTTAAGAAGCCTATACCCGGTCCCAGCTGTTTTGAACATGTTTGGCTGAAGCCTATAACTTTTAACAATTTTTGGCTCGAGCCCCTTCGGAACTCAAACCCAGAACATGACCGATGTCCTTGCCTCCTGAAGACTTCTCGACGACCGAGATCGACAGTCACTTAGCTTATACTATTCAGATACAAACCGTATATCTTTTAAAGATTATACGCGATGTTGATATAATAATAATAATAATAATAATAATAATAATAATAATAATAATAATAATAATAATAATAATAATAATAATAAAAGTTTTAAACTTGTCCTGAAATTTGGCAAAACTTACTTAAAAGTAGAGATTTCGGGGAAAGGGTTCCGTACTTTCAAGACACACCTCTGCAACTAACAACATTTTAAACTAGAACGTTCCATTGAAGTTTTATGTAGGAAGTATTCTACTGTATGTTTTAAGGAAAATAACTGTAATAAATATAACTGAATATCACACAACAGTAAGGCATATGATAAACTAATTTTTAGTATATGCAGAGGTAAATATGAAAGCTTTGCTACAAAATACCTACACAGAGCATAATTCAATGAGCTCTGAAATAGAATGTAACGAAATAGCCTATGAGATTCAGTCTACAGAGCAATTGTTAGTTAAAGAATGGACATACACTATTTCGAGAATCGAGACAAGACGGGAAATGTTTACGATACTTTTCGTCTCGTCTCGATTCTCATCTCCAAAGAGAGACGAAAATTTTGAGTTAGCCTTGACCTGTCTCGAATGTAAAATGTTAATTCTCATGTTATTTTATTTATTTTAGAAACAAGATGAGAAAATCCTCTTCTAGTGAGCAACATTAAACCAAAACGAAATATTCTTTCCAAATGTCACGTTTCTGCTTGTAATGGTATGACCTGAGCGATAATTAGCTCCTAGCTTTTAATCTTCTACGAGATAATAATAATTATTATTAATTTATTATTATTACTATTATTATTCCTGAAGATTTGATAGTTCAAGTATTGAAACATCCGAGTATTCAAATATCTGAATATAATAAAACGTATGATATCGCTAATCAATCGCCATCAAAATTCCTAAAGAAAAGAAAAAAATATAACGTGCATTCGCACAAGCACCTCGACCACTGAACCGCGATCGTTACGCGGTAAACGATTCGTTTTTAGTCTGGTTACGTTAGGTTTCTTTGTCTCCGTTTGCAAACTTGTATGTTATATTTCTTCGATTCAAAATGTCTTTCGTATTTCTTTTATGATGTCGGCAAAGTTTACATTAATAATTTGAGTTGTTCCTAAACCGTTGGTTCACAAGTTTTTGGAAGCGGAATTTTCACTTTCCGGATTTCGGAAAATTATGGAATTCAGTTAAACTCCCTAATTCAGAAGAATTCCGGAACTCGGGAAGAATCCGGAATTTAGAAAATTCCGGAAGTAAGAAAAACTCCGGATTTCGAAAGAAATCCGGACTTTTTCGAATTCCGGAATGTTAACGAAATCAGAAATTTCTAAATTCCGGATATTTCCGAATTCCGGAATTATTCCAAATTCGGAATTTTCCGAATTCCGGATTTATTCCAAAATCGGAATTTTCCGAATTCCGGAATTATTCCAAAATCGGAATTTTCCGAATTCCGGAATTATTCCAAAATCGGAATTTTCCGAATTCCGGAATTTGTCCGGTTTTACTTTCGGAAGTCCGGAAAGTAATAATTCCGGAACTCGCTATCCTTAGTTTATACACAACCTTTCAGAACACTAAGCTAGTAGCTGTCTACAAACAAACAAGTAATTCAAAGCATTTTGTATCCTGCAATACGTCATGTATTAAAATCCGACAGCAGTTTCAGTATCTAACCAGAAATTACATGTATCTAGCTACCGGAACCTGAGATATGAAGAATTGTATTGTGTCTTATACAGCCCTGCAAACCACTGAATATCTAAACGGCTTTCGTTAAATCCAAGTTGTAGTACTCACAATTACATCCATTTGTGTCTATATGATCGTGTTACTAAAGCTTACTATATGATAGCGTCAGTAAGTCTTTCTCTGCTCTCCCGTAAAGTTGTGATACGATCTACTACAGAATAAAGAACCAATTATCAATTTTAAAAAATTGTTATATTACTACACATCTGCTTCCGCCTCTGTCAACTCTAGTCGATCTCGTTGACGCGACATATTTGCTTTTTTATACCCCTTTCTTCGTTTACTGAACTAAACAGTAACTATTCTGAAATATACAACTGCGCATGCCTCGTAGATAAATATTTCTGATGCCAATAGTTTCCGTTTTGTCCAAGGAATGTTCTTTTTCTTATTCCCAGCTTGACCCTCTTATTACATTATACGAAGAGCATGTAGGTCTAAATACCTCATGTATTACATAGAATGTAGGTTTAACTCTTCCAGCAAAGAAGAAACATGTGATCATAGTATACAACCCACAGAAGTGATAGCTGGCAATACAGTGGTCGTAATCCCTAATGGAGCGGTGCCCTCCCTGCTGGTCTAGTGGCTAGCACGTGCGCCTTTGTTGTATGGTGTCTCGGGTTCGATTCCCGGCGGGAGAGAATCTATGATTTTTAACTGTTCTCGATGTTTCTGTGTTCGTGTCCCTGTCGTTATAGGTTATTAGAAAAAGCAAGTTAAACGAGTAAAGCAAGTAAAATTAGCAATAAGTAAGTTACTAAAACACGTTCGGTGAGTCAGTTAAAAAAAGTGGACAAAGCACTGGTTTTTTTACGCCGCCCATGCGAGTTCGAATCTATCTTGGCTTGATTTTCTATCCATTTGAGAGAAAGTGTTGTTCCTTTTCGCTACAGGTAGTCACGCTTTTCGTATTTTTCGCCGTCGTTCACAGTTAAAGTAACTGGCTATTCTTATTCTTTCTACGAATAATGGATCTTCTCTTTGCTTTCATGTAGAACATGCTCACAAAATGAAAAGACGCTGTCGATAATAATAATAATAATATAATAAAAATAAAATAATAATAATAATAATAATAATAATAATATGAAATATTAGTAGCTAACTCGTGTGTGTATTTCGACTATATAATTTTATATTATTACGTGGAAATAAGTAAGGCTCGCTGGCGTCTGTCCCCCGAATTTTTTCGAAGCGCCTTATGGGTCCACGGTGTCTAACGTTGGTCCCATCCCACTATCACCTCCTGTTCTCTCGATATAAGTTATCGACATTTTGCCTAAAGAGGGCTCTGCCGTGGCCCCATGACTCCCCATGACAATGACTCTTCGTTCATTTTGCATTGAAATTGCTTATTTTTCTGAGTACTATGAGTGCATACTGTCCAACGTTGCTCCCATCACTATACAATTTCCCGTTCTCTCGATATAAATTGCTAATATTTTGTTTGCAAGGGAGATATGGCGTTACAACCATTACGTTTGAAGAAGAATTGAGGAAGATATTGCCTTGCCACAAACAACATTTATTATTATTATTATTATTATTATTATTATTATTATTATTATTATTATTATTATTATTATTATTATTATTATTATTATTATTATTATTATTACTATTATTATTGTTTTGCTTACCACTAATGTTGCCTACCTTTATTTGCATTGCAATGTGTTACTAAAAAGCAAATCAAATAACACTCCTCGCCATTCACGATCCCGAACTCGAAATACATGATTTACAGTTCTCTGTGTTAGAGGAAAGCACATTTATTATATTATTTTTTCAAATACCACGTTTCACAAGTTACTTCACCTTCAATGTGTAATTTCATATCATCACTAACAATCATCTTGTTCCGATACGAAAATAACCCACCCCTGCAAAAAAAAAAACTGACCGTAGCGAAAGGGTGTGAACCTTCTTTAGGCGATTAATCGGGTCCAATATTTCTATAAAAGAGGATAAGTCCCTGCACACAAATATTTCAGTAAAAGAGAAAAAGTTATTGAAACTTTCTGGATACCTATTTATGAGCGAAATTTGGTTCCCTTGAAACTTTTTAAGAGTTTGAAGGGCCGCCATTTTGAACATTTTCATCTGATTATTCTGGTTAACGAACGCATCAAGATATTTCAACAATTAATGTTTGTGCCAAGTTTCGTCTCAACCCGCTGAAAATTAGGGTGATTATGGCATTCACAAAAAGCGTTATATATATACAGATAGATAGATAAATAGACACACAGAGGGAGAGAGAAAAAGTGTTTTGCTCCCTTCTCGCACCTGTGGTGCGTCAGAGCTAAACCGGGCCCCATTGCAATACGTATTGACCAGCCTAACCTAAACACAAGCCTCTTACTTGCTAACGTAGAAATGTGGTCGGGAGGTGTAAGGCATGTAGAAATTGTATTTTTAGTAACCATGAGTATGGTCCATTTCCATGTTTTTCTTTTTACTTTTTGCAGCTACTTCGGAACGTTCAATTTTTATTCTTCACTGATCGCAAATGGCGTTTACATTCAAAATAAGAGAAATTTTGGTGGCATTTGTTCGGATATTCTTCTCTTTCGAAATGAAGAAAAGAATAAAAGCAATAAGCAAAGACAAAAAGTATTATCAGTACTAAACATTACAATAATAATTGCTACCATAAACTAAATACGACCTGTTTTACCCTCTCATGAGCTGTATGTATTATGATCAAAAATTTTTAAAAATGTCCTTGACGAGGATCCGAACTGGCGACCTTTGCATTTGTAATCCAGCACCTTAACCACTACACCAAGATCATGGCATGGTGAACGTTTAGTTATCGGCGTATTTGTTGTATTTGTGTTTTATGTTCTCACTTCGACAATTTTTACCCTTTTTTCTAAGTTTAACAGCTGTTTCTGGCTTTCTCTTTCGGTGTCGTCCTTTATTTACACTATGCACTATTCGTATTCAGAGCTTGTGCCCCTCTGCAATGTCTTATTCAGATTAAAGTTTTCTTTTTGCTCCTCAGTAAATATTTGATTGATTTTATTCTCATACTCTCCACGGATGGAGCGCAGGAATGCCAGACTCAAAAAATAGGTGTACATTTACTTTCCTGACAGATAATAGAGTAACCAACGCATTCTATAAATGGTTGCAAGGGCGCCCATCAGGGGAGCAAGGTGGGGCGCTCGCCCCCTTAGAGGAAATTGTACTTCAGAATATCGAAAATCCAATAGAATTTTTACATTAGTTACAGCAAAATTTGAAAGTATTCTTGAAACGTCGCTTATATTTGCCCCCTTTGAAACCACAACATGGGCGCCCTTGAATGGTTGATTTACCCTTTTGGTGCATAGGTCTTTCAGAAGCCTACGTTACACTTAAAAAACTGTATATGTCTGTAATCCACTACAGCTTACACAATTACGGCTATACAGCTTACATGATTACGAAATTGACAGAATACATAAAAAACTGTCGCCGCTATAGTCAATAGGAAAAGGAACAATCATGTTATGCGATAAATGACGATCCTGAAGTTACACGCATTGCGACAGGAAACGTTGTATTATCCATCATGCAAGCCAGATCTCGTCCATGAACTTCCACGTTTTCCGTTAACGGCCCACCAGACCCTAATGTGCGGTGGGAGCCCCTCAAGTGAATACCCATTAGGAACCATTTGTCCACCGATAAATGATGTAAGTAGGAGTTAAATTCTATCCAGTGGCGGCTGGTACTATATGTTGCATGGTTGTTCAACCGGATATTTCTTTAATACTAAAGATATTTTTAAGTGTTAAAGTAGTGTATCAGTAAAAAATACCTTTGCTCTTGAGCGCAAAACAGTATTGATGCATTTCTAAAATTTAAAAAAACTGAAAATAATTTAAAATAAATAATTTAAAAAACTGAAAGAAAGAGAGTGATGTACAAACCCAGTGGCAGCAAGCGTTACCACTGGAAGCAGTAACATTGAGCATATGGCAGCGAGCTCCTATCTCTTAACATGAGGAAGTGGATTTATTCTTGCATCGCTGCTATCCTAACGCGTATTACGCGTTTCCAGTTGCTATTTCGTTGCAACTGGTATATAGTCAGCTTCTGTAGTAGTTACGAATTCCTCCGTTTGGCAGCGCTTGACTCAATTGATAGGTTGAGTGAGATATAGACGCTTGGAAGAAAGAAGTTACTCACCAAACAGAAACTCGCAAAGAGCAAATACGCGTCTGGTGGTAGCAGGGGCAGATCCAAGCTGAATATTTGGGGGAGGGCAGTCGTTCGAAGTCAATAGATTTTATTTTACATTTATAATACAAAGGTAAAAATTCTTGGGATAGATTTTATTTTTAAAATAAAAAAATCCTATTCTGGGGGGGGGAAGGGGGAAGATCGAGACTCGAAGAAGAGAATGTCTTACCACTGGTCTAATTCCTAGCTGTGTGTCGCTCGTGCACATGATCCCGTATTCAATTTCCGGCGGAGAGCATAAAAAATTAATCTCAAATTATTCACTTTCAATACTCATCTGTCTTCTTTAGCCTAAATTACTGGAATGTTAAACTATTATTTTTTTTTTCATTTTCGAAGGAAAAAATCTTATATTTCATGCTTCTTTATAATAGAACAGCGTAGACAAAAATACGTAGTTACTGAAAATGAACCCTTTGTCCCTTATATTCATACAAAGAAATGCTAACAAAATGCATATTGTCGGAGGAGAGAGGTGTTTCTGTACCTTAAAGAAAATAAAGCAGAAAATATTTGCAGTAGCGATGCTTTCTATTCAGAAAAACTTGGCGAGCAGCATTTCAGATTTCAATGAAGTCATAGAAGAATTTGAAGCTCGAAAAGAACGAAGAAAGACCCTCCATTCAAAATAATGTATAGTTTACTTAATTAAATAATTTTGTTTAACTGTGTGTATGAATATATGCAATTTTCTTGCTTTTTTTCTTCATTTTGGGTTAAAGATATCATTCATGGCTTACAGCACATGCTATATATTCGATTTATCTCTTGTTCAATAACATGAACGTAGAAGTTTTTGTATATAAATAGTGTATAAACGTACATTGATAGTGGTTGATTGAAAAAAAGGAAAAAACTTATATATTAAATCAATATTAGAGAATACACTTTAATCAATAAATATACAAATGGAGTTTATAAGCACTTTCCTCTTCATATTTCCTGAATATTTTTTTGGATAAGACTCAAGAATGCTGGGGGGAAGGGAACACTTGCGAGTAACTACATACCTTTGATGTTGCAACATTGCAACCGCTACAGATCACGAACCGCTACTGATTCTATCACGAAATTTTTTTAACACTTCCATATCCAATACCTATACGAAATGTTGTGTATGATACTTTTCTGGGTGAAAAATAAAATAAAACCTGATAAAAATAAACCCGCCGGGAATCGAACCTGGGTTTCCTACGCCACAGGCGCGTACGATATCCACTAAGCCACCACTTAGAAGGTCAGGTTATTAAGGAAATATTTATTTATGAAATGTGAAGAAATTCGTAATAACATATCATGAAATGTGGGATTATTAATGAAACGTAAGCAAAATTAACTGATAAGTTTTGACAAAATCCACCGAAAAACTCACCCCCAAGAGGAAACTACCCCTTGTAAATTTTTAAGGAAAAATGAGTAATGTCGTACTATCACGTTATTAATGAAATATTTATTGCGAAGTATGTGTAAAATTGCCTGAATTGCTTTTGAGAAAATCTTCCAATGTGGACATTTTCAGAAGAAAAGTTTTGCCGTATTATGAGGTTACTAATGGGATATTTATTTATAAAATATGAATAAAATCTCCTTAATCGCTTTTGAGAGAATCACCCGGGAAAATTTACCCTCAGTAATAAAGTACCCCTTGTATACAGTCTTCAGGATAAATTACTTATGCCATATTTATTTATTACGTACAAAATTGCCGTTTTCGAGAAAATCGTCCGAAGAATTTTTCCGAAATCAGAATTTTTAATTACGGATTTTCCAAATTCCGGAATTTTCCGACATCGGAACTTTTCCGAAATCCGGAAATTTCAAATTCCGGATTTTTTCCAAAATCCAGATTTTCCCCAAATCCGTATTTTTTCAAAATTCTGGAATTTTCCGAAATCCGATTTTTTACGAATTCCAAAATTTTTCCGTATTCTGGAAAGTAAAAATTCAGGAATTCGCCATCCCTAGTATTGAGTGGTTAATGAAAAATTAATATATGAAATTTAAACAAAATCTTTAGAGTCGTCTTCGAGAAAATAGCGATATTTCAATTTTCACCCTACAGGAAAAAACTCTTAATTTTGATGGCAGGAAGAAAATTAGAAAAGCACCTCTAGGAATCTAATAGAAACCTTAAATTTAAAATTTGGTGTGGATACGTCGAGTCGTACGGTCTCTGTGAGAGTGAACACATTTATTTAGGGACAAATGGACGAACATACATACATCTTAAAGTTACGTTTTTGGTAGGGACCATTGAAATCTCGAATTCTTTCAAAGTAAAAAATCACTATAGACTGCAAAGCAAGGGCATTCTGTAGGAAGGTGGGGCGATTTTGCCACCATTGCTTCGAAAACTACGGTATCCAGAACCAAAGAGTTATATGCTATTAGGAAAAATAGTACTGCTTCTAGTTGAGAGAACTTTGTTAATTTGTTTCTTTTCCGGTTAATTCTTTCCAACAAATTCAAGCAAGCTATAGCAAGCTGAATTTGCTGTTTGAACTCTTGCATTAATCTTACAGCAACCAGGGCCGTGCTGGGATACTAATGAGGGCGGTGGAGAAGTCTACTAAAAGGGCGTCTATATATATATATATATATATATATATATATATATATATATATATATATATATAGAGAGAGAGAGAGAGAGACTTTGAAAGAAAGTATGAGTGCCATTTTATATGAAAATCACCACCAAATTTTTTTTAAATATTAACGTAAATAGCTAACCTCGAATCGAAATCCTCTTTACTACAGAAAAACTTTTTAGTTCCTGTAATAACATTTCTGTCAAATAAAAAGAAGCTAAATGTATCAACAACTTAATATAGCACGCCTATGGACGCAGGAGGCTCATTACCGCGTTTACAAAAGCTCTTCTTTGATTTCTGTCCTTAGAAAACTGAACCCAGTTTCCATTTTATATTTTTAATCTCTGCGGGAACCATTTTAATATTGTCCTCCCATCTGCGCCTCGGTCTTCCTAACGGTCATTTTCCTATTTGGATTTCCAGTTACAACTTGGAAAGCGTTTCTAATTTCTTCCTTTCTGCTACATATAATGACCATTTGATCCTCCTAGACTTCATGACCCTAACAATGTTTGGTAAACGGTATAAAATTATGCAGTTCCTCCTTATGAAGTTTCCGCCTTTCCCCATTCCCGTTCATTTTGGAGTTCGAATATTTGTTTAAGAATTTTGTTTTCAAATACTTTCATTATGCGATTTTCCCTCAGTCAGTTACCATGTTTCGCAACCACTCAGCACAACAGGCATAATTATCGTTTTATATTTTGAGCTACAAATTCCTCAACAGAATTAGCGACAACAAAAGATTTTTGACTGAATAATAGCATGAAATCCTTGCTTTCAGTTGACATCAATTTTTTTAGTGATTATGGTTTTGGTCTATTAATAATGATCCTAGATATTTGAAAGTATTACTTGGTCGAAAGAAAATATTATTTGGTATTTTAATCAATAAAATGCAGTATTACGATCCCGACAAACTTCCATTTATTCAGTTTTCTCTGCATTTACTTTTAAGCCTATATCCCTGCAAGCGTTAATTAAGATTTCTGAATTCCTTTCTATTATTCTATCATTACTTATTAAATTTATATCATCAGCATACGCCATAACCTGGCAAATACAATTCAGTTCTAGGACCTGATTGCTGTCTTTGATTTTCCTTATCGTGTTCTCCAGAACAAAGTTAAATAATAATGACGACAACGCATCTCCTTGTTTCAGGTCATTCTCAACGTGAAAGCTCGTGAATAAGAATTTATCTACTCGAACCTTACTTTGGGATTCATTTAAACATATCTTAATTAATCTACCTTTTTCGGTATTGCAAATTCTGTAAGCATGTTGTACAATGTTTCCTCCTACCAGAGTCTAAAGTCAATAATTGATGTGCTAGGATGTTGTATTCTCTAATTTCTTTTCAAGTATTAGTCGAATGGTAAATATCTGGTCGATAGTTGATCGATTTTACCTAAATTCGTTCTGATAATCTCCAATAATTTCATATGCGTATGGAGTCAATCTTGCTAATACAATGTTTAAGAGGATTTATTGGATGTTGACAGAAGAGAAATGTCTCGATAACTATTAAATCTGCTTTGTTGCTTTTCTTCTGAACTGGAACAATGATTGATTCTCTTCAATCGTGTGGTAATTCCTCCTTGTTCCAGATAATGAGAGTGAGTTTGTGTATCTTGCTCTACAATTTTTTCCCTCCAGCTAAAATTAAATCAACCAGAATTTCGTCTACACCTGGAAATGTGTGTTTATTTATTTTTTTTTTTTAAATAGCGATTTCTATTTCTGTCTGGTTAGGTTCTGGAATATACGGTTATGCTGCATGCATTTCACTTTCTCCACGCGCATTAGTTTTTGGCTATGTGTTAAGCAAATCGTCAAAGAAATCTTTCCATCTATTGAAGATGCTATCTGTATCAGTGAGAACTGTTCCTTTAGGTTTCTTTAATATATAAGCACGAAGTCGATAGCCTTTCTTAAGTTCGTTAATGCATTTATACATGTCCCGAGTGTTTTTGTTTTCACTATTATCTTCAAGTTAATTAATTTTAACTTTCAAAAGTCGCGTTTCTTTGTTCTAAAAGTTTTATAAGTTTTAGAATTCACTGCCAGATGACAATGAAATTTTATGTAGTTATTTCGTTCGGATTTTGTAGCTAACGCAGTTTCTTCTCTTTTCTCTTCTGTGCTATTTTAGTACATTCCTGGTTGATCCATGGTTTGTTCCTACATATATCTGCGTGCTCCAATATTTCTTTTGCTGAAATTTTAATGTTATCTTTAATTTCAACCAAGTATCGTGAACGCTAGTGCACTCCGAACCTTCTAAAACCGATAATCTATTCGACACTTTAATCTGGCTCCCTCTCACCTGACTCTCCTCTATTTAAAAAAAAGAAAAAAAAAATTAAACCGCTTCATTTTCAGATATTGAATATTTCCTTTATTCAACGATAGTCTCTCTCTTATTATCACAATCAACTCCTCTGAACGACCGAACATCGGTTGTGCTAGACTGTTCTTTTCTGTCTACTAAAACATGATCAGTTTGAATATGTGTTTTTCCATCTGATGAAATCCAAGTATATTTATGAATGTCGCGATGTTGGAGTTTTGTAATCTTCACGATAAGGTTTCTGGATATTGCACAGTTCACGAGTCTAACGCCATTGTCACAACCTTCCTTATGCAAACATTTATTCCCTATAATCGGTTTGAAAATACCCTCTGGTCCTACCTTCGCATTGAAACCGCCTAACAGAATTTTCATATGGTATTACAGGAAATGATCAAATACCCATTCTATTCTTTCATAAAAACTGTATTTTTTTAATAGCCATCCTTATTTTCTGTTGGAGCATGTGCATTTAAAATAATATTACACAACCGGCCCCTTAAGAGAAGTAAAAGAAAATATATAATTAACAAATCTAACCTATGTAATTGCTGATATTACGTATTCGTTTGGGAACGGAAAACCCTGTTTCTAGTTGGTAATTTTTAATTTGTTCCCCGTAAAAGAACGTAAAACTTCCCGACCTGACTCCTCCATTTCCTTCTCATCTAACTTCCTGATATCCCACTAGGTGCAACTTCTATTTCTAAACTCATTTTTTTTACAAATTTTAACGCGCCTGTCCTATAGAGACTTCTTACATTTCATGTTCCGAATCTCATGTCGATTTTACTTTGCGGAATTCGTGCCAAGTTATCAGTTCTGATCCGAGAATTCTGCGAACTTATCTGAACAATCCTTTATTTACAGGATGAGGTTGTTAGTCTCACACCAAATTCTCAACCTGGATTATCACCCCTTGTCTGTCCGCGACTGCTTACTCAGTATATTCGCAGCTAATCTCTATATTCCAGAGGCCTTCTCCTCGATCCACATCCTGAGGACGCGCCGTGCCGTGGTGACAGGAAGACCACATTTTATGGAAATTAATATAGCTATACCCTAAAAACACAATAGGTACTGATTATCCTAACACTGCTTTAAAACACACAGGAACAATCAATATGCTCGCGTATTAAGACTGTGAAAGCTTCGATACCGTAAAAATCGTAATCGTAGTATCAGTGTAGTATTACATAAATTCATCGTACGTTTGACTATCCGAACTATTCTTGATGTTGTTTCACATTGTTTCGTTTTATAGTTATATAACTTTATAATATTTTTGTAAGCGATTACACTCTTTACCTGTTCTCGCCAATAACAACTGTGTCTAACAATTTATAATACAAAACTGAAATATAGAAGAATAAAAATTAAAAAAAAAATGATATTTCGCAGGAATTCCTATGTAAAGGGCGCCTTGTATTCTTCACAGGTTCTGTACTACCAGTCAGTATTTGAATTTATTAAACTAAGCTGGTATACAAGATAACTAAAACCACTTATCTATAATGTGAGGTTTCGTAGGTCGCCTTATGTAAAGGGCGCACTGTACCATTCACGGGTTCTTTACCAACAGTAACTGTATCTATTTATTGTACAGAACTGTGCTATACAGAAGAGTAAATAAAATCGTTCATCTTTGATGTGGTCTCAGAAGGGCGCCTAATGTAAAGGGCGCACTGCCCCTTTCACGGGTTCTTTACCAATAAAACTGTAAGAATTTATTTAAAAAAACTTGTACCATTATTTATAGTGTGATATTTCGGAGGGCGCACCGGGACACGTCCCTTTGTCCCGGTGGGCCAGCACGGGCCTGACAGCAACTCAATATATTGTATTAATTCATTGTTGTAATTTAAATTCAAGTATTACGAGTGAAGTACACGAAGTGCAAACTTACGTAATCCGAAAATCAAGTTTAATATTATACACTTTTCCCTCCCACTCATATCAAATTATATCACTTCCGATGGTTGTCAATCAATTGTCAGTTTCTTTTTTTCTTTTTCTTTTTCTTTTTTTTAGAACTTTCAAAAGACGTTGAGTATTATGGGTAACCAGGGCAAGAGTGAACGCTAGGGCAAGAGTGAAAATGCTATTGACGAAGAAGTGGCAACGTCGGTAAACAAACGAATGTTGAAAATTAGTTCGGCATGACACATGTAGGAACGGAGAAAGAGGGAAGCCGTGTGTGTGCAGTGTGAAGAGCAGCAGAGTAGAAAGTTTGTTGCAAAACGAAAGAAGTAAAAGATTCGTAGGTACGTGTCACAGTTTATAACGTAGTTTCAGCTGAAGTTGCAGGATTGGAAATATCTCCTGGAAAAGTTGTATAAGTTCGTGTTTCTTATCAGTGGTACGCAAAAGAAAAAAATGCTCTGGCGGGAGATGGCAGGCAATTATTGGAAGATACCTGAAGCGGGGCAAGAGTGTACGGGGCAAGTGTGAACGTTCACACTTGCCGCTTGTTTTAAAGTTGGGTAAAGAAAATGTAGAAGCCAACACGTAACATTGAGTAAAAAAACATTTGCAGAGGTAAGACAGAAATTGGCGGCTATAAACTACTAACAAAACGTTTGCATTATCATTTAGAATTTCGCAGCCCGAGTTGTTGAGCATATGTCATGTCGCACGGGAACAAAAAGGAAGGTAGAAATTCGCATCAAAATCATCCACACTCATGGGTACGCCCAGCCAATTCAGTGGAAAATTGTTTTCAGATACACCAAACGGTGAAATGAGGATTTCCTGTATCATATGCAAGTGGTTTCACGAATAATGTTCCAATCTTAATCAAAGGAAGTCTGTGTACGTGTGTGACCACTGTGTGCACCGGAAGTAACATTTTTGTTCTTCGTGATTAATGTTGAACTGATTTATCCTATTTTCATATTTTGTAATTATAGCATGTATGATATACAGTACTGTAACATTTGCTGGCAGTTCCATTTGACACTAATCTGTTTGATATTTTATAACTTCCTTAGTTCCATGTAAACAGTACATATATATCTGTGATTCAATATATTTTTTGGTGTTTATGCCTACGCTTCTATGTTTTGATTCGACTGTACATCGTTGTTCTAACCGTTGTTTAATCTTACCCCACCATATGAAGCAAGAGTACAAAATTTTTCCTTCCTCAAAACTATGTTATTCCTCTGTATCCTCTGCTTGATTTGCCGCAATTAAACTGTATATGTTATTAGAGATAACAGGCTTTAACATAGAGAATATATTGCGTTTTTCTCTGTCACCATTCCAGCGCAATTCTTTGATTTACAAAAAGTGTTCACTCTTGCCCTGGTTACCCATATATGTGTAAAAGGGATGAAATTCAGTAATATCCATTTTCAAGGGATTGAATTATTGTAGTGGTTAACAGAGCACAATAAAGCTACAATATCTAAATTTATGGCTAATAGTAGTAAAGGCAGTAGATGACCTACCTTTTGTGCCCCTGAGTCCCATGTGAAGGGGCCATGGTCAGGGGTGCATAGGACCACCCCTCTGAATTTTGGCAGGAGTACCTAGGACCACTTCTATTAAATTTTGGAAACTACCAAAACTAAAAATTTGGTATGGTAGTATAGGACCAGGGTGTGTACCTCTGTAAGCTTGGGTGGTCCATCTCGTTCCCTTTCATAGTAAAAAAAAAATATATATGCCGAAAATTCAAACTTCGGAGGTTTTTGATCTAATTTATCCTCTTTTATGAGGCCTTACTACCTTATATGGTTATGTAGATGTGTACAGTGGTCCATTCCCTTTCATAAGGCGTGAGTACATTCATCGTGAAATTTTGGGGAAGTACATTGGCCCACCCTTTAAATTTTGGAAATTGCCAAATTTTAAAATTTGGTGTAGTAGAATAGGATCCTAATATATACCGCTATAAATTTGGGTGAACCATCTCGTTCCCTTTCATGGGTAAAAAATTGCTAAAAATTAGTACAACCTCTTGTTTGCCACGAGGACGGTTATTTATTCCCTTTGATGAGGCTATTATCTTATATGGTTATATGGGTGTATACTAGGGCCTATTCCCTTTCATAAGGCATAGATACATTGGTGCACCCATCTTAAAATTTGGGAGGGGTAGCAGTGTTCGAAGTGGAGAAAAAGCAGAGGTGGTATATGCTTTATTACGATTTTGACTCAACATACCGGCTATCTAAATGCTGAAATGCAGTGAAGGTATGTGGCCTAAAAGATTGTATTTCTATTTACATAATGACTAAAAACCATTGGAGGGCTTCTCTGTAATAACGCGAGGGGAAAGGAAATGGAGAAACAGTGATCCTCTCCAACAACTTTCTGAAAAATAAAAATATAAAAAGATGTATCCCTTATGTTGTATTATAGAGAATTATACACGAAAATGTTCAAAATCCAAATGAGGACATTAACAATTTTCTGCGGGAAAACTCCTGGCCTTCCACTCCTGGCCGTCCTGTAGGGTATGCCAAACACCCGGAAGGTCTGCCCCCACAACAGACAACCCGTAAATCCGCCCATGCTCAAAACACGATATTTATATGCATTAAGGCAAGAACACACACACATATATATAACAAAGAAACAGTTCAATGCGGCACATCAAACTAGATGCACTTCTTTGTAGACACCTCATTTTAAACACGAAGAAAAATGTTGGTGTAGTCAACTTAGAAATTATTTCTACAAAAGATTTCTTTTTTTACCTGCAAAGCTATTCGTCAATTACTGTGTATAAAATGGATTAATAAAAGGTATTTAGCATCTACTTTCCAGTGATGGTATGTTTTAGTCAATGAAAAACCAGAGACGGTATGCCTTCACCACTGAAAAACCAGAAGCGGTATGGCATACCACTGCACCGTCTCACTTCGACCACTGAGGGGTAGGGTACAAGGACTACCTCTTAAATTTGAGAATTGTCAAAAAACAAAAATCGGTAAATATTCTCAAGGACCTTAATATGTGTCATTGTAAATTTGAGTGGTGCATTTTGTTCCCTTTTAGGAGTATAAAAATTCAAAATTTGGAGATTTTTGACCTAATTTATTCCCTCTGATAAGGGTTTTAATTACATTATATGATTATATATTATATATCGACAGCGAAAGTACAAAACCTTCGTAACTCATCAAAACCAAACTCTTCAGGAGAGCAATAAAACCGTTCTGCTTTTACCACATCTTATAATGCAATAGAGGTTTTAAAAAGTTAGTTTTTCACGTTTTTGTTGGGTTTTCGTTTACGAGCTTTTGTACACATGTAGAGAGTTTTTGCACTTTCGCCGTCGTGTGTACAAGTGTCCATTTCTTTTCATAAGACATTGGCACATTGGTGTTTCCCACTTTAAATTTCGGAACGGTATATTGGGTTCACCTCTTAAATTTGCGAATTGCCAAACACCAACATTTGGAAAATGTTTTATACGTCCCACTGTAAATTTCGATGGTCCAACTTATTTTCTTCTATGGGAAAAATTGTCAAATATTAGTACGGTCACATGGTCGGTTATTGAACTATTTTATCTTCTTTGATCTGACTTTATTATTTTATGTGGTTATACGGATGAGTATAGGAATCCTGGACAAGGGTACATTAGTGCTACCCTCTTAAATATTTGGAAGGAGCACCTACGAACGCCCTCAAATTTTTTGAAATGTGAAAAATGAAATTTGCTAAATGGTTTTTAAGACCTAGATACACATTTCCGTGATTTTCTTTGGTCCTGATTATCCCTCCTATGTGTAAAAAAAAAAAAAAAAAAAAAAAATACCAAAATATAAAGGTAAGGAATACGTCGTATTAAGTGGTAGGTTATTAACATATTTGAATTGTCTTTTTGTAAAACGACACTTGTAAAGTTTTGTCAGACACGAAATTAACGACAATATTGTGTTTGCTACGTGTAGATACATATTTTCGGATATATCTGCACTTGTCAAGCTGTTGCCTACACTTGGCATATTATAAATAAATAGTCGTTTTTGAGAAACCATACTGTGTAGTATAGTTTTTCTAAGTTTTCTCAAAACTTGTTTTTTTCTGACATGTGTGCAGCCGCCCCTTGTCAGCTTAAAAGTTCAGATAAGGCGGGGACAATTTTATATCTATAACACATATATATTCACATGTGTGTCGTTTTACCACACACACAAAAAAAGATTCATCTTTTTAGATGAAGTTTTATCACGTTATGATGTTATATGATTGGATACAAGGGTCTACTCTTTTATAGGACATTGTACAGGGTGGCCCAAAAACAGGTATACAGTCATTGCTTTATATGTCATTTCTTATTGTTATCTATCAGGTAGACTTCGTTTCTCTGTTATTTTTTCTTAATGTATTTTTACTTATATCTTAAGCTAGAACAGCCGAAGCAAATAAACCTATAAGCTAGAATATTATACTTGATCAATGCAGGGGTGTACACCTACTTTTGGACCATTCTGTATATTGATGTTTCTTTTCTTAGAATTTGGGAGGATACATAGGATCACCTCTTAAGTTTAGGAATCGTCAAAAATTAAATTTGGTAAATGTTCTTTAGGACTCGTGTAAATTTAATGGTTCTGTTTTTCCCTTCTATGGGTAAATGATTAACAAAAATTTTAAAAAATGGAGGTTTTTGACCTAATTTATCTTCCTAGATGAGACTACTACAACATATGGTTATATGATTAAGTACATGGTCAAATCTTTCTTTCATGGAACTTAGGTACAATGATGCATTCCTCTTAAATTTTGGGAGGTATGCACCCTTAAATTTGGGTATCGTAATAAAATTTGATAAATGTTCTCTAGGACTCGAATGTATATTTTGTAAATTTGATTAGTATTGCTCGTTCTCTTTACTGAGTAAAAACATTTAGAGGTTTTTGACTCTCTGTACCATCTTTGATGAAGTTTTAGTGTGTTATATGCTTAATATATGAGTACAGGGATCAATTCTCGTTTTATAAGATATAGGTACATTAATGCATTCCTTTTAAATTTGGCAGGGGACCTCTTAAATTTTAGAGTTGTGAAAATATATATGCGTATATATGGGTAAATGTTTCTCTAGGACTTGACTGGTTCTACATATACCCCATTCTAAGGATACAAAATCCTCAAAACTATATCTTCAAAAGTAACACTATATTTGACTGGAAAAATGAATTAGAAAGAGGTGCAAAGTTTGAATGTTATACTTAACATTCATTAAGAAAGATTGCATCATTACAAATACAAGATCTCATTGTCTTTTATTGAACATGAGTATCAGGAGAAGGTCATTTGATCCATCCTTAAATTTTGGAAATGTCAAACAAAAATTCGTAATAAATCTTACTAATCACCAGCAGTGACGAATTTGCGATGGGGTTAGGGTAAGGGGGTGTTTTTCGAAGTGAAGCCTGTTTCCCGAATTACGGAATTTCTAAAACGAACGAAATATTAGTTATACCTTTACTCATAAACTTCAAGCTCCCCTCAAATAAAAATTAGGAATTATTAGAAAAACTAAACATTATTATTATTATTATTATTATTATTATTATTATTATTATTATTATTATTATTATTATTATTATTATTATTATTATTAATAATAATAATAATAATAATAATAATAATAATAATAATAATAATAATAATAACAATAATAATAATAATAATAATAATAATAATAATAATAATAATAATAATAATAATAATAATAATAATAATAATAAAACTTCCAAAATACTTTTCTAAATCCGCCACTGATTATCAGTATAAAATGGTCTTCAACGTTGTATTTGGAAGATTATTGCTGAATATACAAACGAAACGAAATATTTGTTATCCCTGTACTCATAAACGTCAAACTCCTCCCAAATATATATTTTTTTAAACAAACCTTAATCAGAGACACCCCTACTAAAATACTTTTCTAAATCCCTACTTATTATTTGTATAAAAAGGTTTATAAATAAATGTATAAATGTATTCAAGGGTGTATCTGGAAGATTATTGCTAAATCATTGCACAGCTATAGTTTAACTTACGTACTAGAGGCTAGAGTACTAAGCTCTAAGAAATATAACACAGATGATTAAAAATGAAGTGATCTAGAGAAGAAAAAAAATGTTGATAACTCAGAAGTTATATAGCTCCTAAAATTGCCCTCAAGTACTACGTACTTTATGTTTACTTTAATTCATAAAACATGTGCTCCATCCATCATGATGGTGAATTCCAAAGCTAAATATGACATTCAGGTCACGAAATCTTATTTAACTATAGAATATACCATATGAAAGTTATTTAGATAGAAAAATCATGAAAATGAAAAAAGCCAAAATACCAGTTGTTTCTTTTAAAAAGCAGACTTTTTATGTGAAAAAACCATCAATTCAAAAAAGCCTTTTTTTTTTTTTTACATCTCTACCTACAGGTATATAAGAGTACTTTACGGCCAATAGTACTTTACGGACACATACTATACAACGAAGATAAGATCAGGCCACTACGAAAGAACCGAGCATTCCTTCCTAAGACTTCTATACCAAGAACTTAAGATCCAGAGCCCAAGATCTGTACAAGTAATCCAAACTAGAACACATAAAAGAAGTTTCAAGCATGCTCAGCAAGAAGTATATAAATCGCCTCAAGAAGCAGCAGTTAAAAAAAAAAAAAAAAAAAAAAAAAAAATTTAAAAAAAAAAAAACCTTGCCCATAGGAGACCAGTAAGCCTAAGACAATGCTTCAGAAACTGTTAACCATCACTAATGACATGAACACATACATAACCCAACATTACACTATCAATTATACATATAAAAAGGTCAGTATTAAGCATTTCAGAACTTTAAAAAAAAGTGTTCATCTTTGAATCCCTATAAACAATCCAAATTAGCTAACAATATCTTCATATAGACTAACTCCACAACCAACAAATAACCCACGTACCCACCACAGATTCCTGATAAGGAAAACGAGATTGTGATTATAGCTCTCGACTCTCAATCTCCAGTCTGGCATTCGAGCCGCCTTCGCTTACTGCGAACGGGTACTACTCGCCATCCAATCCCAAAATCAAAACCGATCCCAGGACAAAGTAGCCAGAGGATTGATGTATATCCTTTTCACCTTCTCTGTGGAGTAACAAATCGACTACCATTCACTCATTCACTTCAGTCTCTTCATAACAACCCCTGAAGAAGAATACAATATCTGCATTCGAAATGTGGGAAGTCAATATTTTCACCTGGCTGATAGCCCAAGAAAATTTCTTTGAATCACGTCCCCAGGAAAGATTAAACTCTTTAGGAATGATAGTGCCTTCAAGTAGTCTATTTACTGGTACATTTTTGATGCATATGATTCTGAGTTTGATTCCCATTGTAAACATATCTGTAATATCCTCATGTGCATTAAGTACAATCTAAAAATATTTTTACATAAAAACAACTTTCTGATATTGAAATGTCTTATTTTCCAGGTGAATTAGCGGAACATTTTAGCGAATTAAACTTAGGGATCGACAGAAAACCATCGAAGAGGCCACCGCCAGCATATCTTTGCCACTTGTGTTTCAAGAAAGGCCACTACATAAAAGAATGTCCACAGGTATGTTAAAACAGTTTTCTTAACATTTCTTCACTACGTCCAACAGAATTCCAATTCTTTTAGAGGGTTGAGTTTGATCAATATGGTGGAAATATGTAAGTTGTGAAGGTTCATATGGAAAGTGCCACAATGAAATACGAGGCTTGTCAGGAAAGTAAAGATACAAGCGCATTTGCACGTTAGGCAAATACGTACCAAAATTGGCAACTCTGGCAGTAATTTTGGTCCATACAACAAGGATTGATTCGTCAGTGCTACACTGAGTCTTCTGTGAGGAGCACGCGTGGAAATGGTAGCGGTAGTACCGAATTCCGCTAGGTGTGAAGTGCACAGCGTGATTAGATTTTGTAGGCATAAAAAAAGCGTCCATCGGAGATGCGTCGAGAAATAATGTTCGTATACAGAAACGTAATGAATCGGCAAAATGTAGCGAAGGAGTGCCGTGCCTTCGCAGAAGGTCGGTATGATATTTCTTATTTCTGCTGTCGCTTATTTCGGAATCAATCATGTACACAACTTGTGAAACTGCAGTTGCCGGGTGACAATCTCATGCAACAAGGAATGAAGATATGCCAAAAACTGACATGAGAGCTCGGACATTATTAACCTGCAGTTCTGCAGAATTGCTCACTGTACACGATCTACCAATTCAGGTGTAAGTATGGCCGGTCGTCACTAAGGTATTCGTCATGCACGTTGGTGCTAACTGCTGTAAATTGTCTGCACTATCTCTGATCATATTACCTTCATTCATGGCAACCGGTCCGTGCACTTCACACAACTGCCAGTAGATCTCTGACGCTTACAACTTTTTAGCATGAGAAAACCTGATTACCGCTCGTACCTCTCACTCGGTGGGAGACTGTATATTCGCAGCCGAGTTGACCTGCCATACTTTTCTCACTAGAACTGCGCGTCTGCGGACTGCGCTCGCACTGAATTATAGCTAGTGTTTCTCCTCCGCTCTTGCGCAAGCGCGGGGCTCTCACCACTTGTGTTACCTTGAGGCATTTTAGGAACTCTTTGGATCCACCTCGTATGTAGTGCAATTAGAAATGGGACTAATGAAATAGTGCTTAATTTGAATGTTATAGATAAATGACAGTAGAAATGGTTGGGGTTGACATTTTTTTGCTGGGGTTAGCAGGGTGCGAAATCACAGTCGAAGTAGGGAGCGGGAGACAGGAATGTAAAAAAATGGAAGTAGAATGCCAGATTAGGGATATCACCAACTAATAATTTACAGGTAATCCCGTTAATTAATACTGAAATTAATTTCCAAAGTTCTAACAATAATGCAATTTCATTGAACCCGTAACTTGTAGTGGATAAAATTTTATTCCAAAAATATTAAGAAGTGGGGCAACTTTCCACCCCTCAGGATTTCGTATCATGATGGATAGTTGTAATGTGTGTAGAATTATTTACGAAATTATAGTTTATTATGTTTTTAAACATATTTTAAACATTGAACTGCTTTCTTTTTTTTTTTAAATACTTCTGATTCGTAATATGTAGCCACTAATGATCACTTCTGTCTCCCTCCCCATAAAATCTAAAAATACTCTCTGTGCACCTTTTTTCTGAAATAAACCCGTGTGCTCTGTATAGCAGATAGAACAATGTTGAAGAAAGAAAACTATTTCGAAAAACGTAGTTTGCAACACTGTTGCTCGTAAGTTATGTTGATCCATGTTTATTTTTTTTACAACTTGCATGGTTCCCTCCCCCTTTTTTCTTCCAGTCTTTCCTTCCTCCAGTCCCCAGTCTCACACGTTGGATCCTTCCGTTTCTCTCCCTTTCTGCGTTCCTCTGTTACACACTTCTATGTTTGTTTACACACCGCTAAGTAACATTCATTTATATATAACATCCCTTATCATCTTTATTTTAGTAGTTGTTAATAAAAGCTCCAAAATAATTTTGCAAAGGATTACTATCAGTCAGTTTGCAGGTAAGAATTCCATTTCTAGCATAAATAAATCATCTTGCACGAACTTTGAATTTTCATATCGATGATAACGATACACTTATCGACATTTAGAGATTCCTTGTAGATAGTGTATGTGACCTTGGAATAGGAGATCCGGGTTCGATTCCCGCTTCGGATTTCGCGTTATGCTATAAATCCACGTCTCATATAGCTATGCTACTGAAAGGGACACTACACTCAAATCTAACTACAATTATAATTAACGAACTTTTAATAATATATAGACGTTTAATAATATTTAATTTAATATTAATAAATTAAATTTATTAATATTAATAAATTAATAATATATAGAGGTAAAAATATCTTATAAAATTATGATTCATCATCTCCAAATATTTTGAATCCTTGAATGAAGAATAAATAGTGAACTTATTACTTTTCCTCAAGGATCTAACTCGATCCTCCTATCCGATGACGACGCTAGAGGGGGGCAATGGCAAGGACACCGATTTCTCTGTAACTTGGGGGGGGGGCATTCAAATGTGTGTTTGGTTGCAGACAAGGGTCTAAGGCATATATGAAATTAATTGAATTAAAATTATGCCAAATATTGTTTATTCATAAAAAATGCATAAATATAAAAATACATATTCATAAAAATTCATGGGGCTCACAAGAGAGAGCATTGGGGGCCCTCAATTCCCAGAATTGTCGCCCTTGGGCAAGGGCTCCGAGTGACATCCTTCACCCTACCCCGACTCTCCTCTAGGCATGTTGTGTTGTAAGGTAAGTGAAACAAATAATAATAATAATAATAATAATAATAATAATAATAATAATAATAATAATAATAATAATAATAATAATAATAATAATAATAATAATAATAATTTCTGTACACACACAAACACAAGTAACTACCCCCGAAAACCTTCCTCTACTTCTCTACTTATACCCCCACTCCCCTAAAGAAATTAAAATTAGCATCGTCACACTAACGGCGCGGGACCTGGAGCAACCAGTGATGCTAACTTGAAGCGTTATAAAATCTCACCTTGGGAGGCACAAATTTCTATTTTGCCCAGTAATTTCCCATGCTTACATAATTTTGTAATCCTTATAGAAAATGAAATTACATTTATTAATTCTTTCAATATGTAAGTGAACAGTATATCACCTTCTACTGAATGCAAACATATTTAAAAAAAAGAAAAAAAAACTTTATTCTTTACTTATTTCAATTGACCGTTTCTCGCTTGGTATTTTGTTCCTTTTCCCCTTTGTTCCTCTTTCTTATTCCTTATCACAGCAAAATGTATATTTCTCCGCGCTTGCTTTTAGAGAATCGCACATGATGCAGTCACTTCAGTAATTACTTTCCTACCAACATGTATTTTTCCAATAATAAAGAAAATATTGGATGAAAAAAAAAAAAAGATAATTATCACCAATACCTTTAATCTTATGTTCTCATGTGAGCAAATCATGAAACATGAGATTAACACAATTTTTTTAAAAAATGTTGGTGTTTGTGCATTTCACTTAAATGTTTCGTCTGGAAAATACGTCATGCATTGCCATCTTAAATGAAAATTCCCTTTATCTCATTCCGAAAAAATAATCTTTAAAAATTGCATGAAATGAGAATTTTCACGAATGGGATGGGCTGGCATCACTGAGAGCAACTGTCACACTTGTCCCATCCACGTGATTATTATATTAAGGAACACCAACTTTTGATGAAACCTGTATTAAATAGGAACATGCTCAGCACCAAACCGGAAAGAATTCTGACACTCAATAGGGAAAAATATGTCTTTAACGTAATGTGTCTGCTTATGAGGTTTTCTAGAAGGTATTCAGCCTTTGGAGCTCAACATTAAGACTATATGAATTGCGATTTGCAAGTAACATTATGAAACCACACATGCATCATTTTGTTCGGTGACCTTCTGTCATTTTTTGGCAATATCCATAATCCTATTGCTATAGGACTTCCATGGTTCCTGGTTTTAAAAAAAATGTGGCATGTGGTTTTCATAGGTCTCTTTTAAAACGAACTTAACACCATTCAGGAAGTTCTGAAGTCTCAAAAAAAAAAAAAAAAAAACCGAAGTCCAATGGTGCCAGGTCCGGGATATACCGTGTATGGTTTGATATCTCCCAGCCAAGTTCTTTCAATTTCTGACGGGGCGTTAAAGATGTTTTCTGCCTGGTTTGTCAGCGTGGTATACGACACAGTTCAGTGGACCAGTTCTGGCCGTTTTGTTTTGAATTTTTAGGTGCACTCGCACTTTTTTCCGACTGTACGGGTCCGAGTCTATTATTCAGCCGTAGGAGAACAGCTCGTGATGCACGATGCCCTTCCAATCCCACCAAACGCATTAGCATAACCTTCCTGAGCTCTACCATAGACTAGAGTATCTCCTCGCTTTGACCAAGATCTTTTTTACGTGTTGTTGTGTTCGATTCTCGGTCGAAGAGTACAAAAATTTAATTTCAAAATCATTAACTTTCGTTGATCTTCTGTCTCCTTTCGCCTAAATGAAATAAGCGTGGACTTTTAAACTTTGGAAACAAACAAAATTAAGAAAGAAAGAGAGAAAAAAATCATTTCATTTTCAGAAAAGGAAAAATATGGAATAAGTTTTTATTTCTTTTTTTTTATTTTGTACAGTTTTCTCAAAAACTACTTTGATCATTTTGTTCACATTCCGTAAGTAATGTGAAATATATATGCATATTTCATAAATAAGTGTTTCAGTAATAAAAGCAGCACGACTTGATTTAAGAAATGAATGGGAGACAGAAAGTTTAGTGCGGTGGGCCGTAGTTTCTATTATTTTATGGAATGTTACTAACGTACTGCAAAGTTCTGCAGCAAGGTAGATGACATTACGTCTTAAGTTTTTATGTGGAATCTAAATTACAGTCAAGTGTCGGATAAACGTTTTGTCCATCCATGGTCCATCCTCTGTTCCAAAATCTTTGAACTAAATTGAGTATAGTGTTATGCATGTTATTACTGCATTATTTGACTCTGCTACGGAGCAGTGATTGTTGGTAGGTGTTCTACATCGTTCAACACCGATATGACAGATAGATATTAACTGAGCAAAATTAACAAATCTATCAGAATAAATAATAATAAAAAAATAAAGTACCTTAGGAAGCAAAGATAGGAAGAGAAAGAGAAGATTTGGCAACACTGCTAGAGTTGAGATATTTTCAGCTGAGCGGGTCAAGTGCCTGGCCGTGAGATGGCATGGAATGATGCACGGGTAGTAACACATGTACTGTACGTAGGCCAAAACAAGAAAAAGAGAAGGAAACATTAAAACAGTTCCATCTAAGTTCTTAGTTACTTAAAGTTTTACTAGATACGTATTCGTAAAATCAGTGAATGTTAATACGTCCACATCACATACAGTATACAGCATTGGATTTCCGACTAGGAAAACAAGGCAAACTGCCTATATAGGACCACAAAACGCGCAAAAGAAAATAAAATCAGTATTTGGAACAATTCTTTTCTCCCATAAACTATTATTGTAACGTATTAGGTTTTGTTTGGCTTGCTACACCCCATCATTTTCCTAAAATAACGGAAACGACTTCACAGTTCATACTTAACATTGGTCAGAAAGTGGTGCGTGACGTCATCTACTAAACTGCCGATCCTACGTTTACTAGAGTAATGGGGCGTTTACACTTAGTCGATTTGCGTTCGATTCAGTTGAATTGACGTCACTTTCAACTTAATCGACCGTGTAAACGGGAATTCAACTTAATCGCCTGTTGATCGAAAGCGACTAATCGACTGGCAACTGAATTGAAAGACGTTCTATTTTCTGTGGTTGAAATAATTGAACACATCCATCGATCTGATTCGGCCTAGTTGCTTCGATTTAGTGGCAAATGCAGCGAGTCGATTTAGCCGTGCGACTAAATCGATTTAGTCGTGCGACTAAATCGACCAAGTGTAAACGCCCCATAAAGCTGAAAGGTGAGTGAACACATTCAATCAAGTGAGTACTGGTGGACGAGGAGTCTTCGACAATAAATTGCTTAGGGTTGCAGAATGTCTAAACTCGCCACTGACAGTCTAAGTGGATATGTAGTACACCCAGTAGCGCAACCAAAATTTTATTTCGGGAGGGGCCAACGCTACCAAGCAATAATGATTTTTTTGGGGGGGGGGAATTTCACCAAAATTTGTCTGCAGGGCTCCTGTATAAGATGGACCAGATTAACTTCGGGAGGGCCTTGGCCCCTGAACTCGTAGCTGGTTGCTCCACTGCATACACCACATCACTGGCTGATTCGAAGGCGTAACGGTAACCTTCAAAGCCCGTCCAACTTTTTCTTAAATAAATGTTTTCAGTGTTAAATAACGAATTGGCTCGCTACCCACATGGTTTAGTTTGGTTAAACTTTCGATAGAGAGTAATGATGTGTAGGGAGATTACTTATCTCTTTATAGTTCCCACCTTTACAGATTTTGAAATGTCTTAATTTTTAAACGATAATAATAATTTTTAATAAGAAATTCTCCTAAGTGAGCGAAGCGAAACAAGGGGTGCACGTACAGCCATTGGCGTAACTAGGACATTTTCCTGGGGAGGACCATGGCCCCTTAGTTCTGAAAATTGAAAGAATCTTTTAGACCTAGTTATAATGTTTATATATATATATATATATATATATATATATATATATATATATATATATATATATATATATATATATATATATATATATATATATATATATATATATGTACAGGGTGTAACATTAATACATGTCCAAAAGTGACGAGGTGATTGCGAACATCCAAATAAGGTTAGGTAAGGATTTAGATTTCTGGGCTTTCGGCATCAAAGGCCATTTAGCCCTTCACGTTTTGAGGGATGACGTCCCTCGGCGAGCACACAATCCGGGGAAAGGGAAGGAAGAAAGGATTGGGGAAGGAAGGGAGCGGCCTGGGACCTATAAGTTAGGAACCACCCCGGCATTTGCCTGGTGTGAATGAGGAAAACCCAGAAAAACCTCATTCAGGGTGGCTGGCCTGAAAAAGCGTTTTACACTTTTTCGACCGAGTGCCCCCACCGGGAATCGAACACGGGATCGCTCACACCGAAGGCGAGAGCGTTAGCGACTACGCTACGCGGGGCCACCAACATCCAAATAAGTAAAAATGTTCCTATAAACATGGGTTCGATGCCGCTTCGTTTCCGAGATACAGGGTGTTCAAATGTCGAGTCCCTCCAATGGCTCACTATGGGAAAGTGAATGGAAATGTTCTATATTGCAGGAATAGTACAATCAAGTGGAATTATGCCAGTCCAAATTCATTTACACTAACATAGAGAATGAAACTGATCAACATTTAAGGTTATTGGGTTGTCAGTGTTGCCAACCTAGTACAAAGTGTTACGTTTTTAAATAGCACTAGATGTCCACACGTTAGCATATAGTTGCTGACATCAAAACGTTCCTAAACATGGGGCAGATCCCGCTTCGTTTTCGAAAGACAGGCGTTCAAATGTGAAGTCAACTAAAGGCCCACAATAGGAAACAACGGTTCATAGATCAAAACTCTTGCATGAAAGTGTTATTGCGTCGTTACAAATGAATGCACAGGAGAATAACCTACGTATGAAGTCACAAAGTAATTAAATGTTAAAAGCCACGAAGTAATGTTATTGAATAACAATGTTGCCCACTTCGTGTGGACGCCTAGTACTATTTGAAAACAACACTTTGTACCAGGTTGGCAACGCTGACAACAAAATAACCTCAAATGTTGATTAGTTTCATTCTCCATGTTAGTGTAAATGTATTTCCACAGGCATAATTCGACTTGATTGTATTATTCCTGTAATATTGAACATTTCCAATCACTTTCCCATAGTAAGCAATTGGATGAACTCGACATTTGAGCACCCTGTATCTCGAAAACGAAGCGGCATTGGACCGATGTTTATAGGAACATTTTTACTTATTTGGATTCCACAATCACCTCGTTACTTTTGGATATGCATTAATGTTACATCCTGTATATCTATCTATATATATAGGCTCGGATCCAAGGAGAGGGCTGTAGGGACTATAGCCCCCCCTTGACGCTGAGGTAAACACTGGATAAAATGGGCTTCAATCCTACTTTCTTTACACTGGATAAAACGGCGAACTATGGTTTAGTCTCTCCCTTGATCATATTCTGGATCCGCCCTTGTATATATATATATATATAAGTAAAAAACGAAAATGTAAATGTAAAAATATTCGTGAACATTAAATCTCGCATCTAAGTGGTCGGAAGAACCAAATAGCAACTTTTTTTTTTAAGTCAATTCAGTAGTTCTAAAAGTTATACTTTGTTATATTTTCCTCCACATGATAGGTAGTGGCTCCCCTCTGCGTTGTTAAAGTATGTTGTAACTTCCAGTTTCTATTTTCATTGAGTATTTTTACAATTGTAATTCAGAGATCTTCAGTCTGAATCAGCAGCCAGTAAATCCTCCCTACAACACATTGACAATGTTTACCATCTTTCAATCAACGTTTAGACAGAAAAATAAACTTTGCTCTGAAGATCTCTGTTCATTGTCTTGTGTTGCGTTTGCAAATATTTGAGAAGTGTGAATTACTTCTGTTTCGACTTCCTCTTATACGACCTTCTTAAGTAGACACTATGCTTGTGATAATGTCGTCTAGCTCTTTTTTCTTTTCTTACTTATTTCAGTACTTTTGAACATAGCGGAGGCCCGTATCCAGGGGGGTCTACGGAGGCCGCCCCCCCCCCTAAATTTTTGCTGGCCCCTAAAATTTTCACTGTAGGCTTGCAAATGAACTATAATATGGTGATGAACTATAATATGGTTGGATCGCCCCCCTCTATACTTTTGGGCTGACTATCGACCTGAGCGGAGACCGAGGCTATTTGAGTAGGGTCTATTGCAAGAGAAAGAATGATTTTTCTGAAAACTAACACAATAGAGGATTTCATTTATAATGCCAAAATATTAGTCGATTATCATGCTGTAACATATCGAAGAACTAAAATTCTACTATAAAACCGATAGTCAGTAAAAATATTAAAGTGAAAATGGCAGAAAATGAATTTTGAAAAAAAAAAGAAAGAAAGAAAGAAAGAAAGAAAGAAAAGAAAAGAAAAGCACGGGGCTATTTGGACCTCTGATGGGGCTATTTGAGGGACCGCTGCACTTTCAAAAATAATTATGCTTATTTAGTTTTCATTCAGTAAACATGGAACTTAGATTTTTTTTTAAATATCTTATTCAAATTAAATTTTACTCACTAATAAGTTAAAAACCAAAATCGTGATACTACGAAAGCTCTGAACCTGTAGGAGAGTTTTAAAGTTTCTGAAGAAACAGCAACTTCACAAACACTTGCCACAAACAAGTTGTTTTCTGACGAGATCCCTCGTGGCTAAGCGGTTAGCGTACGCGCCTTTGACGTGAGAGACCCGGGTTCGATCCCCAGCGGGAGCTCATATGGTTCGGATTCCACTTTAATCAGTAGGTCCACGTCTCATATAGCCACGCTGCTGAAAGGGACGCTAAACTAAAATCAACTCAACTCGATTAACTCAAATAGCCTCATTTTTTGGTTTTGCGAATAAAGAAATGCCATTTGCAGACATGACGGACAAAGTCGAGGAAATAACATCCGAAGTATTCAAACATTGTATTTTACACACATGCAAATGCGTCAATAAATAAATGTACTCACGTGGTTATGGGACCTTATTTGCTGTATACATAACATTATATAAGACCAAGAAAATAACACATGGGCTGAAAAGTCCCGGGCCTAACAAAGAAAACACCGTTTTTTTGGTTCAAAATTAGCTTTATTCATCAACGTAATCTCCATGAAGAGCAACGCAATCAGTCCAGCGCCGCTCTAACATTTCAATACCACTTTTGTAGAACGATTTATCTTTTGCCTCAAAATAGGCCTCAGTTGCAGCGATAACCTCTTCATTCGTGCGAAATTTCTTACCGGCGAGCATTTTTTTCAGGTCTGCGAACAGCCAGTAGTCGCTGGGAGCCAAATCTGGCGAATACGGTGGATGTGGGAGCAATTCGAAGTTCAATTCATGTAGTTTTGCCATTGTTTTGATTGACTTGTGACACGGTGCGTTGTCTTGATGATACAAAAGTTTTTCTTTGCCATATGCGGTCGTTTCTTTGCAATTTCGGCCTTCAAACGCTCCAATAACGCTATATAATAGTCACTGTTAATGGTATGTCCTTTCTCAAGATAGTCGATGAATATTACACCACGCACATCCCAAAATACCGAGGCCATAACCTTGCCAGCCGATTGTTGTGCTTTCGGGCGCTTTGGACGAGGTTCACCAGTTGCTGTCCACTCAGATGCCGATCGTTTTGATTCCGGAGTGAAGTGATGGATCCATGTTTCATCCATGGTCACATATCGACGCAAAAAGTCCGGTTTGTTACGTTTAAACATGGCCAAACACTGCTCAGAAGCATCAACACGTTCTTGTTTTTGGTCAACAGTGAGCAAACGCGGCACCCACTTTGAACAGAGCTTTCTCATAGTCAAATGCTCATGCAATATAAAGCCAACACGTTCTTTTGATATCTTTACGATGTCAGCTAACTCACGCACCTTCACTTTTCGATCATTCAAAACAAGTTTGTGGATTTTTTTTATGTTTTCTGATGTTACTGCCTCATTTGGACGTCCACTGCGTTCTGCATCATCGGTGTCTCTACGACCACGTTTGAAGTCAGCAAACCAACGTTTTATTGTTGTTTCTGATGGAGCGGAGTCCCCATAACACTTTTCAAGCCATTGCTTCGCTTGAACCAGGCACGTAGCCAGGATTTCGTGAAGGGGGGGGTCCGTGACATGAAATACTGTGGTCATCACAATAGGGGCTCGATCATTCTAAACTATTTTACTGGAACATGTATTGGTTCGTTTAGCCAGGATTTCGTAACGGCGGGGGGAAGGGGGGAGTGACATGAAATTCTGAAGGCTCAGGAGCTCGATCAATCTAAACTACTTTACTATCAACATATATTGGTTTGTTAGGACAATAAAATGAGGATATGTTGCCAAGTATTTTAATAACCAACTATGAAGAAATTTCGAGCAAAACAATAAAAGAAAGCATTGAAAAAGATTTTGCAATATTTACGTCCTTCTCCTGTTTATTCAAATATAACAATTTTCCTTTCGTTATGACCTCAATTATTATAAAAAGTACATACTGAATACTGTCTTGTAAACTATCTTCTAATATAAATAAAATAAAGAGTTTGTTTATGTGTTTGTCTGTCTGTCTGTCTGTGTGCGGCCTGGGGACCAGACGAGTGAACCGAGTTACCAAATTTTGGTCAGGGTTGCCTCGGCCCAAGCCCCAGATCAAGACGAAGTGTGTTTTTCAAATTTCGAAACAGTGGGGTCTCAGGGGAGCGTTTACTGGAACCGGCTTGGGAACCAGACAAATTGACCGAGAGTTACCAAATTTTAGTCACGAATACCTTGGTCCAGGCTCCAGACCAGAGTTAAACGTTTTTGTCGATATTCGAACCAGGGGGTCTCAGGGGGTAGTTTACCGGGACATGTAAAAGTAGTAGAAAATGGCCGATTATTTATTTATTTATTTATTTAACAACCACCAGATACAGCTCAGAGGCCATTTTACATTGAATATTCCCCAACATTAACAATGGAAAGGATTTGGGAAGGTATCGGCCAGGGCCTGTTTAGTAGGTGCCATCCCGGCATTTGCCTGGTAGGACTGAGGGAAACCCTGGAAAACCTCAGTCAGGATGGTAGACAGCGGGATTCGAAGCCACGACCTCCCGAATGCGAAGCCAACGCTCTACCACTTGAGCTATTAGTGTCGAATTCATAGTTTCGGGGTCGCTGAAATCAATGGTGAAAGTCCAGTCGCATTAACTTCCAAATTCATGCTATTCGGCTTCGGGCTGGGGGTCACCGGAGGGGGGTGAGATACCAAGACATATAAAAGTAGTCCAAAATGACCGATATTAGTGTCAAATCCATAGTTTTCGCGGTCGGAAATCAATGGTGACACTTCCATTAGCGATGACTTGCAAGTATGCGGGCCGGGAGTCAGCGGGGGGTGGATACCAAGACATGTAAAAAATAGCCCAAAATGACCGATATTAGTATTAAATCCATAGTTTTCGCAGTTGCTGAGATCAATGGTGATACTCTCACAGGCGTTGACTTCCAAATACAGCTCCTGTGCGAAGCATGTGTATATTCAACTAGTTTTACAATATATGCGTTCCTTTCTCTGTTGAATCAAATACTAACAGAACTTTCTTTCAACATAATTTTTTGTTTTTATTATTCCGTCAACTACTATCGGTTCCGAATGACAGGTTAAAGGACTAACAGAAAATTGTCCTTGAAATAACATGTTTGATACTGCAAGGATGCGGTGACGAAAAGTTATGATTAAAAATGTCCACGCTGTTACATAACGGCACTTATGCTTTCGAAAGCTTGAAATCTCTCTGACTAGTAGCAGGAATTCTGAGAATTCCATAAGTTTTCTTGAAATTTCAAATTCCCTGGCTCTTCCAGAATACCTCGCTTACCTCGCCACCATATTGCAAGTACTACAAATCTCATAAGAAAGAGTAAGCAAAAGCTTCCTGTAGTTCTCTTTTTAATTTTTAACACTGAACCTTCTTTTTGTCATTTCATTTTGTTTTATCCTTCCTTAATTTTTTCACTTCTGGTCTCGAAGGGGGGGGTCCGGACCCCCCGGACCCCCCCCTTGGCTACGTGCCTGCTTGAACGGTATTTTTTCCCATCAAGAAGCAGTGTAAAATTAAAACACGAAATTGTTTTTGATCCATTGTTTTGAAACTAACACAAGTACGGTCACTCTTAGCACAATAACTCACAGACGAATGAATAGAATATCATGAAATTCTCACAGCTGTCTTGTGAAGGTTAGTATTCACTGAAAACAAGGTGACTGCAATACAACTAGCGCCATCTATGTGTTAGGCCCGGGACTTTTCAGCCCATGTGTTAGATGTTGCAAATTATACTTTGTTAATTGTTAAAAAAATATTTACATCCCCAGGAACTCTTGAATAAATTGAAAATAATAAAAAGGCCAATCTTTTTAACACTAACTGAAAACTAAACAGAAGTTAATGGGCGCTGTTGCTCACAGTAAATACGTAGAGAATGTGTTTCTTATTTTGACTGAAATACCCCCAGCCTCCCTTATCATACACTTCTGCATGTTTAAAACATTGAATATTATTTGTTATTTCAGGCTCGACCGAAAGGAGAAGGATTAACACCTTATCAGGGAAAGAAACGTTGTTTTGGAGAATACAAATGTCCTAAATGCAAAAGGAAATGGATGTCTGGAAACAGCTGGGCAAATATGGGTCAGGAATGTATCAAATGTCATATCAACGTTTATCCTCACAAACAGGTAATTATACAGGATGGCCCAAAAGTAGGTATGCAGCCCTGCAATGATCAAGTATGACATTGAAGTTCAATATAATGAGTTTATTTGTTCTGGTCTGTTCCAAGCCTAAGGTATAAGTGAAAAGAAATTAAGAAAAAATAATAATAAAAATAATAATAAAAATAATAACTGTATGGATAGCAATAAGTAAATGATATAAAATGTCTGGGCCACCCCATTGTCAGATGATTAAACGTGGAGTATGAGTATACACAAACAACAAGCGAAATAGAAAACTTCGAGTTTTCTCCTAATAGAATAGCCCAAGTTGTTATATTCTGTTTAAATATTGAAGAGCAGTTCAAATGTATAGCTTTTGTGAATAATTGCCCAAATAATATATTGCCATGCATTCAATAAACTGGTCTAAACTGCATTCCAGTGGACGGCTTTCTTAAGACGTTCTAGAGCCTCTACGACCGAACCCACGAGTGTATGGTGGGGCAAGGGATGTACGGATAAAACTAGCGTAGTGATATTTTTTTCCTAGTAACGTTAAGTCTATTATTTCGAAGTAATCTCCAAACTTATTGAACGAACCGTGTCTCATGTACCGGCCAGTTGGGAATTACTGTTCTAGTATATTGAAATATACTTAAAATATATCTATTCATCCGCATAGGTATACTATTAGTAAGTTCCAATTTAACCACTGCTCGTGTTAGAAAAAGATACTAAGTTTGAAAGCAGCAATAACTCATGGAAAGGTTGAGAAAAACAGAGCAAGACATAAATCAATTATTGTGAAATCACTTCAGCGTAGGCAAATGCCACGACTCTTACTGTTAGTAGGTTACAGTAGTAGGCCCCGGCGTATGGCTCGCTGAGTCAGCAAAATTTTTAGTGACGTCATAGGTCAAAGGTCAATGTCCTTGGCCCGAGGTCAATGACCTAGGGGTACTTAGGGCCATCCCCTCTAGATTTTGGCAGGAATATCTTGGCCCACCCCCTAAATTTTGCCAGGGGTACATAGGTATGTATCTCTATCAGTATTGGGGGTCCACCTCGTTCCCTTTCATGGCCAAAAATTCAAATTTCGGGGGTTTTTGGCTAATTTTTCCCGTTTGATGAGGTCTTATTACCCTATATGGTTATATGGGTGTATACAAGGGTCTATTCCCTTACATAAGACATGGGTATATTAATGCACCCCTTTAAAATTTTGCGAGGGGTACCTTGGCCCATCCCCTCAATTTTGGAAATTGCCCAATTTAAACATTTGGTATAATAGTACAGGAACTTAATATGTATTGTGATAAATTTGGGTGGTCCACCTCGTTCCCTTTTAGGGGTACAAAATTGTCAAAATACAAGTATAAACGTAAGTTTCGAAATTTTTCGGAGGTCCGGACGCGATGGACCCCCTTCGTGGCTACGCCCCTGAGCATTGCTAACTAGTCCCAAATTCAATGTGGCGTTCCCCATCATACAGTTTTATGTGGAAATTATCAAGAGTATTAAATATACTTATTTTACAAAAGAAATATGTATATACTAAAATACTATCCACAGAGGAAGGGGGGGGGGGCGATTCTACATACTGACTTATTAATATTTGATTCACAAATTACTGTAGAAGAAGCCTTCATTATCAACATAAGCTAAGAATTAACTTGTAAATGCCGGTCTACTTTCATTTGTTTTCTCCTCTACTAGATATTTTCTTTCTTATTTTGTAATTCTGCAATCACTTCTTTAATTGTCATTATATTGATTTGCTTCAGTATGGTCCCATAATTAAAAAATATGAATGCATAAAAACAAATTTCATTTGTTAATTGCTAGTGAAATAAAATTAAGAAATCTTATTTAGCGCGAAAAACCTTCTCGTTCACTGGAAACCGTGCTGTGTTGCAGAAGCACTGCAACGACCAGCCCCTTTAACTTCTGAGATAGGGGAAAGTAGACTTAACATTTGCTCCAATTGCCGCGCTGAAGGAATCTGGTCGTTGTATGCTCACTGCAACACAATATAAATTAGAGACTGTGACGGATTATTTTTCGCTTTTTAAAACGGATTAACGGAACGGACAGTTACAGAAGTAAAAAATATGTTATTTAAAGTGTATATATGCGAGTATTAAAAAGTATTTTTTTCTGTTCTTTACTACTGTTGATAATAATATGTTTTCTTGAAATACTTTGGTCGTTGCGCAACGCTGCAACACTAACATTAGCCGCCACTGTTACCTACACCACCTCATGTTCGGATTACGTGTTATACTGTTGTGGTTCATGGGTTCACGTTCTTGTATGTGGCAGTGGTGTATCCAGGGGGGCGATCGGGGCGATGCCCCTCCCCCAGAAGAGGAAAGTTTTTTTTTATTCTATATATAAATTAAACCCACCCCAGAGTTTGGAGCTCTTAAAAGTAGCTCTAAGTAGCAGTATTACAACTCACCGCCCCCCCCTCCAGAAGTCCGTCCTGGATCCGCCCCTGGTATGTGGTATGTCTCAGTGAATTATCTTCAAGGCTTGATTAAAATAGTCTAATCTTTCTGTTTATTTTTTGATAGCGTCCGTTGGAGAAACCAGATGGCTTAGATGTATCTGATCAGTCCAAAGTTCATCCACAGCACCTGTGCGAGAAATGCAAAACACTAGGCTACTACTGCAGAAGGGTGCAGTAAGAGAAAGTAAGAATATATTTCATTTGGAGTTATTTATTATTCAGTTTAACGACAGTATAAGAGTTACTCAATAAGTTACCCAACCCTTGACAGTGTTAAGTAATTGTGGTTGCCTGTCTTTGCAGATGAATGAATAGTGATGGCACAACATGGAAACCCACGCATTCTTGATACTGTTTTTCCTGGAAAGATCATTGTAAGGGTTTATGGCCTTGAAAACTGCCTTATCTCTAACCTATATATATATGGGGACCTGCGTGATTTATTGAATACTGTTAGTCTTGGGGCCAGACCATGCCTGTTGGAAAAATTGCGTATATGGTATTTCTCTTTGGAATAGTTTCTGTGGTGATGATGGACCATTTATAGCTTGGTCACGTGATCCGGATCGTGTGACTTTTGTTTCAGTTGTGCTCCAAACTTTAACCCTTTAGAGACAGCTGCATGAGTCGGGAATGAATTTAAAAGGTTTTTAAAGAGACAATAAACAAAGATTTGTATTTGTCAAATTGTATTTGTCAAATTTGTCTTTTATTTTATTGTCAAGGTTTTGCCGTATACAAGTGTAGATTGTTTGCTCACAAGGCAGGAGCGATGATGTCATTACGTAAATTGCAAAATACTGTTAGCCTATATAGAACCACATCCGTAGATACTCCTATCGTGATTATAGTATAATTTTAGTCAGGAAAGAACAGGGTTTCGAAGGTCGTTACTCGCATAGGACTGTGACGTCATACAGAAGATTTGTTACCGAGCCAATCTAATCAAGGACATTCCCAGGCCAAATAAAGTGGTACTAACTGAAAGGTTTCTATCAATTTTATGTAATTTTTCAGAACTTGTTTAGCACACGTGTTATTCAATTACAGCTAATTGGTTGATTGTAATGTTTTCTTCTGTCTTTTCTTTGTTTCAGATAATTGTCTCTCATGTCGTTTAAAATAGAGGGTACAAATCTAGTGCCTCTGGTCAAAAGGAAACCAATACTAGAAAACAGTACAGATCCAACATGTATTTTCAGGAAGATTCAATCTCGAGCTAAAAAAGTTTATAGGATAGATAGTGGTCGAGAAACCATTTCAGTTTCATCACAGAAGCTCCAGGTTTGCCTCTTAGATAAAGCGACGTTCAGTGAAATTTATTATCATTTGAATGTTACAGACCCTACGTGTTAAAAGCAAATCGAATAGAAGAACGAATAGGATCCGTGAAAAATGATAGTTCTAGTGGCAGTGATAACCATAATGATGATAAATTCACTCGAGTTTTTCGCAATCGGAAGAAGGAAGGGACTTCCATAAGGAAACGGTGCGTTATTTGTGATCAGGTACCAAACAAAACTAACAGAAAATTGTATAGAATTTATTAATTAGACGGATATACTCAAGTTCTCTCAGAATCTCGATATTTTCAAGACCATGTCTTTTCAAGGACAAGCACATTAGCAGACGAAGAGAGTGTCTACAAACTTATTGACTGCATACCTGAATCGGTCATCAACGTTTTACCAGCTGTACATGCTTGTCTCAATGCGACACCACAAGTAAATTTTCAACAAAACATGCTGCTATTAAACGAGCGGAAGAATCAACACACCTTTTGGAGAATTTCGGGAAGAATGAAGTATCCAACACTGTGGTCCACCAAGCTAAGTCAAACATCTCAAGTGTCTTAAAAGCAAACTACGCTAAATGACTCCAGAGTGAAGAAGTATCAGGGTGAAACGTGTTGATTACTCAAAGCTCCGACCAACATGTTCTTCAATATATTTACACATAAACAGAGCGTATCTTCAGAGTCACCGTTGGTATCACATACTTAAAAATTATGCACCATTTAGGCTAATCCCTCGGATCACGATTTCTTAGAAGAAGATGGTGATTGGTTGCCTTCCATAGTAGAAAAAATACTTCCACCGGATTTTCCTGTAGCTCGCAAATGCAAAAATGTGCAAAAATCGCTGTTTGCAAATGTCGCATATCATTGATTTCGTGCTCTAAATTATGTAAATGCGGTCTTAATGGTTGTAGTAATCGCTACAACTAGCATGTATGTTGTAGTACGAAGTAACACAAGTCCCTTAATACCATAATATTGTGGCATATTAAGTGAAAGTAATAGTTGAACGTTATTTCTGTATGCAGCTATTATATATTATTGTTTTACTACGAATTATTAGCATCAAGAGAAAATTCAGTCATTAAAATTTCCTCAAAATTATGTTCTTAACTTATTATTACTATATTCAGCATGAAAATAGAGTTAATCTTAGAAAATTGGACATTCTTCGAAGTAATGAATGTCTATTTAGTCTTAGATATTGTGTGACATCTTGGAAAATTCTCGAAACATAAAGATATTTTGCTCAATTTTGAAGTAATCCATTAAGACGTTAGAAAATATTGTAGAAGTGAAATTCTCTGTACACAACTTTTCCAATAGGAGCAGCAGTTACGAAAATGAAAATGGATCTGTACGAACGTTGACAATTTACGTAATGACATCATCGCCCCCGCCCTGTGAGCAAACAATCTACGCTTGTATACGGCAAAGCCTTGAAAATAAAACAAAATACAAATTTGACTTCTATCCATGTTTATTGTATCGTTTTTAAAAAATCTTTTAAATTCATTCCCGACTCATACAGCTGTCTCTAAAGGGTTACAGTTTGAAGCACAACTGAAACAAAAGTCACACGATCCGGATCACGTGACCAAGCTATAAATAGTCCATCACCACCATAGAAATGATTCCAGAAGAGAAATGCCGTATACGCAACTTTTTCAACAGATCCTATGTATAGCCCCAAGACTATGTGTATTTTCGTTGTGTATTTTCCAGCAAATACATATTTCCTTCCATACCTGATATCTTGGCAACAAATTTGATAAGAATAGGACCAATTCGGAGGGAATAGTTAAATAGAATTCGATTTTCTATAACATTCGTTCTCTTCAATCTAAAGGAAACGTGTCAAATTCATACATTTGCTCCCAAATTACCACACATTTCTCGAAATCAGACTAATTACGCTAATTATATGACTTCAGCTCTGCAACATTAATTACAGGAGCATATTCGCACCTAACAAGAATGTTATTACAGGATGTCCCAGAATTCTTTCCCTGATTACAAACATTCATAAGGCATAAAATATGACACATAGACAAATACTTTTTATCGTGAATTGCATGTAACATATTAAGTTTTTGTGTACACAATTAATAAATTTCTACGTGTGATCCTTTCCTTGTCCAAAGGATATCCAGACAATATTAGAATTCCACCCATGTGTTCTCAGCTCGCGCCGTGTGGACTTTCTGGTGCACAAACACCGTGCTCGTGGGTTTTCTCGGAGTTTTCCCGTTTCCTCTCACGTTCTTCATTCCACCATTTCACTCATCTCTCATCATCACCGTCTCCTTTAGCATAACCGGCATAACCGTGGGACGTAAAACTTAAAGATTTCATTTTTCCACCCATGTGTTGGTCAACATTACATGAGAGATGATGTTATGACTTCAGTAATTCTGCGATGTAATGTTGTGATGTCGTTCACTGGTGTTTGATAAACCTGGTCCTTGACATACGAGGGAGGGCTGGAAAATTCATGAAATCACCAAGAAGAAATAAAAATTGAAACATATAATTGCAGTCATTAGAAAGGGCATATATAGTGAACCTCTCATCCCATATATGATCATTTTATCATTGTTATATCCTTTGTTAAGGTTCTGTAAGAAGATATGGCGGATGATCTAAGGAAATTCGAAAAGAATGAGCTTCGCAGTGTCATCAGGTTTTTTGTGCTGCAAGACAAATCCTCAATGGAAATTCATAAAACTTTGCAGAATACTTTGGGGGAACACGCTCCTGGATATACAATAGTAGTGAAGTGGGTGAGGCGTTTTAAGACTGGTCATTGTGAGCCCGCTCAGGCAGGCCTTCAAGTGCAGTGACCACGGAAAACATCGACAAAGTGCATGACATGATCATGGAGGATAGTCGCATATCGATCAAAAATATTGCTGCGTGTGTGGGGATATCACGTGAGCGTGTGGGTGTCATAATAACAGGAAGGTCAGTAAAAAATGGATCCCAAAATGTTTGAATGCTGATCAGAAGAGAACACGGGTGCAGATGTCACATGAAATTTTGCAAAAGTTTCAAACCCCTGGTGAGTTCTTGCGCAGTTTGGTGACAGAAGATGAAACATGGCTGCACTACTACGATCCAGAGACTAAACAGCAATTCATGCAGTGGCGCCACAGTGGATCTCCTGGACCGAAGAAGTTCCGAAGCCAAAGATCAGCTGGGAAGGTGCTTGCATCGGTGTTTTGGGATAAGGACGGTGCCATCCTTATAAAATATCTTAAAAAGGGTGAAACCATCAATGCTGGGGTTTATTCCAACTATTTGATTGAGCTGAAGGAGACTGTGAAGAAAGAACGTCGGGGAAAAGTGAGCAGCGGTGTTCTCTTTCCAGCCGCCCTCAAACAAGGCTCATCAAACCATGCAATTGCTGGTGGATCAGGGCTTCACTCGTGTACCTCACCCATTCTACCCACCTGGTCTGGGTCCCTCTGACTATCACCTCTTCCCACATCTAAAAAAAGAAAAAACATGTCAAAGGCAAACATTTTCCATCCGATGAGACCTCATTGCGGAGGTGGAGGATAGTTTTGCACAGCAGGACAAGA
The DNA here is from genome assembly GCF_964235325.1 of Thermobia domestica. Taxonomy (NCBI): domain Eukaryota; kingdom Metazoa; phylum Arthropoda; class Insecta; order Zygentoma; family Lepismatidae; genus Thermobia; species Thermobia domestica. Next base: position 163,339,329 of record NC_137458.1, read on the forward strand.
CTTTCTGTTTGCAAGGGTTAGAAATGTTGCAACATCGTTGTGAAAATTGTATTGAGCTTCGGGAGGAATACGTTGAATAGTGTATTAAAATGGTTCTTCCAGGTAAATTTCTTCTTGGTGATTTCATGAACTTTCCAGCCAACCCTCGTAACCTCAAAGGAAGAAATTCAATGGTGTTATGTCCGGTGATCGCGAAGGCCAGTTTATGAGATCATCACGTCCAATCCATTTTCCAAATAGGCACGGGTATCTAACCCCGAATGGGGTGGCGCACTATCTTGTTGGAAAATTAAGTCCGGAATGTCTTGAATCTGTGGCACAACAAATAACTGCAACATATCAAGATAAGTATTGGCTGTGATCGTCTTTTCACTGAAGAAAAAGTCCTATGATTTTATTGTGCATAAGACTGCACCAAATGTTCAGCTTAGGGCTGTATCTAACGTTCTCAAATACAGCTTGGTGATTCTCAGACCCCCAGATCCTAGCATTGTGTCAGTTGACAACACCGTTCAAACGAAATGTTGCTTCATCTGAGAAAAGGACAAGTTGCAGATAGTCAGACATCAATCTCAGACATTGCATTGTCCTCAATCTCAGACAGCGTGGCAACAGCAAATTCATAAAGAGCACTGTGATGTGTTGGTTGTAAGGACTGCACGACTTTATATGCACAGAAAAGATGTTTATATAGAATGTGGTGCACTTATGCCTTACGAATCTACAACTCACGTGAGGCTCTGCGGACTGACTTTTAGGGACTTCTCACGAAGGCGTCTCTCACTATCTGAATTAACTGCGCACTATGTCTATGCCTACCTGTTCCAAGGAGATCACTGACGCTGCCTGTCTCCTTAACTTAGCATACCACATCTTGATGCTTTTATCATCTGGTGGCTGTCTATGGTATGCTGTTTGGAATTGTCTCTGGATTGTTTTTGATATCTGTGTCTCATGATACCACAGAATACATTGGGCTTTCTCCTGGTTTGAATATGTTTCTGCAAATAGTGTAAGATTCCGCTGTTGTAACGTCACTGGGCCCCATAACAAACAAAATAACCGTAAGTACGTACACAAAATCTTGAATATGTTAGATGTAATTCAAGATAAATGTATTTGTCGATATGTCATATTTTGTCTTATGATCTTGCATCGTTTGGCCTAATCCTCGTTTCGCCTAACCAATTATCTGACACTTTTATGACAGATAAAAGATAAGCTTTATGTCCGCCATTTTAGGCGAAATAAGGATACTCGTTTGGCCTAATCCTCGTTTTGCCTAAAATGGTGGACTATAAAAAAATCTTGGAGATAAAACTGGAGGGAAATTTTTCAAACAAAAAATATTCCCTACTATGTGAAGAACTGAGAAATACAAATTAGTTTTCCCATAACTAATTTGTAGTAAGACTATTTGCTTTCGGAAAAAGGTTTCGACAATTGTACAGTTACTTTTCCGTTCCATTTTGAGAATATTAATGCCCCCACAGGGTGTATAGTGACTATATTTGAGATGAGAGAAACACAAAAAGTTACACCTGTTATTAATTTTGTTTAAAGGTGAGTGCTGTTCAAAAGTAACTCTTAGTTTGCAGTTTGTTTCCAAATATCTGATATTGTCAAATAGTACTGCTAATCGGTACGTTAAAGGAAATATAGTTTTTGTGTTTCTTCTTATGTAGGTGCAAAAGTTATTTTATTGTAGGTTTTGCTGATCTTTCAGACGATTTCATTCCAGTTTCAACGCTTTTTTGAACTTTAATGCATTATAAGAGATCCGATTGTGATTCTATTGTAATTACAATATGTATGAAATTTGTAACTATTTCGAGCTAGATCTGACAAAAGATCCCTAAATTTGCCCATAACTTAACAATGGGCAATTGTGATCGCAATGAGTGATTTGTGACAAATCGCTCCGCTGACAAATTGCTCTTTGGATAATTCCACAATTCAAACATCTCAATGTGTTACTGACAAAGAAAGAAGAAAAATATATTTCATTTCTTATTACTTTTGAAATTACAACTTTTGAGTTGAATTTCCACTCGTTTCACATACTACCGGGAATGTCCATAGCATAAGTCTCTGAGATGCACAATGAGGTTGAAATCCGGGCTTCTCGGTGGTTGTTTCAGCAGGAAGAAGTTGAATGCTCCTCCAAATAGATGGTGGCCAACCGGGATCTGTTACGAGGGTGGTTGTCCTGCTGGTACACTCCATTTCCACTCGTATGACAGAAATAAAGATATAGTTGACTCTGGTGATCTTCGTACTTCGATACAATACGGATGAATAGTAGGTACCAAAGGGCCAAAACATTGTTTACAGAAAAACACCATAAATCAACATGGTCTCCGTTATCTTGTACAATTCCAACCTGACATGATTTCGTTGGGCTGGCACCAAATTATAGATAACTATCGGCGTGATGAGATTGAAATCGAGACTCATCGCACCAGGGTTTGCTGGTTTAAACCAGCTGTTAAAAAAAAAAAGAAATAGTTAAAATTAAAAAACGAAAAATGTTCGTAAAAGTGTAAGTGTTCGTAAATTTTTGATGAACACATATTTATGGGTTATCACGTTTCACTTCCGTATATTATTCGTATTATATTCAGACCTAAATTTCCCATTCATTACTTAAAAATATTATACTACAAAAACAACATGAATGCTTCTTTCAGAACCCCGAGAAAACCCACGAGCACGGTGTTTGTCCACCATAAAGTCCACACATGGCGATGTTTGTCCACACATGGCGCGAGCTGAGATCGAACCAGGGACTCCAAGCACCGGAGCTGAACGCTCTACTACTGAGCCACCGCGCACCCTGGACTGAAAATGGAGACACTATACGTCTTAACCTAACTGTTCGTGAAACTTTTCTGTGCTTATTTGCTTTTCGTTAATAATTACTAGACAAATGCACGCAAAATCGAAAGAAAACGATACTATAAGCAGCGATGATCATAATTTTGTTATCAGGCAACACCAAAATTGTCTAGAAAACGTACAAGACACATGAAAAACTGGAAACGAAATGTAGCCAAAAAGACAAGGTGAGTGGACTATCTATGGTTAAAAGTCGTTTGTTTTGTATTTCAGGGTAACTCTTTACTTTGAACAGAACATTGTTGGATTAGGTTCTCCTCTAAACGGTCTCTTCAGCTTCGGCAGAACCTCTTTCTTAAAATGTCTCGTGTCAATTATCATTCAAAATTATAACATGCTTCTGGTACAACATGTTACATAATTTTGCCACTTATTTACCATTTCTGATTCTCTTTCTGCCACTGTTTTGCTCAAACTCAACATTTGCACATTTTGTTTTGCTATATTTCAAATTCATATATTGGGATAGTTGGCAGATTAATATTCATCCTATGTTAGTCCATAAAAGGTTACAAACTCTTCCAAAATATAGTCATTCAGTTTAGAAATATATACGGATAGGTATAATTAACTCCGCTTGTAGTTACGAAGGGTTTAACGATTGAAAGCAGCTCAAAGCTCACGTTTTACAAAGAGGTTTTTGAGGAATAGAAAACCGAGAAAATGGTGATGCACCAGAGGACGACGACGATATGGATTTCCATTTAGTAGATGATGATGGAGAGGAGGTTACATAATTCAATTTTTTGCACATTTGGATCCATTGTTTTCAATTTAAAACAAAATTAATGTAGCATTTATGTATCCATATTCATTTGTGCCAATCTTGTGCAATGTATAGTCGATAATACCCCCCCCTCCAATATTTTAGTAGGCATAATACCGATTTCTGGCTCTGACTCCCTTTCTTTTTGACAGGTTTTGTATCTTGAGCCTCAACAAAAATGGCCACTCGTCCAGATGCAAAAGCTGTTATTTCCATTTACATACGCAAAACCTGTTAAATCCAAACTATTTTCTTCAATAACGCAATTCACAGACTAGTGTGATTATACAGCTTTCGACAGACCAACACTCACATTATTCTTAATTTTTTAATGTTCTTTAGTTTCTAATGTTATTTTACAATTATGACGTATTTAAACAGTTTTTCTCGATTTGTCACAAATTTTAAAATGTGAATTTAACGGGTTTTAGTATTCACCTACTCATATATATTCGTATATATCCATAGTCCTAGTAAATACATAAAGGAGTTTTGGTAATCCTAACTCCTCGAAAATAGTTAATATAATATTAATCTATATATTTTGCATTTCTTAATTCTTTATATACTAGGGAATTTTCTCTTATATATTTTCCCTCTAGTTGAATTTCCACGATTTTTTCTTATTGTCCGCCATTTTAGGCGTAACGAGGATTAGGCCAAACGAGGATCCTTTTTCGCCTAAAATGACGGACACAAATCTTATCATTTATCTGTCATAAAAGTGTCAGTTAATTGGTTAGGCGAAACGAGGATTAGGCCAAACGTGGCGACACGTTGTCTTATGAATGTTTGTAATCAAGGAAAGAATTCTGGGATACTCGGTATTTATAACACTATCGTAATCATTTTGGATTATTGAAATATTATCAAATATTATCAGCATATTGGGAATACTTTAGTCACATTTGTGTGTGTGCTTTGTCCATATATATATATATATATATAAATTAATGTACAGTTCTGCTGCAGTAATATTTGTTCGTAAGCAATATCTCTGAAACGAACTTCTAGGAACCACAGTATTACTATCGCAAATTCGCAAATTATATGGAAGAAGTGTAATATAATATGCATAAGAGCCATGCGCAATATGACGAATGAATACTGTTTACTGATCGTTTCAATCTAGAAGAAATGAGTTTTGCTTTAAACTGCCAAAACCTACCTCACGAAGAGATGAGACGTTAAAGCCTGGGCTATTTAATGGGAAAAAGTGCTCGCCAAGAATTCAGAACTTCGACATTTCATTTGGCATATATCCAAATTGACATAAAAGAGTTCATTGCACTTTGAGTCCAGAATTTAACTAGTTTAATGGCTGCTTAACTAAGAATTTAGGTTAAAATAATAGCGAGAAACTAGTAGCAAAAGAAAACAAAGAATATTAATTATTTATACACCTACATAAGAGTTCTGTACTGTTGAAGACTTGAAGGTGTAGTGAAACGTTAAGCTGGAAATCTGTTTTATTTTGTATATAGTTATACGTATATACGAGGTGCTCCAGAAAGTAAGGTTCCCTAGGGCGATAAATACAAGAAGCAGTTATTGCGACCGATACAGCACAGGTGACACTACTTTTCAATATATTTACCACCGAAATTCAGACATTGTCATACCATAGAATCAACTTTTGTATTCCGAGATCGTCAAGGCGAGTCACTTAGGAGTGGTTTCAGTGTGTGACAGCCGTCTGCAATTGTTCATCATTATAATAATGCTGACCAGGAAATTCTTGAGGTGTAAGAAGACATGAAAATTGCTCGGAGCAAGATCTGGGCTATGATAATGCTCGCCGCATACGGCCCTTGTGGCAACCGATCCTCTGCAGTCGTTCCACTGAGACGTATTTGACCATCCACCGTATAGCCCGGATCTTGTTCTGAGCGATTTTCGTTTTCTTTCACCTGGAGAATTCCTATCGGGTAAGCATTTTGATAGTGATGAACAATTGCTGAAGGCTGTCATACACTGGTTCCACTCTCAGGGGGCTGACTTTTACGACATTGAAACACAAAAGTTGATCGATCCCATGGTACGACAAGTGTCTGAATTGAGGAGATAAATATGTTGAGAAGTAGTGTCACTTTCCTGTATTTGTGGCGATAGAAGTTTTAAGATCAATGTTTTCTTTGTGTTTACCATGTGACGGAAATTTACTTTCTGGATGTGCCTTGTTTATATAAGTACACTTTCTGGTCACTTTTGGAATAGTATTCTATGGAACGAGAAGTAACCAACGTAGAGGTTATATGTTAACCTGGACATTGCTGCAATGTAAATTGGTCTTAACAGTAGCCTATACATATATAGTATTTCAAAAGCCACTTTAAAGGTATTCACGCACCGGATGTAATAGTAGTTCACAGCGTGGTAAAATGACTAATTTATCGTTTGCAATTTCCAAAAACTAGAGAGGATCTAAAATCAGATGGTTGACACACTTCACTGTATCAGAAAGAGTGGACAAAGTAGCACATTAATGTAATAAATGAATGAATAGAGACGACTGGTAGAGACCAAGAGAAGACTCTCTCTACCTTCGTAACGTAGAAGAAATCGACGGTTAAAGTTTAAAGGGGCTTATAGTTTATCTTATTCTTGGATTTTCGCCCTTCATTTGGTTTATGTGTAGATTTAATATATATAAGGACAGTTTGCATTGCGTGCCATCCATGGGACTCTCCGATCTTGACCAAACTTGGCATGGTTCTAGACCTGGACAAACTTAGTAAGTATATGAAATATTACGGTTCACAGGCTTTTAGTACTCGAGTTATGTGCCATCGGAGTTAAAATTTGGGCTTTTCAATTTTAAAATATAAATCTCTAAGTACTATTCCGAACAAGAACAAACCTGTTGTTAAACGTTAGTTTGAAGCATAAGAATGTAATTAAATGAGACATTGATTAATTATATTGTAGTCAATGATGATTTCGGAGAGTACCCTGACGGATTCACCCCTGGGACATTTCTGCGATCGTGATCAACACTTGGAATTCTAGTGTTTTCGCAGCACTACTATCACTCCGGGAAATATCTTTTGAAATCATTACTGGTTTTAATTTCAGTATGTGTTTATGCCTTGATAAAAAAGTCATGCCATTCATATGGGCTGCTTGGATCCCAAGTGTCCTAATCCAGAAATTGAAAAAAGAACTAATTACATCATTCACTTCTATATATCGGCTCCTGTTCTAAAATATGCTTGTGATCAGTAAAATATTAGACTATAAGCTACATTATTATGGTTTGGATTGCAGATATAAAAGAAACGTGATTTTTTCATGAGGTGTTGAGCTTCAAATTTTTCTCTTGGAAAATTTCAAGTTTGAACTTAGGCCAATTGGCATCCAAGCAGTGTATGCAGTAATGGAAATAAGTAATTTTTGATTTGAGTAAATTACTTTCATTAATATTTTCTTACGTTTATGAGATCTTGAATATATACTGTACCAGTTTACGTTGGTCATAAATATAAATACAGTTAATAAATTTTGTGAATTTTGGTTAACGTATTTAAATATTATGTTGTTTAATCCTATGGTGATGTGTGTCATTTACTCTTGAGGATCCAAAACAGTCAAAATATCATTAAAAAAGTTCTATAGAAGATTAAGCAAATCGTTTCAATTAATCGTTTCAGGAAAATATGCTGAAGCCAGAGTGCCTAAACTAAATCCAGTCTTCATATTGTGAACTTCTCGGCTGATGCTTAAGACCGAAGAGTTTCATCATCAGCTTTCAGATGTTAAAATATTTTGCTGCGATAAAAATATTTCATATAGATATAAGGTAACCCATTACCATTGAGCGTGTTCCTTTAACTTTAAAAAATAGGCAATATGTAACCATTGTTTTTTAAAATTATACTTTTATAAAATCTTAGCAAGAGAACAAAGTTTGAAATAATTATGGGTTAACATTCCTACTAATTAAATGTTATGTATATTGTTAACAATAATGGTACTGTAAATTGCAAAGATGAGCTGAACTTAATTATTTCCGACCAAAGAGCTTGAAATCTAAGAAGCAAGGAAAAACATATTCTATTCTTTCCAAGTCGATAACAAGATATGGTTTTCGACACCATTAAGTAAAAGATGTATTTTTAAAAAAGACGTATTTTTAAACCTAAAGGAAACTTTGGTATATCAGAGTATGTTTAAAGAAAATTGACCTAAAATTATTACTAATTAATATTTTAAATTTAAGTGTTATTTTAATATAGTTTGTTTTTATTATACCACTGTTTATCTCCTGGATCAACATACCATAGGATGAATTACTGATTATACCATAGGATGAATTTGGTTGAATCTTCCATTATCCAAAGTGGAAGGTTGCACTTATAATACCAAAGGAAAGCTTGAACTATTTCCTAGTTCTGATTTTCGAATTTATGTTCATTTCGTATATAGTAACGAAAAAATCATATCAATTTTAAATTGTTCCACAATACATTTTCCAGTTTATAAATATTCGGCACATTTTGATACAACTATTTTAAGAGTTTAATTTAATACATATATTGTAAAAGACTATGTTAAGAAGATAGAGAAATACTCTGTGTTTACTTAAAGATATATGTATGTATTTTAATCATACTCTTTCGTCGAATTAACAGTTTGATTACTCTACTACCTAAGATTTTCCTTCCTTCTTCTTGAAAATATTGTAGAAAAATTAAATATAATATAAGTAAACAGTTACATTATTCCACTAGTTAAACTAAAATATATATGTATAACTATTTTCTTAGAGTGTGTGCTGCTCAGAATATCTGATAATTTAATTGAAAGAACTAATTATTAATCTTCATTGAACTACAAAATGGGAAGAGAAACATATATCCCCATGAGATTCTAGTTAAAGTATGTTGAAAAGAGCTCCATTCGAAACAAAATAAATAGACAACAATTTCAGCCTTATTACTACAGACAATATATTCTATTTCTACGTTTATAAATTAGATGGAAACATACATGACATACAAGACTCTCTGTGTATGAACTGCCAAAGAACTGTAGTTGATTTAGAAGTTTGCGTTAAGAATATTAGTTTGATATAAAATACATACAGTACGTTAATAATTACCTTACTAAACTATTTGCAGTTTTCTTTTTGTACGTTATTCTGCTGTGATGAATAGTGATAAGAAATCTGGAAATCAGAAGACATGCATAATGGTTGATTTATTCGTCAAAAAGTAAGATTCATAACGGAAAAATAATCAATCAATCTAACATATTTATTGATCTACACATTAAAAACAAATAGCCACAAAAATGGACATTATTTCCTTTTAAAAAAACAATTGAGAAATAAATATCTCATTATTGTGATCGTTTGAGAAATGTTTTAGTGTGACTAATTAGAAACCAGAATAGGTTTAGCAAAACTTTCAATTAAAGTCAAATGAAAAATATTGCTGTTTTATGTCCAGAGGTATTGTTCTATATTACTGCCCTAATTACGAATAGTCATTAGAATTTATTTCAACATTCAAGCTGACCATACCTATTTCTATGCGGCTAACTTTGTCCAAAATTCAAACTGAAATTCTTCCCCATTCTTGAAGGTATCCTTTTCACATAAACTTCGGAGAAACTCGCGTAATTCTATGCTGTGAGAAAGTCACGTTCAAGTAATACATAATGATGCGGTAAAATGTTAATTAGAACTGAAAATTCCTCAAATGATGGTCTTTTTCGCAATTTCTTAATACATATATAATATTACTACATAGTATTTGCTGTACTGCAATATAGTATACTACATATAAAGAGAAATGTTTCGCTAATTTGATAAATTCATTTGTATATTTCGCTCAGACACATTTCAGTGTGTTATTTCTTAGCTTTGCCATTGGAAAATAAACTAACGGGACACAGTTACTTTTCTTATTACGTATATTGCTTATAATCTGTTCTTAAAATATTATTTTGTTTCTCTCTCTCTCTCTCTCTTTTTTTTTTTTTTTTTTTTTTTGTATTCTATGTGCCCATTGTCACAGATATATTGCGCAATATAATGTCTAAAATACGCTGGAAAAATCAAATTGAAAGACATGGAGGTCACGTATGTACTACGATCTTTTCGTGAGTTTCGGAGCATATACGTATATAAATAAATATAATCTTAATTACTTGTGGATGCAGATAGTTTGAACTTTCAAACACTCAAAAATGCATATCTCATGTGTTTAAGCCAGGTTACTGTAAAATTTTACTCTCCTTTATCTTTGGACCCATTTTCGCATTAATAGAAAATAAAAAGAAAATGAAAGAAACAAAAGAAGCAATGGAATAGCACTATATTGTTCCAAGCTTTTGAACTATATTTATCTCCAACTGAAATTTGTTGAATTATATATATGCGCTAAATTCGTTGTACAAAAGCAGAGGAGTGATTCTTGAGAGTAAAACAAACAAAAAGGTCCCAATAAACATAGAGCGAAAACCCCATCGTTTATGTGTTATAGGCTGCCGATATCATGAAAAAATGAATTTTAAAGGTTCATAGCTCCAAAACTATGGGGCCTACCTTGGTCGGATCAAGACTTCATTTAGGAACTAGTATGTGCCCTATCCAAAAATGCGTGTTTCAGAATCCTGAGGTGCTTCCACAACAATTTTTATAGAGGGGGTTTGACTACGGGCCTATGATATAAAGTACTCTAACTACGTCCATAGAAATTGTTGCGTGAGTACCTTAGGATTCTAAAACATGTATTTTTGGATAGAGCACATACTAGTTCCTAAGTGAACTATTGACCCGACTACAGTAGGTCCCATAGTTTTGGAGTTATGGACTTTTAGAATTCATTTTTTCATGTTTTCGGCAGCCTATAACACGTAAACGATGAGGTTTTCGCCCTATGTTTATAGGAACTTTTTTTGTTTGTTTTACTCTCAGGAATCAGTCCTCTGCTTTTGTACAACGAATTTAGCGCCATACTGTATATACAAAGACAGTGCTAATCAAATAGACCAACAAATTGTAAGAGGTGATTCCTCAAATCAAAATGAACAAAGAAAGATCATATGGGAGTGTGGGTAAAACTGGATAGGTTTGGAGCTAGACTGTCCCACAGTGAGAAAAAATACACTACAGCAGGCGTTACTTCGAACAAGCACTTCCGAGTTGCCGCTGATATATTTCGTGTTCACTGCTGTCAAGGTTTAATTTTTGCCTACTTTCGGATCCACGCCTTTAAGTCTCCTCGCGAATTCTTCTTCGAGTCTTTCCGCGAATTCCTTATGCTCTTTAGGAAATCCCTCTACCCATCGCACGTTGCTGAAACATGCATTTTTAGAGTGTGTATGTGTGGCTTCCTTTACGCTGATATGGATTGCCACTCCACGATTTCCCGGATTTGAAATAACGCTTGTTGCGATGTATTTTCCAATGGTTTAGAACGCTTCTTAGCTCCAAAATTATGCACTTTCTTGCCCACAGGTCCATATGATTTTTTTTTCTTATTTTGATATGAGAAATCACTTATTACAGTTTGTCAGTGTAATAGTTCATAAACACCCTATATATCCCATTCACATGAAATAATAATGATAATAATAGTCATAAATAAGTAAATAATAGTAACAAAAGGTACAGTAAACTTTTTCAGACAAGTGTGTCGAAGTATTAAATTCTGGTATAGCAATGCAATATAATCGTTCGTGTAATGCAATTTCTTACTATGTGATGACGGAGGTTTAGGGGGGAAAAGAAAAGAAAAGAAAAAGAAAAAGTAATATGAAAGCGGGATGCTCCCACATATGCAGTTGGTGCGGCGTGAGCACAGTATATTTAGGAGATCTATTTATAGCTTGATGCGTGTGCGTGTGAAAGAGAGAGAGGGAAGAGTTAACTCACACGAAGGGAAGGAAAGAAAAGGGGCTTGTTAACAGTGTTAATGTTTTCCCTCTATTGTCCACCGTTATACGGAAACAAGTCGAGAAATAAATAAGTAACATCCGTATTGTGATGCTTTATTTCCGTCGTAAGGGGAATACAAAACAAGTCAATTGAGCCAAATTTCTAGAAGCTCTTACTAACAAAATCAAGTTTTTGCGATTTCACAAAGATGTTAAAAAGTTTATATCTAAAACATTTTGTAAGAAATTACCATTATTTCATTAATGATGGTGCAGTTCAGCCGGTTCGCAGCGGATCATTAGAACCGGTTGTTAAAATATTTCGAGTTCGCAGAATCGTTTGTTATACCCAGGCATAACAGTAAATTTTGCCCAGTTATACCCAGAAACAGTAAATTTTAGTTTAACTATCTTTGTGGAAATTCTTACAGCTACAGGGTTAAACATATGATCTATCAGAACAAGGTATAAGCCTTTATTCCTTAATCTGAAATGCTCAGGTATCAAGAACGAGAACTTGGATCATATGAGTGTAGTGGTGACGGTTATTTATATTTGAAACGCATACATATCATTATCATGTAGCTCCATCCAGTAAAGATACCATTATCAACAGTTGTTGATCCATTGCTGGATTAAGGTCTTTTCAATACTTTTTGACAAACCATCTATCTTGGATAATTCGTATCCAAGATATTTGCTGTCCTACCTAATTTCCTGACACCACCTTGTATTAGGATGCTGTGTAGTTCTGTACCTTTCACTTGTGGTATCCAAAAAGTTTTCTTTTGTCTACCTTGTATTGTTTGTTTCTTAAGAGTTATTTCTATATATCTACCTACCCATCTACTCTCTCTCTCTCTCTCTCTCTATATATATATATATATATATATATATATATATATATATATATATATATATGTACAGAACCGGTTGTTAAAAAAATAGAATAACACCACTGTTAAAAACTAAGCTGGCAGTACTGAACCATTTCCAACTTGAGCTATATATCAGTGAACCAGACTTTATCGAAAAAAATCTTAACATATTAGGGAAAAATGTTATTTCAAACTATGTATAGTCAACAGCAAAATTACATTACTTCCCGCTACTTTTTCTTTTATCAGTCATTTGAGAATGTTTATTTTCCAATAACTTACGTGAAAGAAAATTGTACAATTGTCCCAATACTGTTGATCGGATCCTTTGTTCCGATACAATTGATAAATGTGTAGCAAGATGTTCAATTTCAAGTAATTTAAAACTATTCGAAAACCAAAGCCTAGGAATTTGCATTCACACATAATTTCTGATAAATACAGTTCTTCGTGCAATCCTTTTAAGAAACTTTTCTGTAAAGACATGAAAATGAATAATAAATGTTGTACATTCATAAGCTGAGTTAAGTGCAGAATTCAGAAAAGTATGAATAATTTCATGTGCATAAATTGTTTGGAATATTGAATGTAGGAATAAGGGAGTAAAACTTTTTTTGGCAGAAGATAGGAGTAATAGCTCCAACGTATCCTCTCCTAACACCGTCATTACATCTTAATAAAATATTTGTTAAAATGTAAGCAAACGCGGTAACAACTTAGTTTAGATCTTTACTACATTATGTAGCGAGATATGACAAATGTTGACTTAAGAGAATTCCTTGTAGCTCAAATAATATTGTGTACTCAATCTTGGATACTATAGCACGGCCAACAAGAGATGGTCTTTGACGTTTCTTACCACATGTGGTGGGACATTGCAGCCCCTACTTTGATACCAGAGTTATCAACCACGATCACTCTGTCTTATACCATTAATTAAATTGCCACTACAGCTGCACCGAAAAAAAAAACCTTGACACGCGAGTAGTGGCAATGTCACTGCGGGCTGTCAGACGTTCTCTTACTGGACGCACTATAGCTATTCTTGAGAATCCATTTTTCGATATTCTCTTCAAGTAACTCAATACTCTTACTTAGACTCTACTCTTCGAATAATTGACTAACATATTTTCCAGCTGGTTATCGAGATATGTTGCTGTCAGATACATATATATATATATATATATATATATATATATATATATATATATATATATATATATATATATATTAATGTCAAATAATGATAATTTTAAAACATCAACTTTCTTAATGTTCTTAATGTCTTAAATGTTTAGGGTGATCCTACTATGTGAAGAATACTATCATATGTTTCAGTTAGTTAAAAATATATATGAATAAACATTAGCTCTAACCCTGTTAACTTTCAAAGAAATTTTGATGCCAAAGAGTTTCTGTAAAGATATTTACTACCGATTAAAATTTAAGAGAAAATACCAAAGATGTTTAACCAAAGGCAATGAAGCTATTTTTCAAAAAAGGTAAATTGTATTGTGTTCTCAAATATTGAAGCATTAACTCAGATCCAAATTATGATTGATTTTTTTTTTAATGTAATATCGTACGTATAATGATGACCAAAGTACAGATATAGTCTAATAGTTATATGTTGTAATGAGAATTTAAATTCAGTATTCTATTAAAGTTGACGTAGATTTTTGTATCTTTTAGTGTTTTCTCGGGATAGAATGTGATAAAATTTTTAGCGAAGTATATTTCTTTTATTTATAAGTCTATCTTGTATCTAGTAATTTCATACAAAAGAATGTCTATTACATCAGATTTTAACAAGCTTCAGCAAGAAGCTCCATGAATTTTTTAATAATAATAAACGTACAACTTAATTTTGGAAAAGACCCAGTACTTTGAATTGTGTGCCTTACTTCTTATTATAGGAATACTCATTATCACATGCATATTAAATTTAAATATCCCAATAGGTAGAAATGGTTTGAAATGTAATGTTGTAGTGTAGTAATATGGTTATTTTCATGGATGCCTTATACACTGTATAATATTAAAGATACTTTCGTTTTACTGAAGTGCGGTTTAATGTATTCAGCATGTACAAAGAATATTGATTCAAAGGAAAAGCTAATTAATATACACAGTTTCATTACTAACTATGTGGTGTGCAGTATTTCCTCTTTTATGAAGTTTGAAATGGTACTCCTTACTTATGTTCTAATGTATGTAAGGCAGAATCTATGAAACTACAATTGACAGTTAAACACACATTCGTACATACATTGCAATTTCATTTGTATTGTAAAGACTGACAACTTAATTTTGATGAGCGGAAACTGGTATTAACGATTTTAAATAATGTAGTAGTTACTGAAACTAACAATGTCTTTCCATTGTAAATTTCATTGATTCAAAGCGTTTCGGTCATTCTAATATTTTTCGAAGTAAAGAAATAAGAACAAGGGAAACAATTTTTAAAATATGTAATGATTTTGGTCAGCGGTTCTCAGCACAAGATTTTTTAGACATGCAGCGAAAGTTCCCAATTCTTTGTGACGTTACTGCTAAAAGTAATTGTAATAACTTAAAAATGTAACATTAACGTAATATATATATAACTCGTCTGGTAGACTCAACACGAACAGAAATGGCATTAAGACTTAAAACATACAAACAACTACCGGTTAAAGAGAAAATGTGTGTACAAACCTACTTATTGCTAACTCGTATGTTACTGTGCCGCGAAGACGAAGTACAAAACATAAGTACCTACATTTTTTAAGAGAAAAATGTCGGACCACTGGAATAAAAATTTGATTGTTCTTAATTTTATTCATGTGTTTAACAATTATTTTCCCAAGGCAATTCACAATTTCTATGGAGGTTATAAGAAGCTTTCCTGCTATATTTCTGTATGAACATTTAAAGTTGCACATTACCTGATATATATTCCATTTTTTGTCTTTTGTACATTACAGAACGATAGTTTAGGTATTCAGCATCAGATAATCCCATCTTACTCAATACTACTCAACTGCAGTTGTTTTCCACTTGCAGAAAATGTGTCATAGTAACAAATTCAAGAACTATATATCAACTAGATCAATTAGATCGTACCAATGAAGTTTGCCGTTTAAATATAGTAAAAAAAAACGGATTACAAAACAGTATTCATTTGTATTTCAAATTAGAAAGCATAGAGTTAACTTTAACTTCGTTTGAACTCAATTTAGTGACATGGATTCAAACTAGAAAGCATAGAGTTAACTTTAAGTTCGTTTGAACTCAATTTAGTGACACGAAGTCCCTTAAATCGGAAAAGAAAGTCTCTCTATATATAATATTCCGTTGGAGTGACTTTTTTCGATACGTAGAAGAAAAGAAATAATGTAAGATAACTCAAATATAGATTCGAATAAGTATAAGTATTAATAATATTATGATGAAAATGAAATTATTACGATGTGTTACTATTGTATTACGATGTAAAAATCTTTGAGTAAAAATTCAGTTGAATTGGACTGATAATGGCACAGACAGAAAAGTTAGAATATCGCTATGTTTCTATATGCGCTAAAATCAAACCAGGAAAGTATTCTTACTCAAACATATTTTTAGTTATAAGTTGATATATCTCGAACTTATTATATTGAAAGTATGTCTAATCATTTCAAACACATAATACATACACCGAAGATGATCTTCAAATTTACAGAACGTGTAGAGTATGAAAGTGGAGTGAATATAAAGATTTTTCTTGTATTATAAGGTATAAACCTTATTAAGAAGGAGGATGTAGATTATGTTTGCCTCCAGGTTAAGATGTTAACATGCACTTAATGTTTCTGCCTTCTGAAAATGGCATTCAGAAAGACTGAAACATATATATATATATATATATATATATATATATATATATATATATATATATATACACGTCGATGGAAATGTTTCAAATATAATCACATAGCTATGTGTGTGCATAATGTTAAAAAGTATTAACAAATGTGCCTTGTCCAATATTATAAACATTTTATTTTGTAGTAAATGTGCCTTATTATTGAATAATTATTCCCAAAGGTATTAGCTTTAAAGTATAAATGTTATTTGTACTACTAATTGTCAGTATTGTGAGAGTAAGAATATATATTTCACTCAATACTAAACATAATTATCTATCACAGTAGAGGTATTCACAATTAGTAGAAATATTTGTAATGTTTTAAAGTTACTTTCAAAATATTACTGTATATTTGAAATGTTCTCGATTTTTCTTATATATGTTGACAGTAAGTGTTAGGGTTCATAACTAGACAAGTTATCGTTAGATTAGTTTCGCTTTTATTCTTACAGTGAATTGACTTTAGAAGCCAAAGACTTGACTTCTCTCCCTAACGGACAAGTGTGATGTTTTTTTTTTTTTTTTTAACGTTAGTTTTTCTGTATGAAATGACGAAATACCAGCTTAGTGAACTTCAAATTTTAGTGTCATTTTGTGACAGTCAGTTCTAAAGTTAGTTCATTTTACAAATCGTTTAAATTATTATTTTTCTAGTATATATCGAAATTCATCGTTTAAATTATTATTTTTCTAGTATATATCGAAATTCAAGCCATTATGTTAAGCAAATCTTGATTTGTTCTGCTCTTTTACATTATGAAAGTATATTAACTCAGTATAAACCACTTATCTTTGTGATAAATATTCACATACAATCATTTAAATTGTGTTCTAGAAAAACTGATAGTACCATTATTTTTAGTCTTCTTAGACTCTTCACGTACCTGATTCTTCCGTCACAAACTCATTCAAGTACTCTAAACTAATTGTTTTAAACTAAATGTTCTTGTGCATATCGTGGCACAATATGGAACTAGAAATCAGAAATTGCTACAGATGAAAGCCTTGCAAACTACATATCGTTCATTAAAGAAGAGTTGATAAGTAAAACTACATGAATAAACTAACATGAAAATAGATAGTATGAACATAATAAAAAAGATAATCAAATAATGGCCATTTTATCTAAACTACAAAATGTGCATATTTAGGGAAAACAAGATTTCGCCCGATAGGCCATCTTCGACAAGCAGAACTTAATTGCGAACTATAAGTTCTTAAGTGGTTGTAAGGAAAATAGTTTGAGATTATCTATTAACTTTAAGTTACAGTCACATTGTTTAAATTCTAAAGTTTCTAATGTAAAGCAATTACTTACTTTCGTACTTCACTTATGTAATAGTTTTCATTTTGCTGTCCATGACATTAATTTTTGTCCACACACAAACTCACTTTATTATTTGAACAGGAACCATCAAACGGTCAAGTAGCTTCTTTGAACAGTATATTATCTGCCTCTACAGCTTTTCACATCTCTTTTTAAGAAGTAAATTTGTATTATTTCCCTTCATTTGTAATATATGAACAATTCGTTCCTTTTCCAGGCAACTAATGCCCTCAATATATTTTGCACACAGTGCGGCAATATTAAATTTTCATTTGAGTTACTGACTATTTACAATCGTATAAGATATCATAATATTTTCGAAATCTTATCTCTTCATGTATGGCCCAAAATCGTGTTATGACCACTAAAACATAATCAGTTTAGTCAATAAGTATTTTATTATATATTTTAAGTAAAATATAAAATAAAATATCAAATATAAACATTGCATATGCTTTGCTACATTCTAATATATAGTCTAACATTGAATATGTAGCTAAGTATAGGCAACCAGCGAGAATAGATGCTTCTTTACATTTTCTTTAGCAATAATTTGGAAATAGTGAGTATCTTTCAATGTAAATCAAGCTTAATTTCCGTAAGTTTCTTTTTACTAAAATTCGTATTCATTTTGAAACTTTTGTGTGAATAAATTGTGTTCATAGGATATTGAACATTGCTGTCAGTGTAAGTGCAAACTGTTTTCCAACCAACAAATTCAACATCAGTGTTAAAATCTTAATTACGTTACAATAATGTTAAAAGTACTTTTTTCCTTACCCGAAATTTAAACGAACTGAAAATTTAAGTAAATAAATTACTGTTCCTAGGAGTATTGTTATATTTTCAATAAATTTGGTAATTTGATTATAATAAACTGGAAATTAGAGAAAATGCTTTTGAATAAGCTCTATATTATTATAAAAGAATTTTGAATATCGTTTGTTATTTTGAAATCTTTATTTATAATGTGTATGTGTTTACATAATAGTGGCAAAAGAAGCTATAAATGTTTACTAGTACTGCCTCAAAAGTTTCAACGCCCATTGTGAGGCCCTCAAGAGATTAATCCTCAATTTATTAATATATTCGTCAACACATCATGAAACAAAGATGATTTCAAGCGTACTGGGTATTATTTCCCAAGTTTTTCAGTAATACTAC